>NC_092131.1:143288908-143606213 GCF_043159975.1 Macaca nemestrina
TTTTTTTTTTTTTTTTTGAGACAGAATCTTGCTCTGTCACCCAGGCTGGAGTGCAGTAGGGCAATCTTGGCTCACTGCAACCTCTGCCTTCCAGGATCAAGTGATTCTTGTGCCTCAACCTCCCCAGTGGCTGAGATCACAGGCACATGCCACCACACCCTGCTATTTTTTTTTTTGTATTTTTAGTAGAGACAGGGTTTCACCATGTTGGCCAGGCTGGTCTTGAACTCCTGACCTCAGGTGATTCTCCCACCTCGGCCTCCCAAAGTGCTGGGATTACAGGCATGAATCACCGCGGCAGGCCAGTTTCTTGACTTTTTATTTACAGTTATAAAACAATTATGAGAGCCAAAGGAGCCAGGATCACCTTCCAAAACATTTTGTTTTGTACTTCCCTGATTTATGAGGCATTCTTCTCAAAGCAGGATATTACAGTGCAGATTAAAACCGGATATTAAAGTTAATGGTGACAAATTATTAAGTGGTTTGAAGAAATCCTTAGAATATTAGATACAGTAGAGAGACTTACTGGCAGAATAAGAAGCCTACTGGGGTTCAAAGCTTAGATTTTATATTTCTGCCATGGTATCTCAACACTTTCTCTGGGATAGTACCATGCCCTAAAAAATACCTGTTAGGCAGACAAGTCTAAATCTCCTTTTTCAGGACAATAGGACAAAACTGAACTTGAGGCAATAGTTGAAGAATTTTACCCTGTTTTTCAAGTTTAATTTTTTTGAGATCAGAAAAGTAAAATTAGAAACTAGAATCCTTCATGTAAAAAAATATATGCATATCACAATTTATTAAACTCTAACATCTAACAGCAGAAACACCAGGATTAAGTAAGAACATGCATGAACTAAAATTTAGATAAGATATTCAAAATAAGTTAAATTTACCAGAGTCCTGCATTTGGCCTCTCTCATGTTATTGTCTCTATTTTGCAATTTGTTTTGTTCAGGAAGCCTCTGATTTTAATATTTAAAGTGTCACCTGAGAAGAGTAACCTCAATTCTTCATGTTTTCTCAACAGTCTTAGAGGTGTTGGACATCATTAATAAAAGATACTAAATCAGAGAACCTAAGAACTCTAAGATTCTGTCGAGTTCCTTTACCATTTTCAGTCACTTTCTAAAAGGGATTTAACTTCACATTATCAAATAACATTTTACACTAAAAACACAATTTATATAGCCCTAAAATAATAGCACTTAAGAGATCTAAATGAATTCCACCAATGCAAACAAAGGTTATATACTGTATTAGTAATTTTATACCACTGTACTTTATTTCATGGAGAAAAAGGCAAAGAGAATCTAAATATTTAGATCTGTGAAAGATACTAGAAAAAAATAGATTTTTAAATGCTTCTGATCCTCCCAAAATACTCTTGATTTTGACTCTATAGTCTATAGAACACAAAAGCAACTGTAAAATGCATTTGGGAAGAGATGATGCCATACTCAAAGAAACTACAAATTTTGACAGCATTAAAAAAAACTGACAAGATACATTTTGTTATTGAGAAAAAAGTGTGCACACTGAAGAACATAGGATGTGTAATATTTGTGATAATTTGTCATACTTTGTGCTTATACTATGCCCTTTATTCAGGAGTGCAAAACACTTAATCAAAAAGAGCATCCTTCACATATTTAGAGTACACTGAGGCACAGAAAGTTTGCCCAAGGCAAGATAGAAAGTCAGGTTTATAGACACAAAATGATCTAGAATTGTTCATGTCCAATTCCTTAAAATACAAATTGTAGACTATTCGTTATGCCTCCATCTTATTTTATCAAACATTAGTAATTTTACTAAGTTTATGCATAAGTACTGTGTGATAGGTAATGCCCAGAAGGTTTTTATCATGTTTTAAAATAACTAGTGCATGGAATAGGAAAAGTTAATCAAATGTAAATCAATTCCCTTTTTTTTTTTTTTTTTTTTTTGAGATGGAGTCTCGCTCTGTCGCCCAGGCTGGAGTGCAGTGGCAGGATCTCAGCTCACTGCGAGCTCTGCCTCCCGGGTTCACGCCACTCTCCTGCCTCAGCCTCCCGAGTAGCTGGGACTACAGGCGCCCGCCACCTCGCCCAGCTAGTATTTTTGTATTTTTTAGTAGAGACGTTTCACCGTGTTAGCCAGGATGGTCTCAATCTTCTGACCTAGTGATCCGCCCATCTCGGCCTCCCAAAGTGCTGGGATTACAGGCTTGAGCCACCGCGCCCGGCCACACTTTTGCTTTTTAACAAAACTTAAATAAATGAGCTATTTGCGGACAGTTCTGGAAATTCTTGCCTTGATTTTTCTCCAGCAAGATTTTAGATATGTAGTTCACATGTCAATGTTAATATATGAATAATTATTTTCTTATTTATTGGACTTCTAGTTCTCTTTCCTCTCATGATCCATCTCTTAGTGAACTGACTTTCTGATTCATTGAAAGCAAAATGCTAAGAAGGTTTTGTGCAAGTGCAAAATGGTTAATCTTGGGTTTGGTCAACTAGTCTCTGATATTAACTTCTTTAGTTAAGCCAAGATCAAGAAGTATGAGAAAGAACTTGAAATATGAGAATTTGACACATAATATGGGATAAGTAGTCAATATTAGAAATATGAGACAATAAAAACAAGATATATTCCAAAGCCTAATCCTAAACTTAAATCTACGCTTCATTCAACTCTGAACCTGACTTTGAAACACGGAAGAAGTTACTTTACCTAAGCACACTGGACCAGTGTAAAACCAATGCCAATTTTAGCTGCCTCATACTGCTTAATGTGTATATGTATTCTTAAAATGGTGATTCTTAAATTGAAGGGAAGTTCTGAATTCTTTTGAGACTCTAACAGAGGTCCTGATAACTTGCTTCAGAAACACACACGTACAGTAAGTGTTGATCATGTACTACAGATCACAGCATTGTGGATGCAGTGGGATTAGACATGAAGAAAAATTTTAGATTTTCAATAACGACTCTGGTTACTAACCTTAAGGAATATACTTAGACTCGGAAAGTAAAAGGACAGTGCAGTGACCATATTTGTTCATTCATTTGCCTATTTTCAAATCTAACGATGATGTGCTGGATGCAAATGTGTCCCTAATCTAGGCTATAAATGATAAAAACAAAGATGTTTAAGTTCTAACTTTTGTTAGCAGTATACATCTAATAATTTCCAAGTATTACAAAATACTTGGAAGGAGAGACTTTAATATACCACTATCAAAATCCTATGTACCCAAACCAGCAATGAAATGGCTGGATATATAATGTTACCTTGGGCAAAATTTAAGAAAATAAAGACACAGTAGCGCTACATTTTTTTTTTTTTTTTTTTTTTTGAGACGGAGTCTCGCTCTATTGCCCAGGCTGGTGTGCAGTGGCGTGATCTCAGCTCACTGCAACCACTGCCTCCTGGGTTCAAGCGATTCTCCTGCCTCAGCCTCCCAAGTAGTGCCCACCACCATGCCTGGCTCATTTTTGTATTTTTAGTAGACATAGGGTTTCACCATGTTGGCCAGGCTGGTCTCGAACCCCTGATCTCAGATGATCCACCTGCCTCGGCCTCCCAAAGTGCTGGGATTACAGGCATGATCTAAATTCTTTATACCCTTTAAGGACAGGAAACCAGTATCTCTGAAAAGTTTGTGTGTTTTAATACAATTTACATTTCATTTTTCCCCCCACAGTAATCAAAGCAAACATTTTATCATTATTATTCTTGGTATATCAAACTAAATTCCAGGAATGTAAGAAAGTCTGACTTGGAAATATTACATAGAAAAAGGCTGAATTAACACATTACATTTTTTAGTTTTTCCTCGTAAGTATATATTGACATCTACTTATCTGATAGCAGCACTGCTGGTTTTGAGTGAGTTTTGTTTTGTTTTGTTTCCTTCCAGAGGGAATGCAGTATGGCAGTATTTTCTTTGGAACAAATTAAGAAGATAGTAACAAATAACAGAAGAAATACTTCTACACATATATTTTCCATGGGCAATAAATAGATAAGCATATAATTATGAAAAAATATGCCTCAACTATGCTTTTTAAAATTTCTCAAGGTTTACTGGTTTTTCTTATTAAAATATAATGCACTATCACTACTATCTGTCCCGAGAAAAACAAACCCTGAGGTTTGAGTTTCCACCTTCAGCCAATAGTGATATCAAGAGTAAACTTGGATTGAGGTCAACCTGTTTGAGCCAATAGAGAGTTCTGCAGTATATCGGGTTATTATTACTAATGTATACATATTCTAGGTTATAATCAAGATACTCATGAAATATTTTCTATCAGAGTTTTATATCCCAAACAGGTTCTTTGATGATTTATCATACTACCATAGGAAATTTGAAGAAATAACGAATTGTGTAACAGAAATAGACATGCAATATAGAGGACATAAAAGATACAGCTTGACCCTGGATTTTTCCCTTAGAATAATTCCTTCCATAAATAAGACTTTATTTTTACATATAGATTCATCCTATAACTGGTCTAGGATCATAAAGTTAATGACGTAGTTGAAAAAATCCAGACCACACATTTCTGTGGTCTTTTGTCACCCTAGACCACACACACAAAAAAACATTCTCCAAGTGGATGCTCAGGTCAGATTATGATGCTCTTAAATAAAGAAATGTACTGAAGCTTAGAATGTAAAGTACACAACTATTTGCAGCAGCAATAGTCTTTCAAAATGACTAAAACAAACTTTTAAATATAAGGCATATAAAACAGACTATTGAGGAGAGTTTTCCAAACTATATATAGAAACACAGGAAAATATGTGTGGCCTCATAATAAAGTTAAATAAATAGTATTTCTGAGTTCTATAAACACTATAAGAGGTTATAGTTTTATTTGGTTCCCATAAGTTAAAAACTCTGATTGCTTTTACATTAATTCCTCCAAATTCTTAGCTACTCTCAGATTTTTTTTTTTTTTTTGAGATGGAGTCTCGCTTTGTTGCCCAGGTTGGAGTGCAGCAGTGCGATCTCGGCTCACTGCAACCTCCGCCTGTCGGGTTCAAGCAATTCTCCTGCCTCAGCCTCCTGAGTAGCTGGGACTACAGGCGCCCGTCACCATGCCCGGCTGATCTTTTGTATTTTTAGTAGAGATGGGGTTTCACCATGTTGGTCAGGCTGGTCGTGAACTCCTGACCTCAGGTGATCCGCCCGCCTTAGCCTCCCAAAGTGTTGGGATTACAGGTGTGAGCCACTGCGCCCGGCCCTCTCAGATTTTTATTAATGTCTTTTCACAAGACACAGAGATTATCTCTAACTTCCTTTCAGAAATGTGCTTTTTCATTGGTTTTAATAAGTACATTTAATTTTCGAGCAATAAACATGACTTAAAATTTAAGGTTCAAGGTAATACTAGAAAAAGGTAGACACTGAACTATCTGCTTTTCTACATCCCCATATTTACAAGGCCTAGCATCCACTGTGCTTTCCTCCATATACTCAATCACATTGCCAATAAATAGTAACTGTGGTCCAGGTTACCTATGATAAAGACTCCAAAATTCCTCAAAATTTTACAACACTACAAAGTCATTAATATCTGATATTGATAGGTTATAAGTATTAGTGTTATGCAACCTTTTGCTATTGGAAAAGAAATACAAATCTTTATTTTTGCTATCTAAATTAAATCTAAGCTCCATGATCAATTCTCAAGATAATACCTAAAATGTACATTCCTAAATAAAGGTAAAGCTGTTTAAGGGCTGAACTAGTCCAATATACAATTAAGGGTTATTTATTCCTATTGTTTGTTTTTGTTTTTTTTTTTTTGAATCCCTATGTTAAACCCGTGGTTTCTCATGGATTAGATCATAATTTAACATTGTAAAATTTCAGAAACTATTGTGCTAATATTTAGATTTCAGGAAGGAATCAGACTAAATCAATTACCTCCATTCATTGTTAGAACAGAAGATATAATAGCTTACTAACTGATATGAGTTATGAATGTCACTATGACACAAAATTTGCTGTGATTTGCTTATCTGGCTACAAGTGCAGTATTTTTCATGAATGACAACACACAGCATTTCCAACTTGTAACACGAAACTCCAGCTCATAAAGAGTGTATTGTGTGACTTGAAAAAGTCTGATTGTAACTAAGTAACAACCTTTCCCCTGAAAAAACATGAACAAAATCCATTGGGAAATCAGGCACAGACGGTATTGATCGGGTTTTCTTCCTTTCCTCCTGTGGTTTTGTTTCTCAAGACATATAGGTGGTTCCAACAGAAGCCAACACTTGTTACAAAATAACACAGCTATTTTTTTCCTTTTCTTTTTCTTTATCTTTTTCTCGCGGTTCCTTCCGTTTACGTTCACTATTCCCAGATTGTCTTCCACTTGATGGAGAGGCTTGTGCTGGCTGGCCCTGCTTTAAGAAAAATACGCAGGAAAAAATTAATCTAAGGGACTTATTCATGGTTATATAGAAACAAAAATCATAACAGTGGAAGGAATCACTGATGGAAAAAGAAGTTAGCTATTGGTATACAGATTTGTTATATTACGTGGTATATGAGCAGTTGCCTCTACCATTCTGGATATAATTAATGCATTCATTATTCTAAATAAATAAAATTTCTTTTTTTTTGAGACAGAGTCTGGCACTGTTGCCCAGGCTGGAGTGCAATGGCATAATCTTGTCTCACTACAACCTCTGCCTCCTGGGTTCAAGAGATTCTCCCGCCTTGGTCTCCCACGTAGCTGGGATTATAGGTGCCTGCCACCACGCCCGGCTAACTTTTTGTGTTTTTAGTAGAGACGGGGTTTCACTATGTTGGCCAGGCTGGTCTCGAATTCCTGCCTTCTTGATCCGCCCACCTTGGCATCCCAAAGTCAGTATTTCAAACAGTAAATAACATAAGATTATATTGCCTAAAGTCAAATTGAAGACACATTTGTCAAAAGTTTAGAAAATGTTAAAGAAAGTGACACCTTTTGATAAACTATAATAGTTCTTCAAAACCTCACTAAATTCCATAATAAACAGATTTGTTTTTTTTTTTTTTTTTTTTTGAGATTGAGTCTCAGTCTGTTAGACTGGAGTGCAGTGGCATGATCTCAGTTCACTGCAACCTCTGCCTCCTTGGTTCAAGAGATTCTCCTGCCTCAGTCTCCTGAGTAGCTGGGACTACAGGTGCATGCCACCACGCCCAGCTAATTTTTTATATTTTTAGTAGTGACAGGGTTTCATCATATTGGCCAGGCTGGTCTCGAACTCCTGACCTCGAGATCCACCTCTCTTGGCCTCCCAAAGTGCTGGGATTACAAGTGTGAGTCACCGCACCCAGCCATAATAAACAGATCTTAAAAGGAGAAAAGAACCCCTGAGAACTGGGAGTGTGGAATGTGAAATAAGACACCTTTTTTGAGTGAAAAGCTAGGCATAACGTGGTAGGATTTAACTATTAAGCTTGGAGTAGTCAATATTTGAGCTAGAAATAGAAATTTTATACTTATTTTAATGGGGACTTCTATATTTAGTTTTATGAGACTTAAAGGGGCATCTTGCTTTTTTTGTATGCCCAAATCAGAATTTCTTGTATATCTGAATCAAAAGGAACAGTCTAGGCCAGGCACGGTGCCTCACGCCTGTAATCCCAGCACTTTGGGAGGCCGAGGTGGGTGAATCCCTTGAGGTCAAGAGTTTGAGACCAGCCTGGCCAATATGGTGAAACCCCATCTCTACTAAAAATACAAAAATTAGCTGAGCGTGGTGGCACACACCTGTAATCCCAGCTACTTGGGAGGCTGAGGTAGGAGAATTGCTTGAACCCATGAGGTGGAGTTTGCAGAGAGCCGAGATTGCACCACTGCACTCCAGCCTAGGCGTCAGAGTGAGGCTCCATCTGAAAAAAAAAAAAGAACAGCAGTCTGACATGGTATAAATATAAAAGGAGGGGAATATTTTTAACTTAATGAAATGAGATTTAACATGTAGAATCTCACCATTATATTTTAAGTGCTTTAAACGGTTTACGGAAAGTGAAAAGTAGGGAGATGTCAATCTTTGTTGAATACCTAGTACATGTTAAACATTGGGCTAAGCCCTAATATTATTTGTTGTTCACAACAAACTTAAGAGTTCTTCATTTTACAGATAGGGAAAATGAGGCTAAGAGAGGCAGAGGATGTCATCCAAGAGATTGCAACTAGAAGGAAAGACAGGAGCAGGAAATGCAAATCTACATTTATCTGGATCCAAAGTCTATATTTTTTCTAGTAGTACCTCATACTGCCCTCTAGTTGATAGAAAGGACTTCGTCCAAATTGACTTATTTTCTTGGCAGCTATTACGAATTTTAGAAATAAATTTGAAAATCAGAACCTCAGGAGAAAATATTTTACTAAACGAGATACAAGCTTAGGACAATGTCATAAAACCCATGGGTGCTAAATTCCTAACAAAATGGAAGAGTTAATACCTAATTTAAAATTTTTTATCTCAAGTGAAATTTACTGCTAAGGTGATCATCGCCTTTTTTTTTTTTTTTTTTGAGAAGGAGTCTTGTTCTATCATCCTGACTGGAGTGTAGCGGCACAATCTCAGCTCACTGCAACCTCTGCCTTCCAGGTTAAGCAATTCTCCTACCTCAGCCTCCTAAGTAGCTGGGATTACAAGTGTTCACCACCACGCCCGGCTAATTTTTGTATTTTAGGTAGAGACGGGGTTTTGCCATGTTGGCCAGGCTGGTCTCCAACTCCTGGCCTCAAGCAATCTGCCTGCCTCGGCCTCCCAAAGGGCTGGGATTACAGGTGTGAGCCACTGCCCCCAGCTGTGATCATCACATTTAAGACTCAGAACACTAGTTTTTACCTGAGCCTGTGTAGAAGCAGCAGCAGCAGCAGCTGCTGCTTGTTCCTGTTCCTGATAGTATTGAGAAGCCCGTCTGTCCTCTTCCTCTTGGAGTTTCTTTGCTAGTTCCAAATCACTGATTCCTTCTGGGATTTGTTCCCAATTGATCTCTTGGCTCTGCTGTTCTTGTTGTAGAGATAATGCCATAAGATAATCCTAAGAAATTAAATTATAACCATCATTAGCCATGAGATTTTGCCCAAGAATGAATGACTGCAAATATAGATGTTATATCTATAAAGCTGTAAGAATGGCTTTAAAAAAATATGCCACGCCCGGGCAATATAGCAAGACCCTGTCTCTACAAAAAAAGTTTAAAAATCAGCCACGTGTGGTGATGTGCACCTGTAGTCCTAGCTACTTGGGAGGCTGAGGCAGGAGGATTGTGTCAGCCCAGGAGTTTGAGGTTACAGTGAGTTATGATCTCCTCACTGCACTCCATCCAACACAGGTGACAGAGACCCTGTCTATAAAAATGAATAAAAACAAAAAAAGAAAAAGAAAACAATATAAAATGACAAATAATTAAAATAAAATAAAAACCATTTTATTTTAAATATTAAAATGACAGTTACCTTCCTAAGTATTTCCCTTGGGGAGCTATGAACTTATTTCAGTGATTCTGTCATTGTTCTAAATATTTTTGGAGGCCAGGCGCGGTGGCTCACGCCTGTAATCCCAGCACTTTGGGAGGCCAAGGCAGGTGGATCGCTTGAGCCCAGGAGTTCAAGACCAGCCTGGCCAATATGGTGAAACCCCATCTCTATGAAAAACACAAAAATTAGCCAGGTGTAGTGGTGCACACCTGTAATTCCAGCTACTCGGGAGGCTAAGGCAGGAGAATCACTTGAACCTGGGAGGCGGAGGTTGCAGTGAGCCAAGATCATGCCACTGCACCCCAGCCTCGGCGACACAGCAAGACCCGGTCGCAAAAAAAAAAAAAAACTGGGGGGAACGTATTTGAAATTGTTTTTGGAAGCCACATATAGGCAGTCAAGAAAGCTAAAAACAAAACAAAACAAAACAAGAAGTAGAGGGGAGCCAGGTACAACGGCACACACCTATAATCCCAGCACTTTGGGAGGCTGAGGCGGGCAGGCTGCTTGAGCCCAGGAGTTTGAGACCAGCCTGAGCAACATGGCAAAACTCTATTTCTGCAAAAAACACACAAAAAATTAGCTGGGCATGGTGACACATGCCCGTGGTCCCAGCTACATGTAGGGGAGGCTGAGGTGGGAGGATCACTTGAGCCCAGAAAGTTGAGGCTGCAGTGAGCTGTGATCACACCATTGCACTGTAGCCAAGGTGACTGAGACCCTGTTTCATGTATAAATAAATAAGTAAATTGGTTTAAAGAATTTTTAAAAGTTCCCCATTTACAAAAGAAACACATGCTTATAGGCAATTCAGACAAAACTGAAAACCATAAATAACAAAATTTAAATCACCATAATATCATTACACAGAGACAACTACTGTTAACAGTAGTTTATTATTATTTTTCTACATTCCCATACAAATTCAAACCAACCCTCTGAAACTACTGCAATGTTTTCTTTTCCATTTAGTGTCCTAAAAGTCTTCTGTTTTAAAAAATAAGAATTTCCCAAGATTATTAAATATTCTTCTAAAAGATGATTTTTAAAGACAACATAGTAGCCATCATATAGTCTTACTCAATTATTTAACCATCTCCTTCCTACTCCCATGTACACACTCAGATTACTTTCTATCAGAAAAAGTGCATTTTGGTCAAGCGTTAACTTAATATCCACTTTATTAAGAGTCAGTGCTGACTAAAATTTGACCAGTCTGTGTACCTCCTCCCCCATCTACCCTCAAAATAAGATAATTTTAAATAATACAGAGGATGGGTAAACGGTTTTTGCCTGTGGCCAGGTGGGGTGGCTCACGCCTGTAATCCCAGCACTTTCGGGGGCCAAGGTGGACAGATCACTTGAGCCCATGAGTTCGAGACCAGTGTGGGTAACATGGCGAAACCCTGCCTCCACTAAAAATACAAAAATTAGCCAGGTGTGGTGGCACATGCCTGTAGTCCCAGTTACTCGGGAGGCTAAGGTGAGAGAATTGCTTGAGCCTAGGAGGTGGAGGCTGCAGTGAGCCAAGATCGCACCACTGTACTCCAGCCTGGGTGACAGAGTGAGACCCTGTCTCAAAAAATAAAAAAGGTTGTTGCCTGTAAAGATCTTGTCATACATATAGCATGACTATCTCATGGATATAAAGATATAAATAATTTGTCCTTCAAGTTCTTCTGATTCCTCAAACTCTGCTCTTTACGAAGCCTCATGGTCTTGAATCCACTTCTTCCTTGCTGCTTCCAGATAACAATCTCAACACCTTATCTGGACTACTGTGACAATCTATTGCTTTGCCTTCATTCCCCTGCTCCAATTTTTTCTTGGCTCACTGCAACCTCCGCCTCCCGGGTTCAAGCGATTCTCCTGCCTCAGTCTCCCGAGTAGCTGAGACTATACAGGTACATGCCACCATGCCCAGCTAATCTTTTGCATTTTTTAAATTAGAGATGGGGTTTCACTATGTTAGCCAGGATGGTCTTGATCTCCTGACCTCGTGATCGGCCCGCCTTGGCCTCCCAAAGTGCTGGGACTATAGGTGTGAGCCACTGCGCCTCGCCTTTTTTTTTTTTTTTTTTGAGACAGACTCTTGCTCTGTCACCCAGGTTGGAGTGCAATGGCACGATCTTGGCTCACTGCAACTTCTGCCTCCTGGGTTCAAGCGATTCTCTCACCTCAGCCTCCCGAGTAGCTGGGGTTACAGGTGCGCACCACCACACCTGGCTAATCTTTGTATGTTTAGTAGAGACAGGGTTTCGCCATGTTGGCCAGGCTGGTCTTGAACTCCCAATCTCAGGTGATCCACTCACCTCGGCCTCTCAAAGTGCTGGGATTATAGGCGTGAGCCACCATGCCCGGCCCAATATTTTTTATATATAATATAACGCTTAGAAAAATCCCGCACATTTCTCTTAACATTTAAAACACAATACCCGTGTATAGCTTCTGAAGGAAAATGAGCACAATGACTTTCAGAACTGTTTTTCAAAGAAAAGTCCTAGAAGCATATTTGTTTGAATTAAATATTCTTTTGTGTACTTGATACCTGCTCTTCAAATTGCCATTATAGGACTTAACATATAACATGCGTTGGTCAAATATCTGCCTCCCCTACTAGGCTCAGCATCTTTAAGGACAGGACGGAATGATTTATCTTTGTATCCCTAGGACCTAAGTGTCATGCCAGGAATACAACTCCTCACTGAATATTGGCTAACTGAACACAGTCTTTGTGCACTTAAATTGTTATGAGTGAAATATATGCCAACTGTTTAATATGACCATATTTTTGCTTCAGTCAGGGAAGAATTCACATCACCATCATGCCTCTAATAATAAACAGACCTGTGGCTCCAAGCCTGCCCACTTATGGCAGGCAAAAATCTCATCTGTCAAAAAAAAAAAAATCTCATCTGTCTCATTTCTAAATGCAAGTTCTATTCACTAGTGTGCCTCCTGCTATAAATGTCTACTCCTTCTTACCTTGGCCTCTAAGGTTTAGAATATCCACCCATTCTTTATACAGTATATGCTACCTTCCAGATTCTCTCTCCTCTACTTTTTCTTTTTTTTGTTTTTTTGTTTTTTTTTTTTGAGACGGAGTCTCGCTCTGTCGCCCAGGCTGGAGTGCAGTGGCCGGATCTCAGCTCACTGCAAGCTCCGCCTCCTGGGTTCACGCCATTCTCCTGCCTCAGCCTCCCGAGTAGCTGGGACTACAGGCACCCGCCACCTCGCCCGGCTAGTTTTTTGTATTTTTTTTAGTAGAGACGGGGTTTCACCGTGTTAGCCAGGATGGTCTCGATCTCCTGACCTCGTGATCCGCCCGTCTCGGCCTCCCAAAGTGCTGGGATTACAGGCTTGAGCCACCGCGCCCGGCCTCCTCTACTTTTTCTAATTAGTCAAAATATAACTCAGATATGTGCTCATCTCTTCATCTTTGCCACCGAAGGCTAAGCCATCATCAGCTCTTGCTTGGACTGTTTGTCTCTGCTTAAACCTGTATCCTTCCTATGTATTCTCCAAATAGCAGTCTTTTAAAAAGGTAAAGAAGATCCCATCACTTCCATGTTTAATGCTTGACATAGCTTCTCTACTGCAATTAGAATAAAATTCAAACTTCTCACCCTAACCTTCACAGTTCAATATGATCTGGCCTTCTGCACCAAAGTACATAATTAATGTACATGTAGAATGATCACCAACTATTCAGAAGTGTCAGGAAAATTTCACAAGTATATTGATGAATTAATCTTTAGTTGAAAAATTTTGGATAACTGAATTCACATTTGAAAAAAATCAGCATTTTAAGCACTATAAAGAAGACAATACAAATTTACCTGATCTATCTGATCTTGTTGTCCTTTGTATACAGTTTCAGGATCTGAAGGAGGCCGAAGACGAAATTCTGAGTCACAGAAATTTCCATCACCATCTACGTTGTGTAGGCTTTCCCAAACAACTTTTTCTTCAGTAAGAAACCCCTGGTCCGTTACCAACAAATACAGTTGACCCTTAATAAGAAGTAACAAAAGAAAAAAGACTGTTAAATTGATCAAAACTAGAAATATAGTATTTAAGGAAAGTTTTATAATCTATATCTTCAGAATGTATTAAACATTCCTACTGTTTAGATCTGTACAACACGATAAATAGACCAAGTAGATATTTTACTTCCTCAAATCCACTCGGCTTTGAATATAGTTTTTATTTGGCACACTACACTGTAACAAGAAATAAGAGCTCTTGGCATGCTCAGCTAATGTATGACTTATAAACACCTTTGGGGGGTTTATATTCTCATTTCACAAAATAGAAAAACACCATACAAATTCCTGAAAAAGATATTACAGTCATAAAAAATGATACCATGTTGCCTATTTTTTTTTCCAATTAAGCCTATATGACTAATCCAATCCATACCAATTTTTCCTTTCTCTGCACCATTAGTTACTCTTGTTTTATACACCAATAATACTTTTCACCTACTCTGTATTATCAATGTACTTCTTTTGTATACCAATAATACAGATACAATGCAATTGTTTTGTACTTGTTTTGTATCACCAAATTGCCCGGTATTGATTGTATTTTCCTGCCTTATCCCATAGCCTCTGTACCTGCATAAAATTTTTTTTTTTAATTTTTGTGGATACATAGTAGGTGTGTGTATTTGTGGGTTACTTGATTTTTTTTTTTTTTTTTTTTGAGAAGGAGTCTCACTTTGTCACCCAGGCTGCAGTGCAGTGGTGTGATCTCAGCTCACTGCAACCTCCGCCTCCCGGGTTCAAGTGATTCTCCTGCCTCAGCCTCCTGAATAGCTGCGACTACAGGCATGTGCCACCACGACCGGCTAATTTTTTGTATTTTTAGTAGAGATGGGGTTTCACCGTGTTAGCCAGGATGGTCACGATCTCCTGACCTCGTGATCTGCCCGCCTCAGCCTCCCAAAATGCTGGGATTACAGGCGTGAGCCACCGCGCCCAGCCTACATGGTATTTTGATACACGCATGCAATGCATAACAATCATGAGGGTAAATGTGGTATCCATCCTCTCAAACACTTACTGCTTGTGTTACAAACAATCCAATTACACTCTTTTAGTTATTTTAAAATGTAAAATTAAATTATTTTTGACTATACTCACACTCTTGTGTTAGCAAATGCTAGGTCTCACTCATTCTGTTTTTTTTTTTTTTTTTTTTTTTTTTTTTTTTAACATCCATTAACCATCCATCCTGCCTGCCTCCAAATACCCATCCCAGCCTCTGGTAACCATCATTCTACTCTCTTATCTCCAGGAGTTCAATTGTTTTAATTTCTAGCTCCAAAAAAAAAAGAAAGAACATGCGAAGTATGTCTTTCTGCGCCTGGCTTATCTCACTTAACGTTATGACCTCCAGTTCCATCCATGTTGTTGCAATTGACAGGATGTCATTTTGTTTTGTGTGTGAATAGCACTCCATTGTGTATGTGTACCACATTTTCTTTATCCACTTGTTTGTCAATGGACACAGCTTGATTCCAAATCTTGTCTAGTGCAAATAGTGCTGCAATAAACATGGGAGTGCAGATACCTCTTTGATACACTGATTTCCTTTCTTTTGGGTATATTCTTAGGAGTGGGATTGCTGGACTGTACAGTAGCTCGATTTTTAGTTTTTTGAGGAACCTCTAAACTGTTCTCCATAGTGGTTGTACTGATTTATATTCCCATCGACACTGTATGAGGGTTCCCTTTTCTCCATATCCTCACAAACATTTGTTGTTGTCTTTCAGAAAAAAGACATTTTAATTGGGGTGAGATGATATCTCATAGTTTTGATTTGCATTTCTCAGATGACCAGTGATGTTCAGCACCTTTTCACATACCTGTCTGCCATATGTATGTCTTTTTTCTTTAAGATGGAGTCTCACTCTGTTGCCCAGGCTGGAGTGCAGTGGCATGATCTTGGCTCACTGCAACCTCCATCTACCAGGTTCAAGTGATTCTCCTGTCTAAGGCTTCTGAGTAGCTGGGATTACAGGTGCCCACCACCACACCTGGCTAATTTTTGTATTTTTAGTAGAGATGGGGTTTCACCATGTTGGCCAGGCTGGTCTCGAATTCCTGACCTCAAGTGATCTGCCCACCTTGGCCTCCTAAAGTGCTGAGATTACAGGTGTGAGCCACCACATCTGGCTCCATTTGCATGACTTCTTTTGAGAAATGTCTATTGAAATCATTTTGCCATTTTAAATTTGATTTAACTGATGAGATTTTTTTTTTTTCCTAGAGAGCTGTTATATATTCTGGTTATGAATCCGTTGTCACATGGGTAGTTTGCAAATGTTTTCTCCCATTTGGTGGGTTGTCCCTTCATTTTTTTTTTTTTTTTTTTAGGCAGAGTCTGGGTCCCACTCTGTCGCCCAGGCTGGAGTGCAGTGGTGCGATCTCGGCTCACTGCAGCCTCAGCTTCCTGGGTTCAAGTGACTTTCCTGCCTCAGACCCAAGTAGCTGCAACTACAGGAGCACACCACCACGCCTGGCTAATGTTTGTATTTTTAGTAGACAGGATTTTGCCATGTTGGCCAGGCTTGTCTTGAACTTCTGAGCTCAGGTAATCCTCCCACTTCAGCCTCCCAAAGTGCTGGGATTACAGGCATGAGCCACCACACCCAGCCACTTTGTTGAAGGTATCCTTTGCTGTGCAGAATTTTTTTAACTTGATATGGTCCCATCTGTCCACTTTCACTTTGTTGCCTGTGCTTGTGGGGTATTACCCAAGAACTCTTTGTTCACTTCAGTGTCCTAGAAAGTGTCTCCAATGTTTTCTTTTAGTCATTTCATAGTTTGAGGTCTTGGATTTAAGTCTTTATTCCTTTTTTTTTTTTTTTTTTTTGAGACAGAGTCTCGTTCTTGTTACCCAGGCTGGAGCACAGTGGCACGATCTTGGCTCACTGCAAGCTCTCCATTCTCCTGCCTCAGCCTCCTGAGTAGCTGGGACTACAAGCACCCACCACCACGCTGGCGAATTTTTTTTATTTTTAGTAGAGACGGGGTTTCACTGTGTTAGCTGGGATGGACTTGATCTCCCGACCTTGTCATGATCCACCTGTCTCAGCCTCCCAAAGTGCTAGGATTACAGGTGTGAGCCACCATGCCCGGCATTTTTTTTTTTTTTTTTTGAGACAGAGTCTCGCTCTGTCATCTAGGCTAGAGTGCAGTGGTATGACCCCAGCTCATTAAAACCTCTGCCTCCCAGGTTAAAGGAATTCTCCTGCTTCAGCCTTCCAAGTAGCTGGGATTATAGGCATGCACTACCACACCCAGCTAATTTCTGTGCTTTTAATAGAGACAGGGTTTCACCATGTTGGCCAGGATGGTCTAGAACTCCTGACCTCAAGTGATACATCTGCCTTGGCCTCCCGAAAT
Source organism: Macaca nemestrina (assembly GCF_043159975.1). Classification (NCBI taxonomy): domain Eukaryota; kingdom Metazoa; phylum Chordata; class Mammalia; order Primates; family Cercopithecidae; genus Macaca; species Macaca nemestrina. Next base: position 143,305,821 of record NC_092131.1, read on the forward strand.
GCTGGGATTACAGGCGTGAGCCTGTAGAGGCGCCTGACCGCTTTAGTCCATTTTGGCTTGATTTTTGTATATGAGATATGGGAGTCCAGTTTCATTTTTCTGCATGTGGATATCCAGTTTTCCCAGTACCATTTATTGATGAGACTCTTCCTTCCCCAACGTATGTTCTTGGCACCTTTATTGAAAATGAGTTCATTGTAGGTGTGTGGATTTGTTTCTGTGTTCTGTATTCTGTTCCATTAGTCTATGTGTCTGTTTTCATGCAAGTGTCACGCTGTTTTGGTTACTATAGCTCTGTAATATAATTTGAAGTCAGGTAATGTGATTCCTCCAGTTTTATTCCTTTTGCTTTGGATAGCTTTGGCTACTCTGGCTGTTTTGTGGTTCTATATAAATTTTAGGATTTTTAAAGTATTTCTTTGAAGAATGTCATTTATATTTTTATAGGGATTGCATTGTATCTATAGATTGCTTTGGGTAGTACAGAGATTTTTAACAATACTGATTCTTCCAATACATGAACACAGATCATCTTTCTATTTTTTGGTGTCCTCTTCAATTTCTTTTTTGAGATGGAGCCTCTGTCATCCAGGCTGGAGTGCAGTGATATCACAGCTCACTGGAGCCTTGAGCTTTTGGGCCCAAATAATCCTCCCACCTCAGCCTCCAGAGTAGCTAGGACTACAGGCATGTGCCACCATATCTGGCTAATTTTTTATTTTTTCTAGAGATGGGGTTTTTCTGTGTTGCCCAGGCTGGTCTCAAACCCCTGGGCTTAAGCAATCTGCCTGCTTCGGCTTCCCAAAGTGCTGGGATTACAGGTGTGAGCCACCATACCTGGCCTTCCTAACATATTTTTAATACCCAGCTTGGGTCTACCTCATCCTATGATAATTTAAGAGAAAAACAAAAAGTCCTTTCCAGCTAATTTTCCACTGAATAGATCTGACCCTTCTCTTTATACTTATCACAACTCATTTCAACATATCATTTAATATTACATAATGTCTCTGTTTTACAATTTATGTAGATCATATATTACACTGGCTATTTTCCAACCATAATCTTATTAGTAATTTTCCCCCAGATGATGCTTTAGTATGAGGGTTCTTCTCTTTTTTTTTGAAACAAAGTCTTGCCCTGCCACCCAGGTTTTAGCACAGTTGGGTAATCTTGGCTCATGGCTCTGCCTCCCAGGTTGAAGTGATTCTTGTGCCTCAGCCTCAATAGTAGCTGGGACTCCAGGCGCACGCCACCACACAGAGCTAATTTTTGTACTTTTAGTAGAGTCAAGGTTTTGCCATGTTGGCCAGGCTGGTCTGGAACTCCTGGCCTCAAGTGATCCGCCCACCTTGGTCTCCCAAAGTGTGGGGATTACAGGCGTGAGCCACAGCACCTGGCCACGTGAGTATAAGTTTTAACTAAAAGGGTATTCCTTTCTTGGTACAGCTGATCTGTCTTCTCATAGATCATCAGCCTCAATTTCCTCCTTAGATTTTGATATTTATTTTTTGTTGTTGATGGGTTTTTTTTTGAGACAGAGTCTTACTCTATCACCTAGGCCGGAGTGCAGTGGCACGATCTCAGCTCACTGCAACCTCCGTCTCCCAGGTTCAAGTGATTCTTGTGCCTCAGCTTCCCAAGAGTAGCTGGGATTACATGCACTTGCCACCACCCCCTGCTAATTTTTGTATTTTTAGTAGAGATGGGGTTTCACCATGTTGGCCAGGCTGGTCTCGAACTCCTGACCTCAGGTGATCCACTGCCTCAGCTTCCCAAAGTGCTGGGATTAAAGGCATGAGCCACTGTGCCCCACCTGACATTAATTTTTTAAAAAAACTATAACTGGTTCACTGTCAACAATGCAGATTATTAGTCAAAAGTTCCTTTATGTAATTATAGCATAGAAGAGCAAAATATCTGTGACTATAGTACTAGTTTAGGCCCATCTGATCCTGAGAGTCTACGGTTAAATCACTAACAATAATATTTCTTGCATTGATATTCCAGCACTTTTGCTACATTATGCAGTCAGTGCTTTCTTAACATTCAAATTTTCCAATTTCATTCATCAGTTTTTAAAATACTGAAAAATTTCATAAATAATAATATAGAATAGGTTTTAATGCATTAAATTCTTAATTATGTATTAGTTCATATTATATAAAATGTCATATTGTCACAATTTGTAAATTTATAAAATATTATTAAATTTGACAAGTTTTCTTCATCAATTTACAAATTGTGATGATATTGTCAGGTATGTTGTTACTGCAAGTGACTACTCCATGTAGAATTAATTTACGAGGGTATTTTTATATAGAATAGGTTTTCATTCAGTGTTCTTTTGTGATCCAATATGGAGGAAAGCACTGGCTAAATATTTTTGGTTAACTAACTTGTATTCAAATTACTTAACATCTCTAGGTCGGGTGTGGTGGCTCATGCCTGTAATCCTAGCACTTTGGGAGGCTGAAGTGGGCATATCACTTGAGGTCAGGAGTTTGAGACCTGCCAGGCCAATATGGTGAAACCCTGTCTCTACTTAAAATACAAAAAGCCAGGTATAGTGGTATGTGCCTGTAGTCTCAGCTACTTAGGAGGTTGAGGCAGGAGAATCGCTTGAACCCAAGAGGTGGTGGATCCAGTGAGCCAAGACTGTGCCACTGTACTCCAGCTTGGGCGACAGAGCGAGACTGTCTCAAAACAAACAAACAAACAAACACCAAAAAACCTTTAAAAAATTACTTAACATCTCTAGACTTTAGTTTTTTCTTCTTAGAAATTTTGAAGTTTCTAAGGTACTTTATAATTTGAAAATGTATACATTTCTAAGAGAGTTTCTAAAGTATTTTAAGTACTCAAAAATGAACTTACTACTCCTACTTAACAAACGTAGCCTTATCCACAAAGCACTTTCTTATCCACCCAGACAGGCAGTGAAGCATAGCTGTTGACTTGAAAGTCAAGTTGAAAGTCAGATTGGAAATGCTTATAAGCTAAGTGGTCTTGGGCAACTTACTTAGGGTCTTTATGTCTTCCCTCAGCTATTAAGTGATAATAATAATATCCACTCCTCACAAAGGAGTTGTGAAGATTAAATGAGATAATCAATATAAAATGCTTAATAAAGTACAAGGCCCCTAACTGCTTCATAAACAGAAGATATATTCATGAGTATCACCTAAATCGATCTCACTTTCTGCGTCTATCTGCTTCTGTCTCCTATTTAAGAGAAAAAGATGAATGTCTCTGCTTGTACTATGGAATCATCACTTTCCTTATTCCAGTTTCCAATCCCCCCTCCCCTTTCAATTTAAAAAGTGACAATTTTTGATATATCAACCAGCTTTAAAAATAGCTAAATTTAATAGATTGTTACTTAAATGTAGCATTCTGTGGAAAAAAATTTCTACTATAGCATTAGTCAAAGAGGAAATAGAATAAACAAATTTATTTCTTTAACATGGTTTTAGTATTTATCCAGAATTGTACCTCCTTCTAAACTACTTTTCACTTCTAATCCCTAAACATAAAGTAAAAAAGCAAACAAAACCAACCTCAAAACTCATCTGGCTGAGTTTATGGTAAAAAATAACAACACAACAACCAACCTCAAAAACCTTGGGACTGAATATGCTTCAGAGAGATGTCAGTAATTGAAAACCAAGAGATAGGGGAAACAGTTATGACATGAATATAAAGGTCGATATGGTAAAAGCACAATCAAGGAGTCATAATAGGAAAAGAGCTATACAGATATCATTATATGAACCAAACATCTAGAAGCTATGTGATCTAGACAGGGGCCATGTCATCTTAGTTAAGAGCAAGCAGAAGTTATCAGAGGGTGGTGAAGGCGGGCCACGAAAATGAAATGGAACAACTAGACCTAGGATACAGAATTAGGTAAGGATAGGAATCCAACAGTCATGATCATGAAAAGCTAAACTAACTTAAAATATGAAAAGCTAAACTAACTTAAACGGGTCTGTTTCTAGAACAGAAATGGTTTATTTACAACCCATCTTTATACTTTCAAATTTCCTGCATGGATAAATAGTCATCTCACTATCTAGACCCACAGGAATAGTCCTGAAAGCATTTGCCCTCTTATGGTCTCCTCACTCTGCTCGTAGAAATCAATCTAGTTATGCTGTTGAAAACCATAGATCAGTCGGGCGCGGTGGCTCACGCCTGTAATCCTAGCACTTTGTGAGGCCAAGGTGGGAGGATCACCCGAGGTTGGGAGTTCAAGACCAGCCTGGCCAACATGGTGAAACCCCGTCTCTACTAAAAAATACAAAAAATTAACTGGGTGCAGTGGCGTGCACCTATAATTCCAGCTACTCGGGAGGCTGAGGCAGGAGAACCGCTTGAACCAAGGAGGCAGAGGTTGCAGTGAGCTGAGATCATGCCACTGCACTCTAGCCTGGGCTACAGACCAAGAATTTGTCTCAAAACAAGAAAAAAAAAAAGCACAGATCTTCACGCTGGGCGTGGTGGCTCACGCCTGTAATCCCAGCACTCTGGGAGGCCGAGGTGGATCACCTGAGGTCAGGAGTTCGAGACCAGCCTGACGAACATGTTGAAACTGTGTCTCTATTAAAAGTACAAAATTAGCCAGGCATGGTGGCGTGCACCTGTAATCCCAGCTACTTGGGAAGCTGAGGCAGAAAAATTGCTTGAACCCGGGAGGCAGAGGTTGCAGTGAGCCGAGATCACACCATTGCACTCCAGGCAGGGCAACAAGAGTGACACTCTGTCTCAAAAAAAAAAAAAAAAAAAAAAAAAAAAAAAAAAAAAGGCATAGATCTTTATAGAATCATGAGCCTCCCAAAGTGTTGGGATTACAGCCATAAGCCACTGTATCTGGCCCCCAAATTAGCCGGACATGGTAGTGCGTGCCTATAATCCCAGCTACTCGGGAGTCTGAGGCATGAGAATCTCTTGAACGCGGGAGGTGGAGGTTGCAGTGAGCTTAGATCATGCCACTGCACTGTAGCCTCGGTGACAGAATGAAAGTGTCTCACACACACACACAAAATAAAAATAAAAAAAATAGGCCAGGTGCGGTGGCTTACACCTGTAATCACCGCACTTTGGGAGGCTGAGGCGGGCAGATCACAAGGTCAGGAGATCGAGACCATCCTGGCTAACACGGTGAAACCCCATCTCTACTAAAAATACAAAAAAAAAAAAAGAAAAAAATTAGCTGGGCGTGGTGGCGGGCGCCTGTAGTCCCAGCTACCCGGGAGGCTAAGGCAGGAGAATGATGTGAACTCGGGAGGCGGAGCTTGCAGTGAGCTGAGATTGTGCCACTGCACTCCAGCCTGGGTGACAGAGCAAGATTCCATCTCACAAAAAATAAAAAAGTAAAAAATAAAAAATAAATACAATAGTGAGGTGAATGTATATTTTGCAAGGATGATCTGCCCAGTTTAATTGTGGAAGACCAGGTGGATGTACAAGGAAAGAAGTGATACAAATGACAGCAGAAATTAGGGCTATTCCTATTTGTTGCCAATGGATAGATGAGGAATAAAAAGTTTAATGAAGAGTTCGTGGAGGATATTACAAGTAATAACTAACAGAGATGGATTTCACTTTGCTAATAATGAAAGAAACACAAAGGTATTTTTCCAGAATTTAGCAACAGTAAACCACAAAACTAGGAATAAAAGGACTTTCCAACAATAGGAAGTCAATTAATATCTGTGGTCAGAGAAAATGTCCTGTGTAATAAAAATCATTGTTTGTACCATATTCGTTCAGAAGTGTGAAGTTGATTGGTAGATACTATTCACAAAAAATGAGTCAGTTTGATTAACACATCCATTGTGACCTCATGATGGCAGAAGGCTTAAAAAAGTCTGTAAAGATAAAATCAAGGCTAAACATGGTGGCTCACGCCTGTAATCCTAGCACTTTGGGAGGCCAAGGTGGGCAGACTGCTTGAGGTCAGGAGTTCGAGACTAGGCTGGGCAACATGGCAAAACCCTGTCTCTACTAAAAATACAAAAAATTAGCTGAGCGTGGTGGCACACACCCGTAATCCCAACTACTTGGGAGGCTGAGGCATGAGAATTGCTTGAACCTGGGAGGCAGAGGTTGCAGTGAGCCAAGATTGCTCCACTGCACTCCAGCCTGGGTGACAGAGTGAGTCTCTGTCTCAAAAAGAAAAAACAAACAAACAAAAAAGATAAAATCAACTGTGGTAAAAATAAATAAACAGATGAAGATGAAATCATGAAGTTAATAAACAGGGAATACTTTGTCCAGGTATAGGTTTTAGAAACATTTATATACTTTTCAATGGTTTGGTGTATTGAAACACCACCTAGTGGTCCTCTAAACACCACTTTGGTGTATAGAGGGTCACCAAAAAGCCTAACCCTAGGCAGGGTGTGGTGGCTCACACCTGTAATCCCAGCACTTTGGGAGGCCGAGGTGGGTGGATTGCCTGAGGTCAAGAGTTTGAGACCAGCCTGGCCAACATGGTGAAACCCCGTCCCTACTAAAAATACAAAAATTAGCTGGATGTGGTGGCAGGTGCCTGTAATCCCAGCTACTCGGGGGGCTGAGGCAGGAGAATCACTTGAACCGGGAAGGTGGAGGTTGCAGTGAGCCAAGATTGTGTCACTGCACTCCAGCCTGGATAACAGAGTGAGACTCCATCTAAACAAACAAACAAACAAACAAACAAACAAACAAAAAAACTCCACAAAGAAGAGTCTAACTTAACAGAGAATTCGCTCTGCTTCTATCCAATACCTTGAGATGGGAGTTAGAACAAAGATGTAATACTAAACAACACCATTCATAACTAGAAAGCATGTATACCTCCCTTACCCTCTTGTCAAAGAAGAGCCCACAGCTCAAACATCTCTAGAATTCCAAAAGACTTTGGATGACAAAAGATTTTAACACACACTAAAAAAAATTAATTAAATAAATATTAAAAAAAGCTTTTCATAAATAGGGTTTAGTAAATTCCTATGGAAATTGGTACAACCAGTAAAGAAACTGGAGGTTTCCTGGGTAATCATTTTTGTCCTGCCATCATGGACTTTCCCCTGTTGGCCTAGGTCTTGATAATGATATAGATAATCATGAATACCTGGAAGCCTAAAGATCCTCTCTGAAAAGTCGTAATAAAAATTAGGCCACGCTCAGTGGCTCACGCCTGTAATCACAGCACTTTGGGAGGTCAAGGTGGGCGGATCACTTGAAGGCAGGGATTTGAGACAAGTCTGGACAACATGGTGCAACCCATCTCTACTAAAAAAAAATAAGCCGGGAGTGGTGGTACCTGCCTGTAATCACAACTACTTGGGAGGCTGAGGCAGGAGAATCGTTTGAACCTAACAGGTGGAGGTTGCAGTGAGCTGAGATTGCGCCACTGCACTCCACTCCAGGCAACAGAGTGAGACTCCATCTTTTTTTTTTTTTTTTTTTTTTTTTGAGACGGAGTCTCGCTCTGTCGCCCAGGCTGGAGTGCAGTGGCACGATCTTGGCTCACTGCAAGCTCCGCCTCCCAGGGTCACGCCATTCTCCTGCCTCAGCCTCCCGAGTAGCTGGGACTACAGGCGCGCACCACCACGCCTGGCTAATTTTTTGTATTTTTAGTAGAGATGGGGTTTCACCGTGTTAGCCAGGATGGTCTCGATCTCCTGACCTCGTGATCCGCCTGCTTCGGCCTCCCAAAGTGCTGGGATTACAGGCGTGAGCCACGGCGTCCGGCTGAGACTCCATCTTAAAAAAAAAAAAAAAAAAAACTCTAAAAAGTAGCCCCACTAACAAAATAATAGAAGTATAGATATTTATGTCTGACTGCCAGTTTATTATAGACTGGCAATTTATTATTACAAGCCCATAGGTGTAAACACCACTGAGGTAAAGCATTCTATCTAGATGTTAAATTTGTTTGTTGAAAGTATATCTTTTTTGTTTTTTTTGAGATGGAGTCTCGCTCTGTCACCCAGGCTGGAGTGTAGTGGCATGATCTCGGCTCATTGCAACCTCCGCCTCCTGGATTCAAGCAATTCTCCTGTCTCAGCCTTCTAAGTAGCTGGCATTACAGGCACGCACCATCACGCCCAGCTAATTTTTGTATTTTTAGAAGACATAGGGTTTCACCACGTTGGCCAGGCTGGTCTCAAACTCCTGACCTCAAGTGATCCACCTGCCTTGGCCTCCTAAAGTGCTGGGATTACAGGCGTGAACCACCACGCCTGGCCTGAAAGTATATCTTGAATTCTGTGGGATGAAATGTATTTATATGACAGATGTTTCAAAGAAAAAGAGTTCACAGGAGTAGAAAGATGGAAAACATGGTGACCATTAAATATAATTTTTCCTTTTTTTTTGAAACAAGGTCTTGCTCTGTCATCCAGGCTGGAGTGCAGTGGCACGATCACAGTTCACTGTAGCTTCAATCTCCTGGACTCAAACAATCCTCCCATCTCAGCCTCCCAAAGAGCTGGGATTATGGGCATACACCACCATGCCTGTTTTTTGTTTTTTTGTTTTTTTTAAAAAAAACGTTTTAAAAGTTTTTTGTAGAGACAAGGTATCACTTCATTGTCCATGCTGGTCTCTAACTACTGGGCTCAAGCAATCTTCCCACCTCAGCCTCTTAAAGTACTGCGAACACATGTGTGAGCCTGGCTGGTCATTAAATATGAAAGCATAAGATGTCCCTAAAAACTAAGAGTTCCTCAAGAGTGAAATGCTAGAAGGCAGTAGGAAGATATGGAGGATGTAGCTTTGAAAGTAGTCATAGTTTGTTTAAAAAAGGTTTTTTTTTTTTTTTTTTTTTGGTGCCATCATGGCTCACTGCAGTCTCACCCTCCTGGGCTCAGGGCTCAAGTGATCCTCCCACCTCAGCCACCAAGTAACTGGGTCTATAGGCACATACCACCACACTGGCTTACTTTTCAAAATTATTTGTAGAGACGGGGTCTTCCTATGTTGTCCAGGCTGGCTTTGAACTCTGGGCCTCAAGCAACTGTTCAGCCTTGGCCTCCCAAAGTGCTAGGATTACACGCATGAACCGCCTTGCCCAACCTCTATTTTTAAAAATTATTATTTGTGTCCTTACTAAATTACACATTCTCTGGGGCTCAAGTTTATAAAGAGCTACAAACAACTCAGGAATTAGTAGGACAGAGTAATAGTCTTAATGCTGAACAGCCTTAATAGAACAAAGGCACAATCCTCTCTCTGCCTTATTCCCTTAATGAGCAAATGGACACCATGCTGGAAGAACCCCTTCCCTAAATTTTATTTGGCATTTATTTAGTAATTTTAAAGTATTCCTTTAGGGGTTCTATTCTATACCAACAGCCAAAGTGTTATAGATTCTGTTGTAAATCAGGTAATCTGTCACTGGGTCAATGAAGAAGACATAATTTTGACCCTTGTAAAGAATGCACTCATGTCTGGGTGCAGTGGCTCACACCTGTAATCCCAACACTCTGGGAGGCTGAGGTGGGCAGACTGCTTGAGTCCAGGAGCTCAACACCAGTTTGGACAACACAGGGATATCCTGTCTCTAAGAAAAAATTTTTAATTTGCCAGGTGTGATGGCATACACCTGTAGTCCCAGCTGCTTGGGAGGCTAAGCCATGAGGATCGCTTGAACCCAGGAGGCAGAGGTTGCAGTGATCTGAGATTGCACCAGCACACTCAAGCCTGGGCGACAGAGCAAGACCCTGTTTCAGATGAAAAAAAAAAAAAAAAAAGGCACTCACTGGGTACTCTGTCAGAAGTAAAGCAGTGTCTTATCTAAAGACTGAGGATTGGAAAGCTGGTATAATAGGAATACAGGAAATAGAACCGAGAACTGTAATGGGTCATAAATAATCGCCCAAATGCCCATAGGATCCCTGGAGAACACAAGATTTGGATCATATTAAAACGGAGTTACTCTATCAAATGCAATGCATGGTCTTTGATTAGATCCTGGTTTGAACAAATCATCCATAAAACTATTTTGGGGACAAGTGGCAAATTTGAATATGGACTAGATTTTAGATATTAAGAATTATAGTAGCCACTGCGCTCCATCCTGGGTGATGGAGTGAGACCCCACCCTGTCTCAAAAAAAATAATAATAATAATTATAGTTAAGTTTGAGATGCAATAGGCCGGGCGTGGTGGCTCACGCCTGTAATACCAGCACTTTGGGAGGCCAAGGCGGGAGGATCACAAGGTCAGGAGATCAAGACCATCCTGGCTGACAGTGAAACCTCTACTAAAAATACAAAAAAATTAGCTGGGCGTGATAGTGGGCGCCTGTAGTCCCAGCTACTTGGGAGGCTGAGGCAGGAGAATGGCATGAACCCGGGAGGTGGAGCTTGCAGTAAGCCCAGATTGCGCCACTGCACTCCAGCCTGGGTGACAGAGCAAGACCTCATCTCAAAAATAAAAATTAAAATTAAAAAAAACCCCAACACTTTACAAGATCTAATCCCTGTCTATCTATTTAGCCTTTCTTCATTCCTTTTATTTGCTATGCTTCAGGCACACTGACTTTCTTTTAATTCCTCAGGAGTCAAGCTCTTTCCTTCCTCAGGGCCTTTGCATACATGCTCTATCTGCTTAGTTACTCTTTTTTGGCCAACTTATTAAACTAGAAGATTCACTTTTTAGGTATCATTTTATTTTTATTTAATGAATTAATTTATTGAGACAGAGTTTTGCTCTTGTCACCTAGGCTGGAGTGCAACAGCATGTTCTCAGTTCACCGCAACCTCTGCCTCCCAGGTTCAAGCGATTTTCCTGCTTCAACCTCCCAGGTAGCTGGGATTACAGGCGCCCACTACCATGCTCAGCTAATTTTTGTATTTTTAGTAGAGATGGGGTTTCACCATGTTGGCTAGGCTGGTCTCGAACTCCTGACCTCAGGTGATCCACCCGCCTCAGTCTCCTAAACTGCTGGGATTACAGGCATGAGCCACCATGCCCAGCCTCAGGCATCATTTTAAATGTGACCTTCTCAAATATATCTTTCCTGACACTCCCTAAGTTGTAAGTCCTGATAAAAGCAACTAAGTTATAAATCCTGATAAAAACACTCATAGCTTGTGATATGTATCCTTAACAAAATGTATCTCAGTAGAAATAAATTAACAATTATTTGTGTAATTATTTAATATCTGCCCCTTGTCAAACTAGGAGGTCCTTAATAGGCAGACACCATAGCCGCCTTGCTCGTGGCTGTATTCCGACTACTAGTGAGCACCCAGACATGATACCTGCTCAATAAATATTTGTTAAATAAATGAATAAATCCTAGACTTGAAAGGTCAGGTTAAGTAAGAAATAAAATGATTTAGCAGTATTCACCATGTAGCAATAAATCTGATCCTTATATCCTTTGGCCTCAGAATTCTGAGGAGTATGGATGACTCTGGGCCCATATCTGACCTAGATATAGCTAAAATGTTGAAGTTATACAAATGAGCTGTTGCTATAACCAAGATAGGGAGAGCCAGGGCTTTAAGGGTATTCTTACACAGGCAAACAAATCATTATTTTATACTACTCTGTGTAATTCACTGACTAAAGTGTTGAAGAAAATATGAAGATGTAATTCATGACCTTAATAAGATACTTTCGTTTAGGAAAAAAAATGACACATTTACATGGAAAGAAAACTGGTAACTAGGTATTAACCAATAAGGGCTAAAAAAAGATGATGTAGCCAATAACAGCTAGATGATGGTTAGACAATTGTACTCTGCCTTAGCTGCACATTAAAATCACCTGAAAAGCACTCAAAATTAATCATGCGCAGATCCCACCTCCATTTAATGGAGTTGGTGGTAGGTTCTGAGGACTGGCATTTTAAAAAAAGCTTCCCGTACAGTTTTAGCATACAATTTGGGTTGAGAACCAGTGGTTTGAGGAAAGTAGAAGTAGCTTTACTAAAGAGTTAGTATTTGAAATGTTTCTTAAAGGATGGGTAAAATTTGGACAGGCAAAAAGGAATGAGAAGAGCTTTCCAAACAGGGCTTAAGGAGTGAGATATGGCAGGAAAGTGCAGAAATTAGAAGGTATAATGTATGTATGGGATGGAGGGTTATCAGTGAATAGACACCATTTTGGCTGAAGTAAAGTATTGGTGAATAGAACATATCTTGTATTTTTATCCCCATGCATGAAGTGCTACTGAACATTTTTGGTATATTATTGACGGCATCAGTACGGTATTCTACTGTACTATTGAAGGAATCTATACCTTCAATAGGTATAAGGTGACAAACTTCTGAACTAAGTGAAAGCTCTAACAACAAAAAGAATGGCTATAAGAGATAAAAAGAGTAAACCAGTAAATGACAGAGCCATAAATGGCACTATAGGAAGAATTTAAAGCTACACATTATTAAAGAATTTAATGTTTGGTCACACCAAATTCATTAAACTTTAATAATAGCAAACCATCATAAAGGCAAATCATCTAAATAAATAAAAAAGTTTATTCTAAATTCCTTTAGCACTGAAATATAAACTTCCATCATTAGATGTCATCCTAGTTCTGGCCGGGCGTGGTGGCTCACGCCTGTAATCCCAGCACTTTGGGAGGCCGAGGCGAGTTATCACCTGAGGTCGGGAGTTCAAGATCAACCTGACCAAAATGGAGAAACCCCGTCTCTACTAAAAACACAAAATTAGCCAGGCATGGTGGCGCATACCTGTAATCCCAGCTACTCAGGAGGCTGAGGCAGGAGAATTGCTTGAACCCAAGGTGGAGGTTGTAGTGAGCCAAAATCACGTCATTGTACTCCAGCCTGGGCAACAAGAGTGAAACTCCATCTCAAAAAAGGAAAAAAAAAAAAAAAAGCCTGGGCATGGTGGCTTACGCCTGTAATCCCAGCACTTTGGGAGGCCAAGGCGGGCGGGTCACCTGAAGTCGGGAGTTCGAGACTAGCCTGACCAACATGGAGAAACCCTGTCTCTACCAAAAATACACAAAAATTAGCGGGGTGTGGTGGTGCATATGCCTGTGATCCCAGCTACTTGGGAAGCTGAGGTAGGAGAATTGCTTGAATCCGAGAGGCAAAGGTTGCGGTGAGCCGAGGTCGCGCCATCACACTCCAGCCTGGGCGACAAGAGCAAAATTCCATCTCAAAAAAAAAAAATAAGTCATCCTAGTTCTATCTCTAGGGTTTATCTTTTTTTGATTCTTAGAAAGAAAATAATAAAATACTTATTGCAAAGATCTGTGAAAAAGAAGTGGAGAATTAAAAAACAAAAAGTGATTTGAGGTAACACTTCAATTGTTAATCCATCCCATCCTTATAAAGTACTGTATTTAATAATTACCTTCATAATTTGATGGTTACAAAATATTATGCTAAAATCTTTTATTTATAAGCAGATCAAAAGACATCTCTAAATCAAGCTCTTTTGATTTAGAATCACAATTAAATAGCTATTTCTATATCATACCTTGTATTTGGTCATGGTGCTAAAATGATTATTCCGAAAGAACACACAAAGTTCTCCTTCCTGAACCGTTGAAGTTAGTTCACATAATCCATGGTATGTCAGTTGAGTGGCTGTGTTATTTAGAAACTGCTCAGCTACAAAGCCTATAGAACCAATGCATAATATTAGATAGAATAATTTCAAAATTAAAAAGTTATTCTTTTTCTATTTAAAGTGTGTTCCAAGCATGGAAAAAGGCCTATCATTATAATACTTTCCCTACTACTTTATGATGACTCCAAATTGGACATCTGTGATTTTAATTTTGCTATGAAATATGTGTATACAGAAATTCCTAACCTAAAGAAATAGTTACATGAAATTCTTTTTTATAAACAAATGAATTTACTTATACCTCACCTACTATTACAAAGGATTTCATGCAGGTTGCAGTAAAAAAGCAGACACAATAAAACTAAAACTCATCAAAGCAAATAAAAAGACAGGTGTCAGGCAATTTTAAAAATGGGTAGGAAAGAAAAATGTCAGTCAACAGCTACCTTCCCAGTAGCAAGGTGTTTTCACATTAAAAGATTTTACAAAAATCCTAGATAATTCTTAAACTTCTCAATTCTTAATTGTAAACTTCTCAATTCTTGCTTTAAAACTACAAGTAGGCATAAGGCTGAAGAGAAAGCCGTGGGATAAATGATGCCATTTGTAATGGCTTTTTATGCCATTTTTTATTCTAATCTCCTCCAACATATGCCACTCATGTAGCTGTATCAAGTTTGGAAACAGATCTTATGGCTTTTGTTTTTGAAATACAATAAAATATGCAGAAGTGATCTGGGGTATAGTTTAAAACATATATATACACACACACACACGCACGCACACAGCTGATCTTCATAAACACAATTGATCCTCATTGCAAGTTCGTATCTGCAAGTTCATCTGCTGGCTAAAATTTATTTAGAACCCTCAAATCAACACTTGCAGCATTTTTATGCTTGTTTGTGGACATGTGAAGACCGGTGAAAATTCTGAGTGGCCCAATGTGCACATTCCCAGCTGAGGTCAAACAAGGCAACATTCTGCCTTCTTGCTTCAGCTCTCTCACATACTGTAAACAAGTGTCCCTTTCATGGTCTATTTAGCGCCAAGTTTTTCACATTTTTATGCCTTCTGTTGGTGATTTTGCTGTTTCAAACAGCATCCAAGCATAATGCCAAAGTGCTGGCTAGTATTCAGTAGACAAAGGCTGTGATGTGCCTTACAGAAAAAATACATGTGCTAGGTAAGTTTCGTTCAGGCATGAGTTATACAGGTTGAGAGGCTAAGTATCACTTATCTGAAATGCATGAGACTAGAAGTGTTTTGGGTTTGGATTCTTTTGGATTTTGCAACATTTGTGTTATACTTATCAGCTGAGCATCCCTAATCTGAAAATGAGAAATCTCAAATGCTCCAATGAGCATTTCCTCTGAGCGTCATGTTGGTGTTTAGATTTTGGAGCATTTTGGATTTTGGATTTTCAGATGAGGCATATTCTATCTGTAGTGCTGTTGGCTGTGAGTTTAACGCTAGTGAATCAACAATGTATATTAAATAAGGTGTGTTTAACAGAAACACACATAAAACAAGTTTATGTATTGATCAGTTGATGAAAATGTTGTTACCAAAGGCTCCTTGGAAACTAACTCATATTTATCCTAGGGACAGTGGTTCAGCATTCACTAATTCAGTGTTCACAGCAACTTTATAGAACATAGCTATCATAAATAATGAGAATCAACTGTATACATATTTTTTTAAACTTGTATTTCTCTTCTTTGCCTCCTTCCTTTTGGAGTAAGGAGAGATGTCTCAGAAGCAATGGAAGAGGAGGGAAGGGAATGCCCTAAAAAGTTTCATAAGTGATCTGAGAGATACAGATATAAGGACTAAAGATAAATCTGTGGTATGAAACTAACACTTCAACAATAAATTTAAAATAAAACTTGGTAGGGCCAGAAGCAGATAACATAGGTTTATTCCACTCCCTAGACATCCCTTAGTGTCAAACCATAGTACTTCAAGCTACAAAGTAGTTGTAAAAAGTTACCACACTATAGTTATCACACTACTGCAAGGACTTTGTTATGACAGAAAGTACAAAAATTATAAAGAGGTCTATAGTCAAAAGAAATTCATTGAATACTTGCAACTTTTTCAGTTTATACATTTAGATATAAGAAGTTTCTCCACCTGATTACTGTTGTTACTTTGCCAAGTACTAAGTTACCATATACTAATGAATAGCATTTATGATGTACACTAGTAAATAGCATTTACTATTATGTAGCATTTAAAGAGTAGTCATTATGCCTGTGCTGAAAAGTACCACTGCTATCTGTAATATCTGTATTACTAAATGTTCCCTTCACAAAGATGTTTTTAAATGCCCCTTCCATACCTTACTCACACAATATCCTCTCTACAGATCCCTCTCAAAAAGATACAGAAATTCAGTAGATATATAGCACATTACTTTCATGTTAGTGTGAAATTCAAAAATTCAATATTAGAAAGGTCTTTCTCTGCTACTTCTTTTTACAGAATAGGACATAGGCTCAGAGAGAATAAGTGACTTGCCCAAGGACATAAAACTAGTTATGGCAAAGTGAAGACTGTAACCTAGGAGAATTATTATGGGTATTAAGTTTTAAAATTTATTGCAGATGAGTATTATAAATGCCACCTGAATTATATCTCTCCCAAAACCATAAAGCATAACTTATTAAGAACTAGGAAAAACAATGTTTCGTAATTCTCCTGTCATCTCTTAAACAGTGGTTTTAGTGGAAAAGGCTAATCTAGTTTTAACTTTTTACAAGTATTTAAACAAATTTTGGAAAACAACTCTAAGTGTTACACAGTGGTTTATTTATCTGTAGACTTATCAGAGCATCATTATAATGCTCAAAGAGGTGTTACTGATTCAAATAATCCATGGTTTATTTACAACATTCACATTAAATCTCGATTTTATTGTTAGATACTGTTATTGATGATACTAAAGGTAAAAAAATTCATATAATGATAATAGAGTATTATTCATGAGAATAAATGTAAGCCCTATTTTCCTGAGAAGATTACTATATTTGAAAATATTTCTTATATTCAGAAATTCAAGGCTGGGTGCGGTGGCTCACGCCTGTAATCCCCGCACTTTGGGAGGCTGAGACGGGCGGATCATGAAGTCAGGAAATAGAGACCATCCTGGCTTACACAGGGAAACCCCTTCTCTACTAAAAATGCAAAAAAATTAGCTGGGTGTGGTGGCAGGCGCCTGTAGTCCCAGCTACTCAGGAGGCTGAGGCAGGAGAATGGCATGAACCTGGGAGGCGGAGTTTGCAGTGAGCCGAGACTGTACCACTGCACTCCAGCCTGGGCGACAGAGACTCTGTCTCCCAAAAAAAAAAAAAAAAAAAAAGAAAAAAGAAATTCAATAATAAATTAGTTCATTAAATTGTTTTCCTCTATTACTGGACAGTTATTAGAGAACATGAAAGTAATGAATGCCTTAGAGATGGTGAAGTTAGAAAGACAGGTACTATCATTAGGTAAAAAGGAATAGAATGTAGAAATAGGAAGGAAGGAAATTTGATTTATTTAAAAATGTTGCCTAGATGTGGTCCTGTCTGAGATTTGTGTTCAAGTTTAAGCTTAGTCAGAACTTAACTTGTCACTGTGACAGCTTTAAACAATCTAATTTTAAAGAATTTAATCTATATTTAAGTTTCAAAGATCAAATACATTATATGAATGTATTTTTTTCTCAAAAGGATGGGCAAGACAATTTATTTTAATGACAAATGCCCAGATTTTACTTGAAAAGATAAAAGCTCATACAATATTTTTTTGTTTTTTTTGAGACGGAATCTCACTCTGTTCCCAGGCTGGAGTACAGTGACGCTATCTCGGCTCACTGCACACCTGGCTAATTTTTTGTATTTTTAGTAGAGACAGGGTCTCACCATGTTGGCCAGACTGGTCTCGAACTCCTGACCTCAGGTGATCTACCTACCTCCCAAAGTGCTGGGATTACAGGCGTGAGCCACCGCGCCCAGTCCACTCATATGATTTGATTCCAGGAGTGCAGTAGGGAGCCCAGAACATTTTACTGTGCCAAAAAATAAGTGCTCAAGGAAAGATGAGGAGATACAAAAGAACACAAGACCCAACTTGAGGGCATCCCACTGGCCATATCATATTTAGAATAATTAAAGCATCAAAAAGAATAATGATAATGGATTATAATACACTGAATAAAAAGGAATCCATGAGTTTATATTGATATAATTTTTTTTAATGGGGAAGGAGGAGAAGGAAGAGAAGTGAAAACTGTTCTGTTACAGAAGAATAACAACTAATAAATAGAAGGAATAACAGAAATTATGACCACCACAGTAATAATTGATTCAGGCAAGAATCAATGGATGCCAGATCTACTGGGTGAAAGATTATTAAGGAATAGCATATTCACACAGTTCAAAGAATAACATCACAGGTGACTTATTAACTACCAAGGGAAAAGGGCATCTTTACAGTATTAAAACCTGGCAGATATTATCTTATATTTGAACATCACCAAGAATGAGATAATCAGGCTCATGTGCCCCCGATTTGATGCACTGGGAAAGACATAATGTCACCTATGTAGCATCCCTGCCAAAAATATATAACCTGAATCTACTAATGAGGAAATAATCAGATGAATCCAAATTGAGGAATATTCAATGGAACAACTGGCCTGGACTATTTTAAAAAGTCAATGTCATAAAAGACAAAAAAGGAAGGAAAGGAGGGAGGAAGCAAGGAAGGAAACGAGGGAGGAAGCAAAGAAGGAAGGAAGGGAGGAAGCAAGAGAGGAAGGAGGAAGGAAGAAGGTTATAGAACTGCTCTACATTACAGAAGACTAAAGAGATGTGACAACTAAATGATTCTTAATTGGAGCCTACATTGAAAAAAATTAAAAGCTGTAAGGGGCATTACTGGGAAAATGGGATAATTCTGAATATGAACAATATATTAAATAATATTGTATAAATGCTAAATTGCTTGAGATAATTGTATCGTGATTATATAGGAGAATTTATATAAGAGAATTCCTTGTTCTTAGGAGACAAATGATGAAGCATTTACGGACAAAGTGCTTTATTTGCAATTAATTCTCACAAGATTTAGGGAAAAAAGAGTGTGTGGGGCTAGGTGCAGTGGCTCATGCCTGTAATCCCAGCACTTTGGAAGGCCAAGGCGGGCAGATCACCTGAGTTTGGGAGTTTGAGACCAGCCTGACCAACATGGAGAAACCCATCTCTATTAAAAATACAAAATTAGCTAGGTGTGGTGGTGCATGCCTGTAATCTCAGCTACTCGGGAGGCTGAGGAAGAGGAATCGCTTGAACCTGGGAGGCAGAGGTTGTGGTGAGCCAAGGTTGCATCATTGCACTCCAGCCTGGGCAATAAGAGCAAAACTCCGTCTCAAAAAAAAAAAAAAAAAAAAAAGATTATGTGTTCGGTGTGTAGGAATACAGAAAAAAAGAAAACATTCAACATATTAACAATTGGTAAATTTAGGTAAAGAGCATATAAATGTTCATTGTGCCATTATAATATTTTTTATGGGTTTGAGATTTTTCAAAATAAAAGTTGAAGAAAGAAAAAGGAAACCAATATTATTTAATAAAAATAATAAGCCAAACTATAATGTTCAGTATCTATGGCACATAATAAAGGCTCAATAAATATTTTAATAAATGAATAATACATATCCTAGAAATATTTTTATAAGTGTATTTTTGTCCTAGGATCAACTGTTAAAGAAACATTCCTAGGCCGGGTGTGGTAGCTCACACTTGTAATCCCAGCACTTTCGGAGGCGGAGGTGGGCAGATCAGCTGTCAGGAGTTTGAGACCAGCCTGGACAACATGGTGAAATCCTGTCTCATCTAAAAATACAAAAAATTAGCCAGCGTGGTGACGTGAGCCTGTAGTCCCAGCTACTTGGGAGGCTAAGGCAGAACAACTGCTTGAACCCAGGAGGCAGAGGTTGCAGTGAGCCGAGATTGCACCACTGTACTCCAGCCTCCAGCCTGGGCAACTGAGCAAGACTCTGTCTCAAAACAAACAAACAACAACCACACACACAACAAAAAAGAACGATTCCTGAGAGCATCTGGAATTAAATGAATAGCTCTGGTGAAGTCTGGCTGCTGGTACTGTGCTTTTTTAAAACTTGCTGATTTTTGCTGCCATGAAAAATCAGCATCATCACAACCAGATTCAAAAAGGTATTGTTTCTATTCATCACTATACTGGAAAAAAAGTAGAAAATAAAAAAGGTATCAACACCCAAAAGCACTGTGTTCTACAAATAAGTATTCTACGTAAAGTAAAAGTTCTATACCTTTACTTACAAGGTATTCGCATCAAGAAAAGTGAATGTTATCTAAAACAAGTTGAAAGAACACCTAACTCTATTTGATTATTTGCTAAATAACATTTCTTTTTCCTTAAAAAGGAATTTGAGGGAATATATTTCTTATTCTCCATACCTTGATAGGAAATAAAATGTGTGAATTTTTAAAAAGTTATCATCTGTGACCAAAACTTATTATTATTTTTTTAATAAAGATTAGAAATAAGTCAGCTTTGAGGTATTATACTGATTTAAAGGGAAAGCTACAATTGCAGGCTAAACAGAAAAAGAAAGCAGATTATTTCAACTGAACACCACTCAAGATAATATGATATATGATGGGCTGGCTGAGGTGGCTTATGCCTGTAATCTCAGCACTTTGGGAGGTCGAGGCTGGCAGATCACCTGAGGTCAGGAGTTCGAGATCAGCCTGGCCAACATGGTGAAAACCCATCTCTACTAAAAATACAAAAATTAGTCAGGCATGGTGGCACATGCTTGTAGTCCCAACTACTCGGGAGGCTGAGGCAGGAGAATTGCTTGAATCCAGGAGGCAGAGGTTGCAGTGAGCCGAGATCATGCCACTGCACTCCAGCCTGGGTGACAGAGCGAGACTGTCTCAAAAAAAAAAAAAAAAAAAAAAGATAATATGATGAAGAAAAATGATGAAGGAAACCTAATTGCTAAAAAGTAAGTAAAAATGTCTATTATGGTCTATTATGGCCTTTTATTTTCCATGATTTCTTAGTGTTTTATACAAGTAACCATTAGTGTTAAGTAATTATTTCAAATGAACTACATACTTGTAGTCACTTATGAACAAATATCTAGTTTAGCTTTTTAATTATGCTGAATGACACATATAATTATTCTTTAATATGGAAATCTGGCATGTAGAATTTCACCACTATGAAATTTATATATCAAGGAAGTAATCAATAAATATACCCAGTAGATATTCCCTAAAAATTCTATACCATTTTAGAGGGTTTCTTTCTTTGCTTTTACCATGATGTTCTTCCTAAATTATCAATAACACATATATTAACTATAGTTTTTCATTATCCTGAAGAATCAATGTCAGAAAAATAATAATATTTGTGACATCAGGTTAAGGAAAAAGAAGTAATGAAGGGACTGACTTTTTTGTTCATTTTATTAATTATTGTAGTACTAAGTCCCATCCTTACTGTATTTGTAGCCATAATTGGGAAAGATGTTAAAAGTGTTTCACATAACTTCATACTCCATAAGTCAGTTTATCCAAGTATTACTTCTTGGCTAGCATTCTGTCTGTTACCACTTTCTGAATCATATTGTTCCTTCAAGTACTACTGAATAGCATACTCTAGTATACTGGACATTACTGAAGAAGGATTCCATAGATAGACATTTTTAAAATAGGAGCTTCTTTTTAGTAATATATCTATGGTAATGAGAGCTTGTATAGGAATGCAAACTTCTAGTGAGTGGAGTTTTTCCCCCCTACAGTCTAGTTCATTGAGAAGGAATTTTGTTAATTGAGATAAAACACTTTTCTAACAGTTTTTGTTGCTTCTTTCCCTCCTAAAATTTGAACATTGCTGCCTCATGCTGTAACGAAAGAGTTGTCAGAGAAATCAACGATCAACGACTGTATAATGTTTTTTGCTTTTTGTTTTTTTTTTAAGACAGATTCTATTCTGTTGCCAAGGCTAGAGTGTAGTGGCATGATCTTGGCTCACTGCAGCCTTGACCTCCTGGGTTCAAGTGATCTTTCAGCCTCAGCCTACCAAGTACGTGGAGCTACAGGTGCCTGGCTAATTTTTTATTTTTATTTTTTAGAAATGGGATCTTGCTACATTGCCCAGGCTAGTCTCAAACTCCTGGGCTCAAGCAGTCCTCCTGCCTCAGCCTCCCAAAGTGCTGGGATTACAGGTGTGGGCCACAATGTCCAGCCTGTCCCTGTATCTTTATATGTTTATTGCAAGTAGAAGACTAGCATAAACCTCCCAGCCTGATCAAGACAAAATCCCATCTCTACGAAAAATACAAAATTAGTGCATGCCTGTAATCCCAGCTACTCGGGAGGCTGAGGCAGGAGAATGGCTTGAACCTAGGAGGTAGAGGTTGCAGTGAGCTGAGATCGCACCATTGCACTCCAGCCTGGGCAACAAGAGTGAAACTCCATCTCCAAAAAAAAAAAAAAAAAAAAGATTAGGATAAACCTTAACTAAAATACTATGCATTTTCTTATTATTTTCCTCTTTTGCAAAAATGTGTTAAACTTCTGGATAATTAAGTAATATAATTAGTTGGGTTCTGATTAATATAGATGGAATTCATGCACATATCTTTTATATGCTCATATGTTCTTGTAGTCGTCAGTTTTAATTCTTAAAAATGTGATTATTGTAATAAACTTTCATTATATCTTATGTAAAATAATTGTGTGTCTGAGACAGACTAAAACTCATGCTCTACTTCTCATGATTTCTCTTTCTTTTTTGTTTACCTTTCATAGAAAGAAGAAGTATAGCCTCAGTATTTGTGTGTATTTTTGAAAGAGTAAAATGGGGACTAAGAAGGTATATCTACATGCTATGCCTTTTGATAGCATTCTGTTTCAAATCTCCACTTCTCATCATTGACTGGAACACAGTTGAAAAAATACTAAACTGATTTTGTGATGATGAATTTAGGAATTCCAGTTAGTTAAGGATTAGGAAAACTGATTTTCAGAGGCATATTCTGATCCAGAATGGGGCTTTAATATATTATATTATACTGAAACGTAAGGCAGTAGTCTACTAAAATAGAGTACTTGAGCACCATAACACTCATCTCAGTCAACTGAAGTATTCAGGATCAATGATAAAGTCCATTCAGTACTCCTAAATAATAAACCTTTTTTAAAAAAGTAATTATCAGTAACCTCTGGGTACATGACCATACCAAAGTTAGCAAGTGATTCCAAAGATTTTTAATAGAATTGAGGCCTGATTTTACAAGTTAAATGAAAAAGAATTCTAGGAAAAACCTTTCATTGGCACCTTTATGAAGGATTACTTCTTTTTTTTTTTTTTTTTTTTTTTTTGATACAGAGTCACTCTGTTGCTCAGGGTGGAGTACAGTGGCGCGATCTTGGCTCACTGCAACCTCCGCCTCCTGGGTTCAAGTGAGTCTCCTTTCTGCCTCAGCCTTCTGAGTAGCTGGGATTACAGGCATGCGCCACCATGGCCGGCTAATTTTTTGTTGTACTTTTAGTAGACATGTGGTTTCACCATGTTGGCCAGGCTGATCATGAATTCCTGTCCTCAGGTGATCCACCTGCCTCAGCCTCTCAAAGCGCTGGGATTCCAGGCGAGAGCCACCATGCCCAGCCTATGAATGGTTACTTCTTAAAATTCATACAAGTAATATGACATGTGTTTTTTAGAAGTCTTATTTAATAAATTTGAAAGATATTAAATTATTAGAAAAATTATCTTGCCAAGAATTTCAAAAGTCAGGAAACAGCAGCACTCACCCACCTTCACTAACCAGCTCACTATTGTCTGACTGTTTACAAGAGATGATCTTCTCCACTAGTTGGTTGTAGCTGCAGTTACCAACAGCTTTTACGATGTCATCAATCTAGAAAACAAATGACTGTCTCACTAATCATGGTAAGATTAGAAACAAAACAAAAGAAAGCCATATCACTCTTTATAATTTTATTCTAATACTAAATATAAAACTATTATTTAAGAAAAACAAAATCAGCACTAAAATCAACACCCAACAGTTTCCAAGTTTGTTTACAGCTCAGTATGACACATTATGAAAAATACTGCAGTTGTATTATTTTAATTATGCAAAAAAAGATTAAATAGGATTATTACATGCAACTTTATTTCTTAAGGTCATAAACATGTATTTAAGTGATCAAAATAAAACATAAACTATTTCAGGAGAAAAAATAAGAAAATATCAATTTTTTTCCACCCAGCATAAACTACCAAGCAACAGTTTTTTTTTTAAAAAGTAAAAAACAAATGTTGCGCATTTAAAGCAAGGCAACTTTAAATATGTTAATTTATAGGATTAATAAAATTATTACATTTTATTACTTATTTCCTAGAGAAGTATAGTGGAGATGTGAGTAGAGATAACTAATGTTATTTTCCTGAAGAAAAGTATGTTAATCAGGAATGGTATCTGCTTCATGGTTCTTTTTTGGAGGTACAGCAGAAGAGTAAATTTAAACTTTTAAGCTATAGGAAAATAAAATTGGGCTTCTTCTTTTTTTTTTTTTTTTTTTTTTTTTTTTGAGACGGAGTCTCGCTCTGTCGCCCAGGCTGGAGTGCAGTGGCCAGATCTCAGCTCACTGCAAGCTCCGCCTCCCGGGTTCCCGCCATTCTCCTGCCTCAGCCTCCCGAGTAGCTGGGACCACAGGCGCCGCCACCTCGCCCGGCTAATTTTTTGTGTTTTTAGTAGAGACGGGGTTTCGCCGTGTTAGCCAGGATGGTCTCGATCTCCTGACCTTGTGATCCGCCCATCTCGGCCTCCCAAAGTGCTGGGATTACAGGCTTGAGCCACCGCGCCCGGCCAAAATTGGGCTTCTTTACTCTGTCTCCATTACACTTTGCTTTGACTATAGAAGAAAAAGAGGTTTCTACTGTCTAAACAACTCATATAGTTGCCTTTCCATACATGAAAATATATTTATATTTATAAATTATTTACATGTATTGCTGTATTAACAAGTTATATACCTAATAAATACAAATTTTAGAATTATATAAATAAAAATAAGAGGGCCAATGTTTTCTTCCTACATTCAAATGATCACCTTGAGGACTTACTCTTTGAATACCACAGGTCTCAACATATATCTGCACATACTCAGCAGTGGTTTTCAAACTTGGGGAGCTTATTAAAAAGATGTAAAAGAATTTCAGGCTCAAGTTGCTTCTCAATTGTGTAAGTTTTCATTCCACTGCGCAGGTGATTCCGATGCATAACAAGTTTGAGAACCACCATTCTAGGCTATAATTTATTTTCCTTGTTTATGAAAAAGTCTACAATACTAAGAGACTCTTAACTCATACAACTGGAACTGATGATTGGTTGAGACGACAATCAGTTAATTCAAAATGTCAAAGCAGGAAATTGTGGAAAATGTTTACAGGCATAGATATCTTAAACATTTTTTTTAGTCGGGGGAATGGAGTCTCATTCTCTTGCCCAGGCTGGAGTGCAGTGGTGTGATCTTGGCTCATTGCAACCTCTACCTCCCAAGTTCAAGTGATTCTCCTGCCTCAGCCTCCCGAGTAGCAGGGATTACAGGTACCCGCCACCACACCTGACTAATTTTTTTGTTTGTTTTTAGATGGAGTCTCGCTCTGTCACCAGGGTAGAGTGTGGTGGGACAATCTTGGCTCACTGCAACCTCTGCCTCCCAGGTTCAAGCGATTCTCCTGCCTCAGCCTTCCTAGTAGCTGGGAGTACAGGCGCCTGGCACCACGCCCAGCTAATTTTTGTATTTTTTAGTAGAGTCGGGGTTTCACAATGTTGGCCAGGATGGTCTTGAACTCCTGACCTCAAGTACTCTGCCTGTCTCAGTCTCCCAAAGTGCTGGGATTACAGGTGTGAGCCAATGTGCCTGGTCCATATCTTAAACATTTCATATTAACTTAAAACACAAAAATGTATTCAATGGTCAATCTTTTGATGCAGAGCCAAACAAATCCTTTTCTTTGCGAGAGGATCCTTGGGATAAGATTCTATGTAGATCGCACAAAAAACATCTATGAGTTCCAGCTTTGATTTATGTAAAATGAGAAGTTAGACCCTTAAGAAACAATTTGAGGGCACAATCTCTTCAGATGTTATTTTCCTCAACACCTTTACTTTATAGTGCTTTTCATTAGTGACTCAATTTCAGTAAGTCTTTTTAAGAATCTGAATTTTCAATTCTAAGAAATCCACAAAAATACAGCTACAATAAGTTGGCTGTGGTGGCTCACACCATAATGCAAACACTTTAGGAAGCTGAGGCAGGAGGATATATTAAGGCCAGGAGTTCAAGACCAGTCTGGGCAACACAGCAAAACTCCTGTCTCTAAAAATAAAATAAAATATTTTTTTGAGATTTTTTTCTTACTCTGTCTCCCATGCTGTGTCACCCACAATGGAGTGCAGTGGTGTGATCTGGGTCTCACTGTGTCACTCTCGCTGGAATGCAGTGGTGTGATCAGAGCCCACTGCAGCCTCAACCTCCCAGGCTCAAGCAATCCTTCCACCTCAGCCTCCTGCATAGCTGGGACTATAGGCACACGCCACCACACTCAGCTAATTTTGAAATTTTTGGTAGAGACAGTCTCATTATGTTGTCCGGGCTGGCCTCAAACTCCTGGGCTCAAGCAATTCTCCCACCTTGGTCTTTCAAAATGTTGGGATTATAGGCGTTAGCCACCATGCAAGGCCTCTAACAAAACATTTTTTTAAAAATTAGCTGGACATGGTGGTGCACGTCGATAGTCCCAGCTATTCAAGAGACTGAGGCGAGAGGATTGCTTGAGTCCAAGAGTTCAAGGCTGCAATGAGCTATGATCATGCTACTACACATCAATCAGCCTGGGGAATGGGGCAAGACACTGTCTGTAAAACAAAACAAAACCCCCCAAAACCCAACTACAATAATAAACACAAGATCAACAGGCTGGGCATGGTGGCTTATGCCTATAATCCCAGCACTTTGGGAAGCTGAGGCGGGCAGATCACCTGAGGTCGCGAGTTCCAGACCAGCCTGGCCAACAAGAT
Organism: Macaca nemestrina; assembly: GCF_043159975.1. Classification (NCBI taxonomy): domain Eukaryota; kingdom Metazoa; phylum Chordata; class Mammalia; order Primates; family Cercopithecidae; genus Macaca; species Macaca nemestrina. Next base: position 143,332,510 of record NC_092131.1, read on the forward strand.
GAACCCTCATCTCTACTAAAAATACAAAAAATTAGCCAGGCGTGGTGGTGGGCACCGGTAATCCCAGCTACTTGGGAGGCTGAGACAGGAGAATCACTTGAAATCGGGAGGTGGAGGTTGCAGTGAGCCAAGATCACGCCACTGCACTCTAGCCTGGGCAACAAGAACAAAATGCCATCTCAAAAAAAAAAAAAAAAAAAACCAATATACAAGAATCAAATATATTTCTCTAGAGTAGCAATAAAAAAGATTTCAAATATTCATAGGCAGAATCCAGAATCTGTACATTAGTGTTTCACTCAAGGCCAGGTGTGGTGGCTCACGTCTATAATCCCAACTTTAGGAGGCTAGTGGGGGAGGACTGCTTCAGCCCAGGAATTTGAGACCACCCTGGGCAACATAGCAAGACTTTGTCTTCACAAAAAATAAAAAATCTAGCCAGGCATGGGAGTGTGTGCCTGTAGTCCCAGCTACTCAGGAGGCTGAGACAGGACTGCTTTAGCCCAGTAGTCCCAGGTTGCAGTGAGCTATGATCATGCCACTATACTCTAGCCTGGGTGTCAGAGTAAGATCTTGTCTTCCCCACCCCAGAACTCCATTCATCCAATTTATTTGGATGTCTATTACATACTACTACATACAAGGTGCCATTAGAGAATCTATACACACAACAGTGAGCAAAATAGTTTATGCTTTCATAAAGCTTATATTCTAGAGTAATAAACCAAATCAACAAATACATAGTGTAAGGTTGTTGTATATAGTGGTATGCACATGTTTGTTTTCATTGTAGTATAGTATTCCATAGAATATACCATAATGTGGTTATTCATTTGTCTTTTGATGGTTATTCAACTTGTTTTCAGTTTGGGATTATGGCAAATAATACTGCTGTGAAAAACTCTAGGACATTTATCCTGTTCCACTCATCAGGAGTGTATGCCTTGCCAAATTGCTGGGTCTTAAGGAACGCTTAGCATCAACTTTAATGGATAAACTAAACTGGCTTCCAAAGTAAATGGTCAATTTCCATTCTCACCACAAGGAATGAGACTTCTCCATGCTGCACATCTTTGCCAACATTTAATATTGTCAAATTTTTATTTTTTTATTTTTGTTTTTTGAGACAAGGTCTCACTCTGTCGCCCAAGCTGGAGTGCAGTGGTGCATTCTCAGCTCACTGCAACCTCTGCCTCCTGGGTTCAAGCAATTCTCTCTGCCTCAGCCTCCGAGTAGCTGGGATTACAGGCACCCGCCATGACAACACCCAGCTAATTTTTGTATTTTTAGTAGAGACAGGGTTTCGCCATGTTGGACAGGCTGGTCTCGAACTCCTGGCCTCAAGTGATTCACCCGCCTCAGCCTTCCAAAGTGCTGGGATTACCGCGTGAGCCACCAGGCCCAGCCTACAGCAGTTTTATCATGATGCCCAGGGACTGGAAAACGCCCAGATGCTCTTTAACAAGTAAAAGCACAGTATGTCCACACCATAGAATAGTACTCAGTAATAAAAAGGAACAAATTATTGATAGATGCAACAATCTGGATGATGCTTTGGAGACTTATGATGAATCTGAAATGCCAATCCAAAAAGATTACACACTGTATTATTTTGCTTATATAATATTCCAGAAATAACAAAATTATAGAAATGGAGAAAGATTAGTGGTTGTCAGGGGTTAAGAAGAGGGTAAGGGTGTGAGAGAAGTGGGTGTGGATATAAAAGGGCATCAGGAGGGATTCTTGTGTTAATAGAAATGTTCCGTATCTTGACTTTATTTGTTTACTTATTTATTTATTTTGAGACAGGGTCTCGCTCTTTCTCTCAGGCTGGAACGCAGTGGTGTGATCACAGCTCACTGTAGCTTCAACTTCCTAGGCACAAGTGATCCTCCCACCTCAGCTTCCTGAATAGCTGGGACTACAGGCATGTTCCATCATGCCTGGCTAATTTTTGTATTTTTGTAGACATAAGGTTTTGCCATGTTACCCAGGCTAGTCTTGAACTCCTGGGCTCAAGTGATCCTCTTGCCTTGGCCTCCCAAAGTTCTAAGATTATAGGCATGAGCCACTGTGTCCAGCCATGTATTTTGACTTTATTAATGTCAATTTCCTAGTTTTGATATTTTACTAAATTTTGCAAAATTACTAAATTTTCCCATTGGGGAAAACTGGGTAAAAGGTATGAGGGATCGTTCTTTATTATTTCTTTTTTTTTTTCTTTTGAGATGGAGTCTTGCTCTGTTGCCCAGGCTAGAGTGCAGTGGCACCATCTTGCCTCACTGCAAACTTCGCCTCCTGGGTTCAAGTGATTCTCCTGCCTCAGCCTCCTGAGTAGCTAGGATTACAGGTGCCCGCCACCACACCCGGCTAATTTTTGTATTTTTTAGTAGACACGGGGTTTCACCATCTCGGCCAGACTGGTCTTGAACTCCTGACCTCATGATCCACCCGCCTCGGCCTCCCAAAGTACTGGGATTACAGGCGTGAGCCACTGCGCCCAGCCCATTCTTTATTATTTCTTACACTGGCATGTGAATCTACAATTACTTCAAAATAAAAAGTTTAATTTATAAAAAAGGTAAATTCTCACCTCATACCATAAAACAAAATAAATTTGAAAGGCATTGGCTGGTAGGAGTCCTTTGTCTTTTTCTTTTAAAGTTCACAATTAACCAATATTATTTTGAAATTTGAATCTTACTTATGTTAAAAAATGTAAGTAAGTGAAAATAATATTACAACAGTATAGGAATAGACATAACAGATCAGTGGAAAAGAGAAGACTCTAACCTATATAAAAATTTAGTATGTGATAGTAGAATTATTTTTTCCTTTCATCCTTCCAATTGACTCTCCATTTCTTCTCTATTCGGGAGACTAACCTCTATGGACTGCAGCAACTGGAATTCTTACTTTCTAGTTATCAGCTGAATTTGGCCACTGGGAGCTACTGGAGGAAATCAGAAAGTGGCAGTCAGAGAATGTTTTACCTATGCTCTTTCCCTGCCGGGCCATAGCTTGGTGGTAGTATTCTGCTCCTGCAGGTCACATCTCCTGGTCAGGAGCTCTGTGCTTTACTAATCAATCTTGCTGTGTTCTGCTAAGTATTCCCTCTCCTTGTCTCTTCAGAGTTAGGAGTGGCAATCGTTTTCTGCTGTTGCTAGGTCTAAGATGCTTCACCAACCTTTGCTTGTTCCCCTTAACTTTGTCCACACCTTTGTAAATAGTCTCTTCATTAAACTTCTGACAGTTATCCTTAAGTGTGTCATCTACTTCCTGCCAGGACCCTGATACCCTTGACAAGAGGCAAAATCTGGATTGCTAGAATGGAAAGATGGCAGTGCCTTTTTAAAATAAATGTTTGGGTAATACAAAATCTCTTTTCAAAGCTATGCAATAAAGAATATGGTCTTGCCCAAAGAGAGGTTTGACCTTTGTCCCGGCTCCTATGAAATAACTTCTAAATCTTGGCAATTCCGTACCAATAGGAGTGACTGTGTTATTTATCGTGGGCTCCTTGGGCCACACCTGCAGTTTATACTAATGATGGATCCCTTGAACCACATGGTGTCAGCTCAGCTTCCAGGGAGGAAAGGGTAGGAGTCTGGGTTCAATTACATGGGCAATAAATTAAATCATACCTACATAATGAAATCTCAATTAAAAATCTGAACACTGAAGGTTGGGTGAACTTCCAGGATTGGCAGCACTCCATGCATATTGTCATACATCAATTCCAGGAGGGTATGATGTCCTGAGGATCCAAGGGGAAGCTTCACGGTTGGAACCCTCCGAGATTCTGCCATATCTCTCTCTTTCCTTGGCTAATTTTAACCTGTACCTTTGCCCTGTAATAAACTGTAATGGTGAGTATAATAGGTTTCAGGGAGTCCTGTCAGTCACTCTGGTGAATTACTGAACCTGAGGGTAGTTTTGGGAAACCTCTGAACTTGTGATTGGTGTGAGAAGTAAGGGTGGTCTTCTATGAGCTCTTCCCTCTAACCTTGTAGTTGGGCCCTAGCTCCTTGCAGTTGGGGTCAGAGGTCTTGGGCAGACTTAGTAGTCTGGAGGACTGCGCTCTTAACCTCATAGATTGGCTAATTCCAGGCAAAAGTGCAAAAAAAGTAAGTAACAAAAAATATAAATTGAGATTAATTTTCCAAATTAATACATTTTTCCTGCATTTGTGTTTATATAATTTAAATTCTTTGACTTACCTGAGGGTCTACTAACCACCCATGGTACAAAGGAATATCAAGAAGATCAAATACTATGCATTCTGGTGTATATTCAAACACTCGAACACCAGTGAATCTTACATTTACATCCAGGCCTGTCTGTAGTTTGTGCAGAATTGCCATGGCATCACTCATATTCTGAAAATAGAAAAGGGGAAAGTTCTAATTCAGAAACATCAAAACACGAACAAAAAAGATATTCAAGTACAAGTACATTTACTTTTAATTTTCCATTTTATCCAATAAATTCAATTCAACATATTTTTATTATTGAGTATCTACTATGTGTCAGGCACTAATTGGAGTTTGAAAGATATAACAATGAATAAAACAGACACTGAGGTGGGCGGATCACTTGAGGTCAGGAGTTTGAGACCAGCCTGGCCCACAGGGTGAAACCCTGTCACTAAAAATACAAAAATTAGCTGGGCGTGGTGGCATGTGCCTGTAGTCCCAGCTACTTGGGAGGCTGAGGTGGGAGGATCACTTGAACCCAGGAGGTGGAGGTTGCAGTGAGCTGAGATTGTGCCACTGCATTCCAGCCTGGGCAACTGAGTGAGACTCAGTCTCAAAAAAACAAAACAAAACAAAACAAGACAAAGTTCATGCTCTTATGCAACTAATATTCTATTGAGAGAGATAAACATGTATATATATAAAAGAATGTCAAGTATTAGTAAGAAAAACTGAGCAAGAAGAGGTTGTAGAAAGTAGGAGAAATGAAGGACCTATGTTAGACCAGAAAGTCTAAAGTCAAATGTTTTTAAAGTCAAAGAGGAAGGCCTCTTCTACTGTTGAATCTAAAATAATTGAAAGTAGGATCTTGAAGAGATACTTGTACACCCATGCTCATTGCAACATTATTCGTAATTCTTTATCTATTCTTAGTTACAACTGACAAATGAATACAGAAAATGAGGTATATACATACAATGGAATATTATTCAGCCTTAAAAAAAGAAGGAAATCCTGTCATATGCTACAACCTGGATGAACCTTGAGGACATCTTGTTGAGTGAAATAAGCCAGTCACAAAAGTAAAAATACTGTATGATTCTACTTATATGAGATATTTAGAGTCATCAAAACCATAAAAACAGAAAGTAGAATGGTTGTTTCCAGGGGATTGGAGCAAGTGGGAAAGGGGAGTTGTTTGATGGATATAGGGTCTCACTTTGCTGCTCAGGCTAGAGTGCAGTGGTGTGATCATGGCTCACCACAGCCTCAAACTCCTGGGCTCAGGTGATCCTCCCACCTCAGCCTCCCATGTAGCTGGGGCTACAGGTACACGCTACCATGCCCAGCTAATGTTTTTGATATTTTGTAGAGATGGGCTCTTACTATGTTACCCAGGCTGGTCTTGAATTTCTTAGCTCAAGTGATTTTCCACCTCATCCTCTCAAAGTACTGGGATTACAGACACAAGCCACCATGCCTGGCAAGTTTCAGTTTTAAAGATGAAAAAGTGGCCGAGTGTGGTGGCTCACACCTGTAATCCCAGCACTTTGGGAGGCTGAGGTGGGTGGATCACGAGGTCAGGAGATCAAGACCATCCTGGCTAACACGGTGAAACCTCGTCTCTACTAAAAATACAAAAAATTAGCTGGGCATGGTAGGAGGCAACTGTAGTCCCAGCTACTTAGGAGGTTGAGGCAGGAGAATGATGTGAACCCGGCAGGCGGAGCTTGCAGTGAGCCAAGATTGCGCCACTGCACCTCCAGCCTGGGCGACAGAGCAAGACTCCGCCTCAAAAAAAAAAAAAAAAAAAAAAAGGATATATTTTATATTGTGTGGTTTCTAACACAATTAAAAAACACAGAAATGAGCTATCAAGCCATGAAAAGACACAGAGAAAACTTAAATGCATATTAGTAAAAAAACAAGCTAATCTGAAAAGGCTACATACTGTGTAATTCCAAATGACATTCTGGAAAGGGCAAGACTATAGAGACAGTAAAAAAGATCGGTGGTTGCCAAGGATTAAGTGAAGGGAGGAGTGAATAGGCAGAGTACAGAGAATTTTTAGGACAGTGAGACTATTCTGTATGATACTGTAATGATTGATACGCATCATTATACATTTTTCAAAATCCATAGAATATACAAAACCAAGAAAGAGTAAATTATAGACTCTTGGTGATAATAATGTGTCACTGCAGGTTTATCAATAATAAATGAACCACTCTGGTGCAGGATGTTGATAGTGGGGGAAGCTGTGTGTGTGGGGTTAGGAGGAACAGTATAGAAATTCTCAGTACTTTCCATACTCAATTTTACAGTGAATGCACTGAAAAGGAAGGAAGGATGGAAGGAAGGGAGGGAGGGAGTGAGGGAGAGAGAGAGGAAGGGAGGGAGGGAGGGGAGTGGGGAATGTAAATGGGAGAGGAAAGAAGGAGAGGGAGGTGAGGGAGACAGGCCTCTTTGAAAATGACACTAGAATAGAGACCACAGTGAGCACTGACTCTTAGGAAGCTCTGGACAAAGAGCATTCCAGACAAAGTAGACATCAGTGCAAAAACAAGTTTATTACTGTGTCCGTGGAATAGCATGGGGCCCAGTGTGGCTGGGACAAAATAAAAATGAAAAATTGTAGGAGATGAAGTCTAAGAGACAGGCAGAGGCTGGATCACAAAGACTTGTTTGTCAAATTAAGGAGTCATTCTGTCCACATCAGTTTTCTCAATAAATGTAGTCATATACATCTGGAATAAAGACTATTTTTAAATGCTTTTCTAAGCATGTTAACACATTAAATATGGACATATGTATAGAAAGTACACTTGAAAGAATAAAGAAAAACCGATACATAAAATTTAACACTTTTACTGAATCCTTACTGCTAATCAGACACTGTACAAGATACTAAAGACACAGAATATGAACAGTAGACTACAGTCTATAGAGGGGTTTGATAATAAAAAGGGTGAAAATGAAGGAAATCTTCTTATATTAAAACTAGGATTCTCTTTCAAATTTGAAAAAGACAAATTTAGGTTACAAAAACAAAGTTCTGTTTTATGAAATAATTCATAAAATTCCATTCTAACAGACTGTACAGACTGTAAACAGGAATCATTCAAATGTTTTAAATTCATGAATGATACATTTATAATAGGATAACATTGTTATACTGCAGTCTTTTACCTTTGTCAGTTTCATCTCTTCCTACTATGTATGTTTCCCCCAAACAATGTATTTTCTCTACCTTCCCAAAAATTGAACCCTTAAAAACAATCAGCTTACATTTTTTGCCTTCAGTGTTTTCGAACTTTTCTTAAATCTACAGCAATGATGAATCTGAAAAAATACTAACAATAGCAATCTAAGAATTATAGTTTTACAATCACCAGATTTTCCTCTATTTTTGTAAATTCTTGGTTGTCAACCACCCAAATTCCTTCAGGGGCAATATGATTTCTAATTGCTCTGGGTTCAGGCTTATTCCTTCGTATATTTGCTACAATTATTCCACCTTATTTAGTATTAAAACAACTGAGTTAACACCATTTGATATCTTCATAAAGATTACTAAAACTGATGAAAGAGGCCAGTCACAGTGGCTCATGCCTGTAATCCCAGCACTTTGGGAGGCTGAGGTGAGCAGATCACTTGAGCCCAGGAGTTTGAGGCTGCAGTGAGCCACGACAGCACCACAGCAATCCAGACCATGTGACAGAGTGACAGACCCCGCCTCAAAAAAAAAAAAAAGGCTGGCACGGTGGCTCACTCCTACAATCCCAGGCAGGCAGATCACTTGAGGCCAGGAGTTTGAGACCAGTCAGGCCAACATGGTGAAATGCCATCTATACTAAAAACAAAAAAATTAGCCAGGAGTGGTGGCACGTCTGTAATCCCAGCTAATTGGGAGGCTGAGGCATGAGAATCCCTTGAACCTTAAAGGCAGAAGTTGTACTGAGCTGAGATCGTGCCACTGCACTCCAGCCTGTACAACAGAGGGAGACTGTCTTTGTTTTTTTGAGATGGAGTCTTGCTCTGTTGCCCAGGCTGGAGTGCAGTGGCGTGATCTTGGCTCACTGCAACCTACACCTCCTGGGTTCAAGGGTTTCTTCTGTCTCAGCTTCTCAAGTAGCTGGGACCACAGGCGCATGCCACCACGCCCAGCTAACTTTTTGTATTTTTAGTAAAGATGAAGTTTCACCTGTTAGCCAGGATGGTCTCGATCTCCAGACCTGTGATCCCCCCGCCTCAGCCTCCCAAAGTGCTGGGATTACAGGCGTGTGCCACTGTGCCCGGCCGAGACTCTGTCTTAATAAAAAACAACAACTGATAAATTAAACAAACTTATTTTAAAAGGGTTTTAAACTCTTGGGTAAGTATTTTACCACTTTGTTCCTAATTCCAAATTATACTTAATATTATAAAATACAAATGTGAGCTATGGTTGCTTGCCTTACAAGAAGGGAGTACTACTGGAAACTTTAAGGCAGTGGTTAAACTGTTTCTTAGAACTCTTTTCAAAGGAAATTTTAACATGGTCAAATATTTTAAATTTATTTATTTATTTTTATTTTTTTATTTTTTTTGAGGCAGAGTTTCACTCTTGTTGTCCAGGCTGGATTGCAATGGCACGATCTCGGCTCACCACAACCTCCGCCTCCTAGGTTCAAGCAATTCTCCTGCCTTAGCCTCCCTAGTAGCTGGGATTATAGGCATGTGCCACCAGATCCAGCTAATTTTGTATTTTTAGTAGAGACGGGGTTTCTCCATGTTGGTCAGGCTGGTCTCGAATTCCCGACCTCAGGTGATCCACCCGCCTCAGCCTCCCAAAGTGCTGGGATTACAGGCATGAGCCACTGCGCCCGGCCTAAATTTAAATACAAAATATATTTTAAGAATATATTTGCACTCATTAAAAATTTGTTATGAACACAGACACATCATGTTTTCTTGTACTGTCAGTATATTATTAGACAAAACTGGAAAAAATAGGCTCTTTGCTTACATTACAACTTCTGGTAAAGAGTTTTAATTGGGAATATTGCAGCTCTGTGTTGGTCTTTCTAAAATTAGATTTGAAGAGGTCTGCTCAAGTAAAATTACACAAAAAAGAACACTATTACATCACACTTGTGGAACATTACACATTAGCTCAGACTGAGCCCAGCCATATAAGCTTGACATACACTATTTTCAAAACTAACGGTAATGTAATTATAGCACCTTAGAGTTTCAGTGTTTATTTTAAAAGCAGGGTACTTTTTGCCTGATATGTTTATGAGAAATGCAAGCAGTTGTTAGATATCCTTTGTTTCAACTTTGAGCCAATATTTCCAATCTCTCTTTAAGAATCCTGATCAGTGTAATGGGAATGTATTCTAAGACTGCAAGATGGACTTAAACCAAATGCTGATAACATTTGCAAGCATTTTTATTTTTCTTTCTTTCTTAATTTTTTGATATACAGTCTTCCTATATCACACCCAGATTGCTCTTGAACTCTTAGGCTCTAGTAATCCTCCTCCCTTAGTCTCCTGAGTACCTGGAATTACAGCTGCGAACCACTGTGACTGGCTGCAAACAGTTTTCTTTGCTTTCCTTTTTTTTTTTTTTTTGTAACAGGGTCTCACTCGGTTGTCCAGGCTGGAATGTAGTGGTGTGATCTTGGCTCACAGCAACCTCTGCCTCCTGGAAGGGATCCTCTGACCTCAGCCTCCCAAGTAGCTGGGACTATGGGCGTGTGCCACAATGCCCAGCCAGTGTTTTGTATTTTTTGTAGAGATAGGGTTTTGCCATGTTGCCCAGGCTGGTCTCACTCTTGGGCTCAAGCGATCCACCTGCCTTGGCCTCCCAAAGTGCTGGGATTACAGGCATGAGCCACCATGCCTGGTGCCTGCAAACACGAAAATTAAGATTTTCTCATTTCAATCAAGATTTTCTCAGGATTAGGCAACGAAAGTAAGATGAATTTGGAGGTTGATATCAGACTGCAACTATCATTCACAGTCCCTAATTTTAACTTTTTAATCAAAATAGCTTCATGATTTCAGTAAGAAATGATATAAATTTCATAAATACATGATATAAATTGAACCACTTTATACTTATCATGTACTGGTTTTATATACTGGAAGGTGGATAAGATTTCATTTGAAAAGAGGTTTCTATTGCTAAAAATGTTTAAATATCACTGTTTTAAGGTACAAATTCCCCTGATAAAATTTAAATGACTTGGCCGGGCGCGGTGGCTCAAGCCTGTAATCCCAGCACTTTGGGAGGCCGAGACGGGCGGATCACAAGGTCAGGAGATCGAGACCATCCTGGCGAACACGGTGAAACCCCGTCTCTACTAAAAAAATACAAAAAACTAGCCGGGCGAGGTGGCGGGCACCTGTAGTCCCAGCTACACAGGAGGCTGAGGCAGGAGAATGGCGTAAACCCGGGAGGCGGAGCTTGCAGTGAGCTGAGATCCGGCCACTGCGCTCCAGCCCCGGCGACAGAGCGAGACTCCGTCTCAAAAAAAAAAAAAAAAAAAAAAAAAAGGCCAGGCGCGGTGGCTCAAGCCTGTAATCCCAGCACTTTGGGAGGCCGAGACGGGCGGATCACAAGGTCAGGAGATCGAGACCATCCTGGCTAACACGGTGAAACCTCGTCTCTACTAAAAAAAAAATACAAAAAAAACTAGCCGGGCGAGGTGGCGGGCGCCTGTGGTCCCAGCTACTCGGGAGGCTGAGGCAGGAGAATGGCGTGAACCCGGGAGGCGGAGCTTGCAGTGAGCTGAGATCCGGCCACAGCACTCCAGCCTGGGCGACAGAGCGAGACTCAGTCTCAAAAAAAAAAAAAAAAAAAAAAAAAAAAAATTTAAATGACTTAGAATACAAATTTGGCTTTAGCTGTAGATTTCCTTTCTTCTCCTTCTCCTTTTTTTTTTTTTTTTTTGAAAAGGAGTCTCGCTCTGTTGCCCAGGCTGGAGTGCAGTGGTGTTATCTCGGCTCACTGCAAGCTCTGCCTCCCGGGTTCACGCCATTCTCCTGCCTCAGCCTCCCGAGTAGCTAGGACTACAGGCACCCGCCACCATGCCCGGCTAATTTTTTGTATTTTTTTTTAGTGGAGATGGGGTTTCACCATGTTAGCCAGGATGGTCTCGATCTCCTGACCTTGAGATCCGCCTGCCTTGGCCTACCAAAGTGCTGGGATTATAGGCGTGAGCCACCGCCCCCGGCCTCTTATTATTATTTTTTGAGGCAGAATCTCCCTCTGCTGCCCAGGATGGAGTGCAGTGATGCAATCTCGGCTCACTGCAATCTCTGCCTCCCTGGTTCAAGCATTTCTCATGCCTCAACCTCCTGAGTAGCCGGGACTACAGGTACGCGCCGTTACACCCAGCCAATTTTTGTATTTTTAGTAGAGATGGGGTTTTGCCATGTTGGACAGCTGGTCTCAAACACTTGAGAGTGACCCACCCACCTTGGCCTCCCAAAGTGTTGGGATTACAGAGCCACAGCATCTGGCCTAGATTTCGTATCTTATGATATGATGCAACGTAAGTTGTTGATTCTTCTTCTTTTTTTTTTTTTTTTTTTTTAATGAGACAGAGTCTCGCTCTGTCACCAGGCTGGAGTATAGTGGCGGGATTCCAGCTTGCTGCAACCTCCTCCTTCTGAGTTCAAGTGATTCTGCGGCCTCAGCCTCACGAGTAGCTGGGACTACAGGCGCGCACCACCCTGCCCAGCTAATTTTTTTTGTATTTTTAGTAGAGATGGGGTTTCACCGTGTTGGCAAGGATGGTCTCCATCTTCTGACCTTGTGAATTGCCCGCCTGGGCCTCCCAAAGTGCTGGGATTACAGGCGTGAGCCACCACGCCCAGCCAACTTGTTGATTTTTCAAATTCTATAGGACTAGATTATCTGAACATTAAATTCAAGAAATTTTTCAAGACTGAAATGAGTTATGCTTTCTTTTTGCAAATTTGATACTGGTGAAAGTATGTTAAAATGGTTGCTTTGAAAGTAAACGTGAAGGTTCCAACGATGTCTCTTTCTTCCCTGGCTGATACTTCCTTCCACTCTAAGAAGCCAATTCCTTCTTGCCTTTGCCAAGTAAAGGAAGAATACTGACGAAAATAAAACTCCGCTGGCTTTTTTCCAGCACCAATAATTTTGAGCCTAGTGATACCTCCTACAATGCAGAACAGGATCTCTAAAGAACATGTCAAGGAATGTGGATACTGAAACTATCAAATAGCAAAACTTGCCCTAATGACATTCCATATACATCATTTGTTCAACTCTCTCCTGAACATAACTTAATTACAAAATATAAATAAAACTAGGAAAGATACATCAATGACAAATTCACCTGGAAGTCAGTTTTTCAAGAAAAACACTAGGTTTGATCCGTCATGGAATGAGAAAAAAAAAGGAAAAATATTGAGGAAAAAAATGAGAAGAAAAAGGAAAAAAAAAAAGAGAAAAAAAGGAAAAAATCTGGCTGTGAGCTAAAAATGGATTTTATATTTTTAAAGAGGTATAAAAAAAGAAAACAAAGAATATGTAATAGAGATTGACCACATGTGGCCTGCAAAGTCTAAAGTGTTTACTATCTAATCCTTTATAGAAAAATGCTGCCAGCTACTAATAGAGACCAATGTATATATTTAAACTTTCAAATTATATACTTTATATACTTTAACAAAAATTGTGTTTATTACCTGTTCATAATTTAAACGTTGAATTTCTGAAATTTCTTTTGGCTTTGCATCAAGCATGTAATCTCCTGTAAAAAAAAGAATTGTAAAATTGCCTTTTAAAAACTTTTTTTTCTGATTACAAAAGTAATAGATCTTAATTATAAATGTTAAAACACTGTAGTTATAGCTAACATATAAAGTTGACTCACCAATCCTACCCAGAGAGAATCAATGTTAACTTTTCCTATCACCTCAAATATTTTTTCAGTGTATATACTATAGTGCTTTTGAACTTTTTACTTCCATTTTATAATATATTTCAGCAGCATTCCACGTTACTATGTATAAAGGTCCGAAAGGTTGTACCAAATTTCATTGCTGTCAACAATATAACTATTTCTGATTACCTCACCAACAATGGGTATTATCAGTCTTCTAAATGTTTGCAACCCTGAGAAGTAAAAAAAAAAAATTTAGCATCTGGCCGGTTTGGGTGGCTCATGCCTGTAATCCCAGCACTTTGGGAGGCTGAGGTGGGTGGATCACCTGAGGTCAGGAGTTCAGCCTGGCCAACATGGTGAAACCCCAACTCTACTAAAAATACAAAAATTAGCCGGGCGTGGTGGCGGGCACCTGTAATCCCAGCTACTTGGGAGGCTGAGGCAGGAGAATCGCTTGAACCTGGGAGGCGGAGGTTGCAGTGAGCTGAGATCGCGCCACTGTGCTCCAGCCTGGGCAACCGAGTGAGACTCTGTCCCAAAAAAAAATTTTTTTTTTTTTTGCATTTAAAAAGATGGTATTTTTATATATGAGTTTTTATTTGGTATCACCTTTTAAATATATGTATAACCTTGGCCGGGCGCGGTGGCTCAAGCCTGTAATCCCAGCACTTTGGGAGGCCGAGGCGGGCGGATCACAAGGTCAGGAGATCGAGACCACAGTGAAACCCCGTCTCTACTAAAAATACAAAAAATTAGCCGGGCGCGGTGGCGGGCGCCTGTAGTCCCAGCTACTCAGGAGGCTGAGGCAGGAGAATGGTGGGAACCCGGGAGGCGGAGCTTGCAGTGAGCTGAGATCGCGCCACTGCACTCCAGCCTGGGCGACAGCGTGAGACTCCGTCTCAAAAAAAAAAAAAAAAAAAAAAAAAAAAAATATATATATATATATATATATATATATATATATATGTATAACCTTTTGGTATACGTGGCAACTTTTTAATATATGTAGAACCTTCTAAAAATATGGATCACAATTTTATACTTTTAAATCTATGTATTATCTTTCAAATTATGTATTAACTGTATGTACATACTTTTTTCCTTTGAATTATCTACCTATATAATTTTTTTTTTCTTTTTTTTTTTTAAGAGATGGGGTTTCGCCATGTTGCAGCATCCCAAAGTGTTGGGATCACAGGCATGAGCCACTGTGCCTGGCTTATCTTTTCTTATTGAACTGTAAAAGCTAAACTGGGCTGGGCATGGTGGCTCATGCCTATAATCCCAGTGCTTTGGGAGGCCAAGGAGGGTGGATCACTTGAGGTTAGGAGTTCAAGACCAGCCTGGCCAATTATGGTGAAACCCTGTTTCTACTAAAAATACAAAAATTAGCCAGGCGTGGTGTTGTGCACCTGTAGTCCCAACTACTCAGGAGGCTGAGGCAGGAGAATTGCTTGAACCCAGGAAGTGGAGGTTGCAGTGAGCCAAGATCGCGCCATTGTACTCCAGCCTGGGTGATGGAGCCAGACTCTGTCTCAAAAACAAAAACAAATTTTATTTTTTAAAAATCTTGTCAACTGGTTAATCTGTCTCTACCCTTCCAGACAACTAGTTAACTGATTTTTTGTGAGATCTAGACTTAGTGACGTAACTGAGACTGCACATTTTAGAAGACTTTTTTTTTTTTGAGACGGAGTCTTACTCTGTTGCCCAGGCTGGAGTGCAGTGGCGTGATCACAACTTGCTGCAATCTTAACCTCCCTAGGCTCAGGTGATCCTCCCACCTCAGCTTCCTGAGTAGCGGGGACTACAGGCATGTACCACCACACCTGGCTAATCGTTTAAAAAAATAAATAAATAAATAAAGCTAAACTGGATGCAGAAAAATGAGCAAAACTTGGAAAGGCAATGGGAGAAAAAGCATCTTTTGAGGGGAAGAATGAATGGAGAAAACACATATAAGAAAGATCATGTCACATGGACAACTTATAAGAAGATTTAATACAAAAGATTTATATTGTAAAGTAGTGGCAAACACGGTTGAATGAGTAAACTTGAACAGATTTTAGAAAATCCTAAATAATATGCTGATAAGTTTGGCTGACTGTAAAAGATCACACGGATCTTTATACTATATTAAGTAGAGAAGTGAAGGATGAAATTGATGCTTTAGGAAAAGCACACTGATATGTAGGCTAATTTAGAGAACAAAGAATGATACAGTCTGCAGGTAAATCAGGTTGTGAAGTATCAGTATACAGAAACAGAATCAAGGAAAGAATTAATATAACCTTGCTACTAATGGGATATTTTAGATAAACAGAAAACAAGAAACCAAAATTTGACAGCTACTTTAGGCCAAAAAAATGGAAGAGACGGTTTGGCATAAGTTTACTAGCTTATACCAGGTGAACATTTGGAAAAAGGAAATACAGGCAACTCTGGGAGAAATTAAAATGCTTCAACATTGACCTGTCTTTATAGCGTATTTATATTCAACAGATAAAATAATTTTTTCAAAGTCAGACAATGCCACCATCTCTATTATTTTCCTTACTTTATACTATGCCAGTCTTATCATCATACTAACAATATCAGATGGCTGAAGTCACAATATACATTCCAGTTTATGTTGAGTTTCATATTCCTGCTCATTTCCTGCCTTCTCCCTCCATCTCTTCCCCTACCTTACTTTATTACTCTTCCTAACACTTCCTGGGTATAGTGTTTCTTTCTCTATGCCAAAGCCCTCCAAAAAGCCATGTCCATGTCTGGCTCTGCTCTCATATTCTAGTAACAGAAATTTCCAGATTGAAATTCACCACTCTTCTAATCTTTGCCAATCAAAATTCCCATTTCCTTGGGGTACTTCAGCTAGGCACTAGGAAAGCAATTATTAGTTTCTCTTACAATCCCTCTACTAGTGTTTGCTTTTTAACTAAAAAACATCTTTTTTCTCCAGAGAAATGGAGTAATCTCAACAGGAGAACATCTAAATAGCTTAGAAAATTAAACAATTTGTTCTGGCACGATTGACCCTGAGTAAAGTTTACTTTTGGTGAGGCAGAGCCTTCAGAATTTATTTGCCTACACCGTTCTTGTTCACTTCTCCCCCATATCCCATTAAAATATTACTTTTACACTGTCACTAATAGCTAAGTCCTCTCACCAGTGATTCCCAAACCTCTTTAGCTATACCAGGTCTAGCTATTTCCCCACTAATTTTTCTTTTTCCTTATTAAAGTTATCTATCCTATGTTCTGCTTCCTCAGGGCTTTGCTAGCTAAGAGTTAGATAAATTTAACACACCAAGATGTGTTAACTATTTCTTTTATTACTCTTTCCAAGAAAAATACCATGCTGACATTTTCGTGGTTAAAGTACACTTATGCAGCCACATTAACTACATGTTGACACCTCCAAATAACTAGCTCACAGTACATACTCAGTAAATATTTACTGGATTGCTGGGCGCGGTGGCTCACGCCTATAATCCCAGCACTTTGGGAGGCCAAGGCGGGCGGATCACCTGAGGCCAGGAGTTTCAAACCAGCCTGGCCAAGATGATGAAACCCCATCTCTACTAAAAATACAAAAATTAGCTGGGTGTGGTGGCAGGCACTTGTAATCCCAGCTACTTGGGAGGCTGAGGTGAGATAATCGCTTGAACCCGGGAGGCGGAGGTTGCAGTGAGCCAAGATTGGGCCATTGCACTCTAGCCTGGGTGACAAGAGTGAAATTCCATCTCAAAAAAAAGAAAAAAATTTTGCTGGATTAAAAAAGGCAAGAAAAGGGCTGGGTGTGTGACTTACGCCTGTAGTCCCAGCACTTTGAGAGGGCAAGGTGGGTGGATTACAAGGTCAGCAGTTCAAGACCAGCCTGGCCCACATGGTGAAACCTCATCACTACTAAAAAAAAAAAAAAAAAAAAAATACAAAAATTAGCTGGGTGTGGTGGGGGGGGGGGCGCCTGTAATCCCAGCTGCTTAGGTGGCTGAGGCAGGAGAACTGCTTGAGCCTGGGAGGCGGAGGTTGCAGTGAGCCAAGATCGCACCATTGTACTCCAGCCTGGGCAAAAGAGCAAGACTCAGTCTCAGGAAAAAAAGAAAACAAAAGAAAAGAAAGAAAAACACAAGTAGAGGAAATTTCAAACACCAAAAATACTTTGGGATGATAGAGGGGTAAGAGGGATATATTTTTGAGTACATGAGCTTTCAGCATTCTTTAAATCATAGAAAGTGCCCAGAGGGAGACAGCACATTAACCCCTCTAAACATCGGTTTCCTCATCTGTAAAACAGAGGCATTACAATTTTGTGATGGCTTTATTTTTCCACCAATCTCATCCTTTGTACTATTAGTATTTCTGCACTTATGGCTCTGCTCATCGGTTCTCTGCCACCACAACTGTATTTCTTCATTTGCAGAACTCATGGCAAAAGAGCTCATTTTGTCTCAGAAGGTACGCAGACAAAGTCAAGTAGAGTGCTAGTGATAATGAGCAGGGAAGAGGTTAGGTAAACGGCATCAACTTGTGATAGCACAGAAAGTAGAGCCAGAATGAAGATAAGAGCTATGGAGTGGCAGCACAGTTTAACACTGTCCAGTCGAAATATAATGCAAGCCACAAATTTGAGCTCAAATGTAATTTTAAATTTTCTAGTAGCCACATTAATAAAAGTCAAAATAAATAGGTAAAATTAGTTTTTTTTCGTTGTTTGTTTTTTGTTTTTGAGATAGGGTCTCACTTTGTCACCCAGGCTGGAGTATAGTGGCACAAACATGGCTCATGGCAGCCTTGAACTTCCAGGCTCAAGTGATTCTCCTGCCTCAACCTCCTGAGTAGCAGGGACTACAGGTGAGTTTTATTACACATGGCTAATTTTTAAATTCTTTGTAAAGACAGGGTTTTGCCATGTTGCCCAGGCTGGTCTTGAATTCCTGAGCTCAAGTGATCTGCCTGCCTCAGTCTCCTGAAGGG
Organism: Macaca nemestrina; assembly: GCF_043159975.1. Classification (NCBI taxonomy): domain Eukaryota; kingdom Metazoa; phylum Chordata; class Mammalia; order Primates; family Cercopithecidae; genus Macaca; species Macaca nemestrina. The sequence goes on from NC_092131.1 coordinate 143,350,599, forward strand.
CTGGGATAAAAGGCATGAACCATCACACCTGGCCAAAATTAATCTTAATAATATATTTTATTTAACCTAGTATATGAAAATTTCAACAATCAATATTTTAAAATTACTGATATTCTTTTTTAACCAAGTCTTTGAAATCCGGTGTATATTTTACATTTACAGAACATCTCAATTCACACTGGCCACATTTCAAGTACTCGATAGCCGCATGTCCCTACCGGCTACTATATTCTTCAGTGCAGGTTTAGGTGATATATGGTAATGACCTAACAAAGAATAGTAAATGAGTCCAATTTGACTCAATCTGCCTTACACAATTCCATCTGAGAACAAGGAAAGGAGGGTTGAGAGTGGATGGATATGGAAGGGCTGGATAGGAAACAGGGTCAGAAATACATGTAACTCATTACTTAAATTATATATAGTTATATATAAATGGCCAGGTGCGGTGGCTAATGCCTATAATCCTAGCACTTTGGGAGGCCAAGGCAGGTGGATCACTTGAAGCCAGGAATTCAAGACGAGCCCAGCCAACACCGGGAAACCCCGTCTCTACTAAAAATACAAAAATTAGCCAGGCATGCTGGCGGGCACCCGTAATCCCAGCTACTTGCGAGGCTGAGGCAGGAGAATTGCTTGAACCTGGGAGGCAGAGGTTGCAGTGAGCAAGATCATGCCACTGCACTCCAGCTTGGGCAACAGAGAACCAGTTTCAAAAAACAAAACAAAATAAAACTACATTTAACTTTTTATTATCCCATTTAGGAAACTAAAATAGATTAAGCATCCTATTACAGTAAATTCAAACTTCCTGCCTGGCTCACAAGACTCTCTTGCCACAATCTACTTATCTCTATTTCTTTAACTATACAACATGCAGATTTACCAAGTATAGTCAAATTAGACTCATACACTGTTCCTTCAATATGCCTTACATATTTCCACCTCTAGCTTGAGCTTAAGATAGTTTCCACCCAGCCCTCAAACAACCTTTTTTATTCTTTACAACAGCATAGATTCTAACTATCCTTCAAAGCCCAATACAAGTCACATGTTCTCCTTTAAGCCTTTTCTACTCCTTACCCACTTCCCATATCCATTTGTACCCAAACTTCTCAAAAGTTTTCTGCCCTTGAGGCTCCACTTCCTTACCTCCCAGACACTCTTCAACTCACCACTCCATTTCCATCTCATCACTGCAGTGACACCGTTTGATGAAGGTCACAATAACCTTCAAACTGCCAAGTCATAACGGGAGTATTCTCCAGTATTCAATACCCTTTCTCCTTTCTTCTAACAATCTTCACCTTCTCTGGGCTTCATTATAGCACTCTCTCCTGGCTTTTCTCCTATCTTACTACCAGCTACTTCTTCACTATTTCTCTGTCCTCTACTTCATTCATTTTAGCAGAGGTGATGTTGCACCTAAAGGAGCAAAAACTGGTTCTTGGTGCAGGAGGGTGGGTGGCAAAAAAAAAAAAAAAAAAAAAAAAAAATCTTAGATAGTATAATGGCTTATAGCCTTCAAAGGGCCACAGTACAAAAAAAAACCCATACAATAGACCCACACAAAATGGCTCAAGCCTGTAATGCCAGCACTTTGGGAGGCCGAGGCGGGCGGATCACGAGATCAGGAGATCGAGACCATCCTGGCTAACACGGTTAAACCCCGTCTCAACTAAAAATACAAAAAATTAGCTGGGCCTGTTGGCAGATGCCTGTAGTCCCAGCTACTCGGGAGGCTGAGGCAGGAGAATGGCATGAACCGGGAGGTGGAGCTTGCAATGAGCTGAGATCCGGCCACTGCACTCCAGCCTGGGCAACAGAGCAAGACTCCATCTCAAGAAAAACAAAACAAAAACCAAAAAACACATACAATATATTTACATTATTAAAATGTCCTGAAGTGAGCCATTAGGACAAAAGTGTCTATAAAGGCTCCTCAGAATGGCAATAATGAAAAGAAAGTTGAAACACTGCTCCACCTAATCTCTACACGCTGGGAAACTTCAGGGGAGAATCCTGGACCCTCTTCTTTTCTCTATTATCTTATCAACTTCCACAGATTTAAATACCATTTTTATACTGATGACTTCTAAATTCTTATCTCAAATTTCAGTGTTCTCTGGAACTCATAGTCTGCCATTAGCAAATTCCCTAGATATTCAACTTCTCTGAATGTTCCCTTCACCTTACTATCTGAGTATCTGGCTCTGTCTTGATGACAATGCAGTTCTCTTAAGTGATAGTTCTGTTCTCTCTCATACTTCTTTTACCAGTGAGCCTCAAAGTAGAATAGGTACCCACTTGTTGTTGAAAGTAAGAGGGAAGGTATAAAATAATTGCCTAGAGAAATGGGAGAGTGAATGGATTAGAGAGCTGTGGTATGATTTTGGGGTGTTACCTTTGAGGTTATTCTCTCCCCTCTTCCTCCCTAAATTCCTCAGTTTTAAAACTCAGATAATTCTACCCATTATCTACCCACCTTGTTGCAGTTATCTACTGACCTCCAGGCCAATACCCTTTATTCTTAGCTCCTTTCTCCAACACAAATCCCATAATTTTTGGTAATTTCAATAAGCATGGGGATGTCTCTTCCAACACCCTGCCTCTCTGTTCCTTGGCCTCTTCTCCAACGAAAATACTTTATTCTTAAAACACACCCACACACAAACACACCCAGAAAAACCACCTTTTATTCTACTTTATCTCAGAAACTCATTTCCCATGGTAATACGTTTCATTATTACCAAAAATTCCTCAGCTGTATCAGGAATCGAGACTTACAATCCATTAATCTCATTACATTTTCCTTCCACACACTTACATCATTTCCTCTTTACGCAGCTTAAATTCTATGGCCCATGATTATAATCACTCTCTATACACACCTTCATACCTTAGACTACTCCCCTCATCCCCCACCGCACAACCCTGGCCCCACCACTGACGACATGTAGAGCAACATACCCTAGATTCTTTCGTCCACACACTCATCAGGCAAAAATTCAGCTCTGGTTAAATCCTGGCCTCCCATCATTCAGACCTGGACTCGTGCAGCTGAACACGACTGAGAAAACGTAACGCCATCCTAGCTGGTTTCACTAACCTCAAAGGTAACATCCCAAAATCCTACCACAGCTCTCTAATCCATTCACTCTCCCATTTCTCTAGGCAATTATTTTATACCTTCCCTCTTACTTTTAACAACTCCTCCCTCATCCTCACTCCCAATTGATGACTTTGTTTCCTATTTCATTGAGAAAATAGAAGTACTCAAGAGACTAGCTACAACCACATCCACCCACTTACCTGCACCTCTTTGTAATATATTCTGTCTTTCCTCCTATTACCATGGATGAACTATCTAAGGCTAGATTTTCTATTTGTATAAAGTACTTTCTGCAGCTCCTTTTCTCTAGTTTTCTCTTTTATAAAATGGCTTTGAAGTATAATCCACATCCCATACAACCTACCCACTTAAAATGTACAATTCAATTATTTTTTGTAGTATATTCACAGGATTATGAAACTATCATCATGATCTAATTTTATTATTGACTGATTGATTGACTGAGACAAAGTCTCACTGTCACCCAGGCTGGAGTGCAGTGGTGTTATCTCTGCTCACTACAACCTCTGACTGCTGGGTTCAAGCAATTCTTCTGCCTCAGCCTCACAAGTAGCTGGGACTACAGGCATGCGCCACCACATCCGGCTAATTCTTTGTATTTTTAGTAGAGACAGGGTTTCGCCACGTTGCCCAGGCTGGTCTTGAACTCCTGAGCTCAAGTGAACCACCCACCTCAACCACCCAAAGTGCTGGGATTACAGGTGTGAGCCACCGTGCCAGTCCCATTTTGGTCCTCCCTAAAAGAAACCCTGTACCCATTAGCAGTCAACCCCCATTTCACCCAATCTCTTTCCCAACCCTAAGCAACCACTAAACTACTTTCTGTCTCTATAAATTTGCCTATTCAAGTTTTTTCTAATTTTCATTTTTTAGAGATAAGGTTCTTGCTCTCTTACCCAGGCTGGAATGCAGTGGTATGGTCATAGCTCACTGCAGTCTCAAACTCCTGGGTTTAAGTGATCATCCCACCTCAGCTTCCCAAGTAGCTGGGACCATAGGCATGCACCACCAGCCTGACTAATGGATGTTTCATATAAAGGGAATCATACACTCTTTTGTGACTTTGCCTCTTTCACTTAAATGTTTTAGGGTTCATCCATGTTATAGCATGTATTCATACTTCATAGCTTTTTATGGCTGAATAATATTCCATTGCACAAATTTACATTTGTTTATCTGCTCATCAGTTGATAGACATTTCAGTTGTTTCCATTTTTTGACTACTAGGAATAATGCTGCTTTGAACATATTTTTTTTTTTTCCCTGAGACAGAGTCTTGCTCTCTTGCCTAGGCTGGAATGCAATGGCATGATCTCAGATCACTGCAACTTCCACCTCTCGGGTTCAAGTGATTCTTCTGCTTCGGCCTTCTGAGTAGCTGGAATTATAGGCACGTGCCACCACGCCTGGCTAATTTTTATGTTTTTAGTAGAGACGGGGTTTTACCACCTTGGCCAGGCTGGTCTCAAACTCTTGACATTGTGATCCACCCGCCTTGGCCTCCCAAAATGCTGGGATTACAGGCATAAGCCACAGCACCTAGCCCGAACATTTTTATACAAGTTGTACGGACATATGTTTTCACTTCTCTTGGGTAAATACCTAGGAATGATATTTCATGGTCATACGGTAATTCTCTTTAACTTTTTAAAGAATTGCCAAACTGCTTTTCAAAGTGGCTGTATTATTTTACATTTCTACTGGCTAGGTGTGAGGGTTTCCAGTTTTCTCTTGTTTCCAGTCAGGTTTTCATCCCATACTCTCATCAAGGTTACCAATGACTTCCTTATGGCTAAATAGTCAATTTTTAGTCTTCTTCCTGTTTGAGCTATTAGCAGTATTTGATTCAGCTCATCTCTCACTCTTCCTTGAAACATTTCTTCATTAGGATTCTAGGAAATCACAGCCTCCTATTTTTCTTCTACCTGGCTGGGCATGCTGGCTCTTTTCTCCTTCCCCATCTTCTAATCACTGGCATATCTTGGACTCAGTCTACTGACCTTTTCTCTTCTATCTACTACATTCCTTCCCTTAATGATCTCACCCAATCTAACTACTGTTTATATATGTTGTCTGTAAATACATATTTATAGACTAGACTTGTACTGTCTAATACAGTAGCCAGTAGCAATATGTGGCTATTAAATTTAATTTACATTATATAAAATTAAAAATTCATTTCCTTGGTCACATTACACACACACACACCCAAACACATATACACACACACAATTTTGAGATAGGGTCTTGCCCTGTTGCCCAGGGTAGAGTGCAGTGTTGTGATCTTGGCTCACTGCAGCCTCTGAATCCTGGGCTCAAGCAATCCTCCCAACTCAGCTTCCCAAGTAGCTGGGACTACAGGTGCACACCATCACGCCTGGCTAATTTTTGAATTTTTAAGTGGAGATGGGGTGTCACCATGTTGCCCAGGCTGGCCTCAAACTCCTGGGCTCAAGACACGAGCTACATTTTAAGAGCTTGAGGGCCACATGCGGCTAGTGGCTACTAAACTGGACAGTACAGATACAGAACATTTCTATCATTACAGAAATTTTAATTGTATAGTGCTGATCCAGACCTCTCCTCTGAACTCAAGATATATATATATATCTCTCAATAATTGCTTTCCTGATGGCTCCATTTTTTTTTTTTTTTTGAGATGGAGTCTCGCTCTGTCGCCCAGGCTGGAGTGCAGTGGCGAGATCTCTGCTCACTGCAACCTCCGCCACCTGGGTTCACGCCATTCTCCTGCCTCAGCCTCCTGAGTAGTTGGGACTACAGGCGCCCCCACCACACCTGGCTAATTTTTTGTTTTTAGTGGAGATGGGGTTTCACGGTGTTAGCCAGGATGGTCTCAATCTCCTGACCTCGTGATCTGCCTGCCTCGGTCTCCCAAAGTGCTGGGATTACAGGCGCGAGCCACTGTGCCTGGCCTGATTGTTCCGTTTTGATGTAGATAAACATCTAAAAACAAAAATCCTGCAATTTCTCCCTAAAAACCTTGCCCCTTCCATTTTTTCCTATTTCAGTTTTCCTATTTCCATCCTTCTACTTGTTCAAACCAAAAACGATGAGATAACCCTTGACTCCACCTTCATTCTACATCCAACTGATCAGCAAATTCTGTCAACTCTCTATCCAGAATCTAACCGCTTCTTACAAATTTCACTTATTTTACCTTGGTTAAAGCCACCATCTGTTGCTAGTTGTAATAACTTCCTAAATGGTTTTCCCGCTTGTCCTTACCCCGCTAAGGTCTATTGTCAACATAACTGCTAGAGAATTCTTATTGAATCCAAAGTTAGATCATGTCAGTCCTCTGTTCAAAATCCTCCAACAGCTTCCCAGATTACTTATGGCAAAAACCAAAATTGCTGTTACATCCTTAGGGCCCCATATGATCTGACTGCGTCAACTCTCTGATCTCATCTCCTACAACTCCCCTTTGTGTACTCCTTGGCAGTCATATTGGCTATTCCTCAAAATCACCCAGTATATTTCAGCCTTCCCCATAAAATATAACTTAGGAATCACTAACTTTAAGAATCATTTATCAAGCAGCGTCCCGTGGGAAAAAAAATAAAAACTTAAAATAATAATAAAAATTAAAAGAATCACTAAGCTAGCCTAAAAGAGGGATTTTCTTTTTAAACCAATTTGCAGACATCTAGGTATTCAGAGTAATCTACCCTTAACTATAAGGTCCCTAGCCAGTGAATGGGGATTAAATGATACGAATTATATTTTCTTTTTTTTTTTTTTTTGAGACGGAGTCTCGCTCTGTCACCCAGGCTGGAGTGCAGTGGCCGGATCTCAGCTCACTGCAAGCTCCGCCTCCTGGGTTTATGCCATTCTCCTGCCTCAGCCTCCCGAGTAGCTGGGACTACAGGTGCCCGCCACCTCGCTCGGCTAGTTTTTTGTATTTTTTAGCGGAGATGGGGTTTCACCGTGTTAGCCAGGATGGTCTTGATCTCCTGACCTCGTGATCCGCCCGCCTCGGCCTCCCAAAGTGCTGGGATTACAGGCTTGAGCCACCGCGCCCAGCCTCCAATTATACTTTCTAAAATAAGGGTCTTCCTGCCGGGTGCAGTGGCTCATGCCTGTAATCCCAGCACTTTGAGAGGCCAAGGCGGGCGTATCGCTTAAACCCAGGAGTTCAAGACAAGCCTGGGCAACACAGTGAAATCTGATCTCTACAAAAATAAAACTTGAGCAGGCACGGTGGCTCACGCCTCTAATCCCAGCACTTTGGGAGGCCGAGGTGGGCGGATCACCTGAGGTCGGGAGTTCAAGACCAGCCTGATCAACACGGAGAAACCCTGTCTCTACTAAAAACACAAAATTAGCCGGGTGTGGTAGCACATGCCTGTAATCCCAGCTACTCGGGAGGCTGAGGCAGGAGAATCACTTGAACCCAGGAGGTGGAGGCTGTGGTAAGCTGAGATCATGCCATTGCACTCCAGCCTGGGCAACAAGAGTGAAACTCTGTCTCAAAAAAAAAAAAATAAAAAATCTAAAAATTAGCTGGATGTGGCAGCATGTGCATGTAGTCCCAGTTACTAGGGAGGCTCACGTGGGAGGATCACCTGAGCCTAGGGAGGTCGAGATTGCAGCAAGTCATGATCACGCCACTGCACTCCAGCCTGGGCGATAGAGTAAGACTCTGTCTCAAAAGAAAAAAATAAAAAAAGAGTCTTCTAAAATTTGCAGTGTCAGTTATATCACTAAGTCTGTATCTCACAAAAAAATGAGTTAACTAGTTGTCTGGAAGGGTACGGACAAATTAACCAGTGGACAAGATATTTCTTTTCTTTTCTTTTTGAGATGGAATCTTACTCTGTCACCCAGACTGGAGTGCAGTGGTGCAATCTCGGCTCACTACAAGCTACGCCTCCCGGGTTCACATCATTCTCCTGTCTCAGCCTCCCAAGTAGCTGAGACATCAGGCGCCCCCCACCACGCCTGGCTAATTTTTTTGTATTTTTTAGTAAAGACAGGGTTTCACCATGTTAGCCAGGATGGTCTCAATCTCCTGACCTCGTGATCTGCCCACCTTGGCCTCCCAAAGTTCTGGGATTACAGGCATGAGCTACCGTGCCCGGCCCCAGGTGACAAGATTTTTAAAAAATAAAATTTGTTTTTGTTTTTGAGACGGAGTCTCACTCTATCACTCTGGCTAGAGTGCAGTGGCATGATCTCAGCTCACTGCAACCTCCACCTCTTGAGTTCAAGCAATTCTCCCACCTCACCCTCCCAAATAGTTAGGACTTACAGGTGCATGACACCACACCCGGCTAATTTTTGTAATTTTAGTAGACACAGGGTTTCACCATGTTGGCCAGGCTGGTTTCGAACTATTGACCTCAAGTGATCCACCTGCCTTGGCCTCCCAAAGTGCTGGCATTACAGGCGTGAGTCACCACACCTGGTCTTAATAATAATTTAAATACTGAAAAAACTGTAAGAATACGGATTAAGATTTCCTATTTGGTAATAGTATAAATATATAAATTCTTATTTGCCAGATTATAAAAGGCCACAATGTGATGTACAACTGCCTGCTCTCTAAACAAGTTCAACTCAATGTAGCCAGTCTACAAACTATATTACTGGTCTGTTTTGAAATAAGCAGCTTAGGCCGGGCGCGGTGGCTCAGGCCTGTAATCCCAGCACTTTGGGAGGCCGAGGCAGGCGGATCACAAGGTCAGGAGATCGAGACCACGGTGAAACCCCGTCTCTACTAAAAATACAAAAAATTAGCCAGGCGCGGTGGCGGGCGCCTGTAGTCCCAGCTACTTAGGAGGCTGAGGCAGGAGAATGGCGGGAACCCGGGAGGCGGAGCTTGTAGTGAGCCAAGATCGCGCCACTGAATTCCAGCCTGGGTGACAGAGCGAGACTGTCTCAAAAAAAAAAAAAAAAAAAAAAAAAAGAAATAAGCAGCTTAGAGAAGAATGCAATTCAATACATTACTTCCTTCAACAAGAAAATTTTCCTATAAAAAATTTCAGTTGAAATGAACAGTGTGCTTACTAATGTAAATATTTTACATCCTAGGAGAAGATTCTATCTCACTGCAGACTGATAACTAACATTTTGTAGACTGGCATAGGTCCATGAATCACACACTTTCAGTAGCACTGCTCTAAATCACCTCCTTTGTCTTTAATTCAAGTCTACCCAATATTTTTGAACACTTTCCACATGCAATGTCAGCGATTCTGTGCCATCTCCCATTCTACAAATTATTGGGATTAAGATGTATCTTGTTTTCTAGACGTTACCTAGATTCCTCATGTGTATTACAGAATTTCAATGCTGGTCAGAAAGAAGACTATACCATCTAAGAACAGTAACATACTGATAAAAATTTTTAATTAGCAGATTCAAAATTGTAATTTTAAAATAGATTATATAATAGCACTTCAGAAAGGTGAGACTGGGTAATAAACTAGCTTTGAAAATGTTTGTTTTGAAAGAGATATAAAATCCACTTTTCAACACTAACCTAAATATTCCATCAGCTGCTCAGCAGTTATGATTTCCATCATCGGTGGAAGTTTCACCTGAAAAACAAAATATTATTTCTATAAAATTAAATGTTTTAGGTGACTAAAGTGTTTCTTGCAGTCAGAAACACAAATACTTATGTCAATATTATGGATCTACTATACTTATACATTAGCATTCACATATATTAGAATCTTTATAGCCAGTCTTTTTTTTTTTTTTTTTTTTTTTTGAGACAGAGTCTCTCTCTGTTGCCCAGCTGGAGTGCAGTGGCGCAATCTTGGCTCACTGCAAGCTCCGCCTCTCGTGTTCACACCATTCTCCTGCCTCAGCCTCCGAGTAGCTGGGAATACAGGCGCCCGCCACCACGCCCGGCTAATTTTTTTGTATTTTTAGTAGAAACGGGGCTCTATGTGTTAGCCAGGATGGTCTCGATCTCCTGACCTCGTAATCCACCCGCCTCAGCCTCCCAAAGTGCTGGGATTACAGGCATGAGCCACCGCGCCTGGCCTATAACCAGTCTTTACTATATTATTCTATTTATTAGGTTGATACAAAAGTAACTGTGGTTTTTGCTATTAAAAGTAATGCAAAGCTTAAAAACAGGCAAAATTTAACTATATTGTTTAGAGCTGCACATATACGAGATAAAACTATTAAGAAGTAAAGAAATGGGCTGGGCACAGTGGCTCACGCCTGTAATCCCAACACTTTCAGAGGCGAAGGTGGGCAGATCACTTGAGGTCAGTAGTTAGAGGCCAGCCTGGCCAACATGGTGAAACCTCCCGTCTGGGCAATAGAATAAAAAGAAAAAAAAAAGTAAAGAAATAGGCTGGGTATAGTAGCTCACGCCTGTAATCCCAGCACTTTGGGAGGCTGAGGCAAGCAGATCACTTGAGGTTGAGAGTTCAAGATCAGCCTAGCCAACATGGTGAAACCATCTCTCTACTAAAACTACAAAAATTAGCTGGGCATGGTGGCGCATGCTTATAATCCCAGCTACTTGGGAGGCTGAGGCAGGAGAATCACTTGGACCCAGGAGGCGGGGGTTGCAGTGAGCCAAGATTGTGCCACTGCACTCCAGCCTGGGTGACAAGAGTGAAACTCCATCTCAATAAAATATAAATTAGTAAGTAAAGAAAAGGATGCTATAAAAAAAAAATCAAGATTACCAGCTATCTGTGGTAACAGAAGGAGTTATAGTTGGAAAGGGGCTTTTAAGGGGATTCTGACATGCTGACAACGCTCTATTCTTTGACCGTCTTGACCTGCAATGGTAGTTCCACTGATGTTTGCTTTATAATAATTTATTAAACTGGACATCTATTTTATGTATGTTTCTATGTGTTACATTTCACAATAAAAAGTTTAAAAGTAAATAGATACATTACAGTGATATTTAAACTAAAAACCCCAGAAAATCCATTAAAATTAATTCAGCTGCAACAACACATTAGTCTAAATTAATTTTTCAAATGCATTGTCAAATGAATGACATAGATATTACAGTCAATGACTGCAAATACTTTAACTGACAGTCACAAGCACACTCCAGGGTATATTTATAGACTAGGAGAAAAAATAAATACTGTAGGATGGACACTCAAAGTAATTACTGTATCAATGATAGAAGAATAGCAACATTGTTAAAAATTCTTCAGCAATTATTTTGTGTTCAACTAAGGAAATCCTTTAAATCAGCGATTCTTCCAACAATTCTCCCAAATGTTGAAAAAGGTCCTCTAGGTGTTTATGTTATCAAATGTAATAATGTCACAATTTTGTTTTAATCAACAAGTAAAATAAGTTTTTAAAAAGACCCCTATAAAACAGAATGGTCTGAAGCCCTCTGTAAGCATAGATGACAGTCAATAGTTATAATTAGTCATCTAGTAAATTTATTATTCAGTAAAAACCAAGAGATGTCTTTGAGGTTTGATCATCATTTCATTCTAAATTATTTTTATTGTCTGTGACATTTTTTTTTTTGAGACGGAGTCTCGCTCTGTTGCCCAGACTGGGGTGCAGTGGCGCGATCTCAGCTCACTGCAAGCTCCGCCTCCCGGGTTCATGCCATTCTCCTGCCTCAGCCTCCCGAGTAGCTGGGACTACAGGCACCTGCCACCATGCCCAGCGGGTTTTTTTTTGTATTTTTTAGTAGAGACGGGGTTTCACCGTGTTAGGCAGGATAGTCTCGATCTCCTGACGTCGTGATCCGCCCGTCTCGGCCTCCCAAAGTGCTGGGATTACAGGCTTGAGCCACCGCGCCTGGCCGTTTGTGACATTTTTAAATAATTTCAGGTCAGGCCCGGTGGCTCACACCTGTAATCCAGGAGGCTGAGGTGGGCAGATCACTTGATGTCAGGAGTACGAGACCAGCCTGGCCAACTTGGTGAAACACCGACTCTACTAAAAAAACACAAAAATTGGCCAGGTGTGGTGGCGCACACCTGTAGTCCCAGTTACTTGGGAGACTGAGGCAGGAGAATTGCTTGAACCCAGGAGGCGGAGGCTTCAGTGAGCAGAGATCGTGCCACTACGCTCCAGCCTGGGTGACACAGTGAGACCCTGTTTCAATTAAAAAAAAAAAAAAAATTCAATAGACTATTTTTTTTAAAGCAGTTTTAGGGTTTACAGAAAAACTGGGCAGAAAGTACACAGAGTTCCCATAAATGACATATTTTTAAATTGAAACTCTGGCAAATTACTGTTGACTGTCTGTTTTTCTAAATAAACTTTCTTTTGGAACACAGTCCCTCTCATTTGTTAATGTACCGTCTTTGGCTGCTTTTCCACTACAATGCAGAGATGAATCTGCGCAGCAGGGACTGCAGGGTATGCAAAGCCTAAAACATTAGTATTTACTATCTGATCCTTTACAGGAAGTGTGCTGATCTCTGCATTAGATGGTTTTTTTTAGAAGCAAATACACAAATATTTCAACTCACTTATTTACAAGCAGTCAGTAGTATATTCATTTCCTGAATTGTAGCCAGTAAAGTACTTTGGATGTTTATTAAAACTAAAAAGTGCCTACTTCACACTAATACTATGGAGCCATCCACAGATCTTAATTATTATTTTTTAACCATTTAAGATCTTCCCAAAAGCTTGCTTCTTTTTTTTTTTTTTTTTTTTTGCTTTCCTTCACCAGCATCACCTCAAAAGCAAGTGCCAAGGGTTTTGTTAATAACCTAATAAGGCTTTGTTAATAACCTAAAAAGACTTGTAAGTCTTTTTAGATTTTTTCAAAGGAGAAACAAGTTATGAGATAGCTGGCTAAGAATATAGAACTAACAGTTGTGGCAGTCTGTCTGAATCTCTAAATTTTAAGTTTTACAATGAAAAAAAATAACTGGCTGGGTGCGATGTCTCACGTCTATAGTACCAGCACTTTGGGAGGCTGAAGTGGAAGGATCACTTGGGAGGCTGAAGTGGAAGGATCACTTGAGCCCAGGAGTTTAGACCAGCCTAAGTAATATAGGGAAACCCTGTCCCTACAGAAAAAACCCCAACACAAACAACAAAACTTAGCCAGGTGTGGTGTTGCATGCCTGTAGTTCCAGCTATTTGGGAGGCTGAGGTGGGAACATCACTTTAGCCCAGGAATTTTGAAGCTGCAGTGAGCCACTGTCATGCCACTGCACTCCAGCCTGGGCAACAGAGAGAGACCCTATCTAAAAAAAAGAAAGAAGAGAAAGAAAAAAAATGACAAATCAAGTATGACCTCTTTTAGTAATTATCTGCAACATATTGTTTATAATAAATGAGTACTTTAACAAATACAGGCCGGGCGCGGTGGCTCAAGCCTGTAGTCCCAGCACTTTGGGAGGCCGAGACGGGCGGATCACGAGATCGAGACCATCCTGGCTAACACGGTGAAACCCCGTCTCTACTAAAAAAATACAAAAAACTAGCCGGGCGCGGTGGCAGGCGCCTGTAGTCCCAACTGCTCAGGAGGCTGAGGCAGGAGAATGGCGTAAACCCGGGAGGCGGAGCTTGCAGTGAGCTGAGATCCGGCCACTGCACTCCAGCCTGGGCGGTAGAGCGAGACTCCGTCTCAAAAAAAAAAAAAAAACAAATACAAAGGTACTTGGAAGACACTTTAAGTAGTTTAAATATTCCTCCTAAAATTTGAGCAAAGTATCTCAACATATATTAAAAAATAGCTCCCAATTAATAGAGGCCAGATAAATTTCTATTATCTAGGAAAATGTTCTACCCTATAAATATTACTGAATTAACTGGATTTCCTGAGGAAATTATTATTATTATTTTTAAGACATGTTCTCACTGTCCTCCAGGATGGATCGCAGTGGCAGGATCATAGCATACTGCAGCCTTGACCTCCTGGGTTAAAGCAATCCTCCTACCTGAGCCTCCCAAGTAGCTGGAACTACAGGCATGCACCACCACACCTGACTAATTTTTGTATTTTTTGTAGAGGTGGGGTTTTACTACATTGCCCAATCTGGTCTTGAACTCCTGGCCTCAAGCAATCCTCCCACGTCAGCCTCCCAAATCACTGGGATTACAGGTGTGAGCCACCGCACTCAGCCCTGGAAAATTATTAATATAAGCACAAGAATATTTAAATTAATAAAAGAAAAAAGCTACTCAGACTCCAAATGTTCCACTATAAGGTAAAACCTAAAAAATCTAGCTCAATTATTCTATCGTCCAGGCTAGAGTGCAGTGGCAATATCATGGCTCGTTGTAGCCTCGACCTCCCCGAGCTCAGGTGATCCTCCCACCTCCACCTCCCAAGTAGCTGGGACCACAGATGTGTGCCACCATGCTTGGCTACTTTTTTGTATTTTCTGTAGAGACGGGGTTTTGACATGATGACCAAACTCCTGCTTAAATTTGCCTACCTCAGCCTCCTAAAGTGGTAGGATTACAGGTGTAAGTCCCCGTGCCTGGCCCATTCTGTAATTCTTAATCATCTAAAGAAGAAAGTAAATCTGGGAATAGACTCAAGCAAGACCAAAAATAGTAACAACAAAACCTTCTGTTTAAACTGTAAGTGAAATCTTAAACAGGAATGTGAAACATCCTAAGAATGATACGCCAAGGTTTTGACACCTGTGATTTTGATAACCCAAAGGAAAAGATAAATGCAGGGGACTCAGCAATAACTAAGAAATAAGAAGTACTTTATATAGGTGATGGCAAGTACAAAAATTACTACTAGCCAAATAATGTTTTTAAATGCTTAACAATTAGAATACCAATATAATAAGTATTCAAGAAACACACACTTTGAGTTCCAACACCTCTTCAAAGTTGGGAAGATACTTGAGAAAATATAAAATTGAGTTATTTGCCAGTCTCTGCTCTTTAGAAAAGAGAAGTCACAGGCTGGGCAGAGTGGCTCACTCCTGTAATCCCAGCACTTTGGGAGGCCGAGGTGGGTGGATCACCTGAGGTTAGGAGTTCAAGACCAGCCTGGCTAACATGGTGAAATCCCATCTCTACTAAAAATACAAAAAATTAGCCAGGCGTGGTGGCAGGCACCTGTAATCCCAGCCACTCAGGAAGCTGAGGGAGGACAATCACTTGGGCCAGAGAGGCAGAGGCTGCAGTGAGCCAAGACCATGCCACTGCACTCCAGCCTGGGTGACAGAGCGAGACTCTGACTCAAAAAAAAAAAGAGAGAGAGAGAAAATTACATATATTGAACATCTACTAATTGTCATTCAATTTTATGTTACCTGAATCCCCAGCAATCCTATGAAGCAGGCATTATTAACCCCATTCAAAGAATAAACTAAGGCTTTAAAACGTTAATTTATCCAAAGTAAGTAGAAGTACTGTGATGGGAAGTGAGATCAGACACCAAAGCCAATTGCCTTTTTCATTATACCAATACTCACAGGCTTTTCTAACAACAGCAGAACACTTTCCACTCAATGAAATCTTATATAAAACATCATCTGAAACATATTTTAAATCAATAATTGATAGAACTTTGTGACCAGGGAAAAGTGGAGCATCATGGGGAAAGAATAATCAAAGTTGACTCTAAGGCTCAGGAAACTAAAAATCAAGATCCATACAATTGATAGCAATGGAAATTTGGCAAGTGAAGATAAGTTTGTAGAAGAAAATGATGTCTGCTTTGGAACTGTGACATTTTTAGTTTGACATTCAAACAGGGAGTTGAGTTTGGAACAAAGAAGATAACATTTTTATATTGCAGTTTATTTTTGTATTACTTACGTATGGCAAAATGGACCCACTAAATAATAGTCAAATTTCACTAATATGAAATATGCAGTGTTTACATACATATGTGTGTATATATGTAGCATTTATATATTCGGCATGAATATATAGTATTCGTGATTTTTTAGTTGAAATTGTAAAGAAATTATTCTTTAGAAAATATTAGAAGTAGGCCGGGCGCGGTGGCTCAAGCCTGTAATCCCAGCACTTTGGGAGGCCGAGACGGGCGGATCACGAGTTCAGGAGATCGAGACCATCCTGGCTAACACGGTGAAACCCCGTCTCTACTAAAATACAAAAAAAATTAGCCGGGTGAGGTGGCGGGCGCCTGTACTCCCAGCTACTCGGGAGGCTGAGGCAGGAGAATGGCGTGAACCAAGGAGGCGGGGCTTGCAGTGAGCTGAGATCCGGCCACTGCACTCCAGCCTGGGCAACAGAGCCAGACTCCGTCTCAACAAAAAAAAAAAAAAAGAAAAGAAAAGAAAAAGAAAATATTAGAAGTAATAATGGGAATCAAAGAGAAGCTTTACCCACTTTTTTCAAAATAAGGACTCAAAAGCTTAAGGATTCTTTCAACACGCCTTTAATTCTGGCTCCAGCAAATAAAAATGTATGTATTATAAGCTATTACACATCATGCTTTACATTTTAATTTCTTGTATGTACTATTCATTTACTACTAATAATATAATACTTACTAAAAAATACTCAAATTCAGACTTTTTAGTAAATCTAATTGGCTTTTTACTTGCTATCAGTATTTCTTTCTTTTTTTTTCTTTTTTTGAGATGGAGTCTCGCTCTGTCACCCAGGCTGGAGTGCAGTGAGACAATCTCGGTTCACTGCAAACTCCGTCTCCTGGGTTCAAGCAATTCTCTACCTCAGCCTCCCAAGTAGCTGGGATTACAGGCACCCGCCAGCACGCACGGCTAATTTTTGCATTTTTAGTAGAGACAGGGTTTCACCACCTTCACCAGGCTGGTCTTGAACTCCTGACCTTGTGATCCACCCACCTTGGCCTCCTAAAGTGTTGGGATTACAGGCATAAGCCACCGCGCTCCGCTGCCATCAGTATTTCAAAACAGAAAAATTTTATGAGACAACCCACAAATTAAAAAGGCTTTGAAACTCTGAAACACTTTTGTCAGTTTTTAGCATAATTTAGACCCTATCCTCAGAGTAAGACCAAGGCCTATTTAAAACTGTCAGAAACTGCAGATATATTCACACATATTAAATTTGCAGGAAAGTCTTATTTTATAAGCACTTCAAAGTGTTTTAGAGCAATAAAGAATGTTGTTGCAGTGAGATTTACTAATAAAAGATTTACTAGTAGGCTGGGTGCAGTGGCTCATGCCTGTAATCCCAGCACTTTGGGAGGCCAAGGTGGGCTGACTGCCTGAGGTCAGGAGTTCGAGACCAACCTGGCCAAAATGGTAAAACCTTGTCTCTACTAAAAATACAAAACAATTAGCTGGGTGTGGTGGCAGGTGTCTGTAATCCCGGGTACTTGGGACACTGAGGCAGGAGAGTAGCTTGAACCCAGGAGGCGGGGGTTGCAGTGAGCCGAGACTGCACCATCGCACTCCAGCCTGGGCAACAAGAACTAAACTCTGTCTGAAAAAAATATATAAAGATTTACTAGTAAAAGAAGGCATCTTCCATTCAGAATTCACCATGTATATTTAAGAAGCTCAGCAAGCTTACTATGCTGAAAAATCTCCTCCCCAAAATATTAATAATTAAACTTTTACATTAATTGCTTCAAAGATAGATGAGAATAGGGTAAGGTAAGAGACCATTTTGAAGGCTACTAAGGCAGTCCAGGTGAGAGATGAAGGCCTGAACTAGGGTAGTGGCAGTAGAAAAAGAAGTTACTAATTGCTGAAAAACATCTAAGAATATATTTAATAAACTACAATGGGAAAGTCAAGTTTATTCACCATAGTACCCCAAAGAGACTCTGAAATTAGAAGTGTCAGACACTTCAGAAGACATAAGATAAAGCACAGAGAGCTAAAAATGGGAGTCTGTATAAAGAGCAACTAGTACCAGATTGCAGAATTTGATCTAAGAAATAATGAAGTCTATTTCTGCTTCTCTGACTTTATCATTGGCTCTCCCATCCTGTTTTGCCCCAGACCTATTGTCCACCAGACTTAGTGCTATCTTGAACTTTATCTTCCCAATCAAACATCCTGAGTGAGAGCTCTGGTTCTAGAGTAGGTGATAATCTTACCTTGGGCTAGTTATTTAAACTTTATGCACTTCAATTTTCTTTTTTTTTGAGAACGGAGTTTCACTCTTGTTGCCCAGGCTGGAGTGCAATGGCATGATCTAGGCTCACCGCAAACTCCGCCTCCCAAGTTAAAGTGATTCTCCTGCCTCAGTCTCCTGAGTAGCTGGGATTACAGGTATGCGCCACCACGCCCAGCTAATTTTGTATTTTTAGTAGAGATGGGGTTTCTCCATGTTGGTCAGGCTGGTCTCAAACTCCTGACCTCAGGTGATCTGCCTACCTCGGCCTCCCAAAGTGCTGGGATTACAGGCGTGAGCCACTGTGCCCGGCCTCAATTTTCTATATACATAAAATAAGAACAACAGTCTACATAAGGATTTCATGATGTGGTTGAGAAAATTAAAAGAGAAAACATACAATGCATGTAAAATAATGCACAGTATCTGGACACAAAAATAATTGAGTACTTACTATTATTATTCAAAGTCCCTATGATTGTTAGTACCACCTGTGCCCAAATGTCCTTCACCTGGGACTCAACAGATAAGGTTGGATAGGGAGTGAGAAGGTTTTTCACTAAAAGACTACTCATATCAAGGGGAGAAGAAGAAATGAACACATCTATCACTATTAGAGGGCAACTCCTACTGGCAGTATTTATTCTCTCCTCAGCCCTTGTCTACCTTATCTTACAAATCCAGAGTTACAACACCAATTCTTGGAAGAGACTGGGAATGAAAGCCTCAGAAATGTTCTTAAGTCTTTTGTGTAAACAAAACCCCACAATTGTGTGAAGTTTTAATCTCTTTTTACAGGATCTATATTTAAAAACAAGGTGGGCAGAGGCTAAGATGGAACCTTTGGCTCACCATCTGTTTTTCCTTTTTTATAAGTAATAAACACACTTGGAAAACCTCAAAAGAGCTCTGTGCTTACTTCAGGAAAAGAAAATTTGTGTGATTACAATGTTTCTGCAAGTCAGGGGAAAAAGCATAACCTAGATGGAAGTTAGAAGTGTCTGTGAAAGGATATGAGGTAAAAAAGTCATCAAGGAGGGAGGGAGAACTAGAGAAAAAACTCACCCCTGGCAAAAAGCTCACCTTCATCGTGCCTCACTTCGCAGGTGATAATGAGACAAAAGCGTATGTCCATTTGAACTTTGAATTTTCTGTTAATAGCCTTTTGTTCATTTTGCCATTGTGCTGCTCATCTTTTTCTAATTTATAAGGGCTCTTTGTAAATTAAGAAATTAGGGTTGGCCATGGTGACTCACGCCTGTAATCCCAGCACTCTGGGAGGCTAAGCCAGGATTACTTGAGGCCAGGAGTTCAAGGCCAGACTAGACAACATGGTGAGACACATCTCTACAGAAAAAATAAAAAAGAAACTGGTTGGGCACAGTGGCTCACACCTGTAATCTTAATACTTTGGAAGGCTGAGGTGGGCAGATCACTTGAGGTCGGGAGTTCAAGACCAGCCTGGCCAAGATGGTGAAACCCTGTCTCTATTAAAAATACAAAAGTTAGCCGGAAATCGCATGAACCCAGGAGGCAGAGGTTGCAGCGAGCCAAGATCGTGCCACTGCACTCCGGCCTAGGCGACTGAGTGAGACTCCGTCAAAAAAAAAAAAAAATTAGGTGGGCATGGTAGCACACACTTGTGGTCCCAGCTGCTCAGGATGCTGAGGCTGGAGGACTGCTTGAGCTCGGGAGGTCACGGCTATAGGGAGCCATGATTGCACCACCACGCTCCAGCCTGGGTGACAGAATGACAGTCTATCTCAAAAAAAGAAAAAGAAAAAAAAAAAAAAAAAAGGGAAATTAGCCCTTAGATAATCCAGCAAATAGTTCCCTTGGTTTAGTGGGTTTTGATTTAGTTTGTGTCTGTTCTTTTTTTTTAAGCTTTTTTATATTTTACAGAATCAAATATATGAATCCTTATTTTACAGTTTATAGGTTTGATGTTTGGAGAAACCAACTTTACATTAAAAATCCTTCTTCAGGACCCCGGCATCCCTCCCATGACTTGGAACAGGAGATAATCTCAGCTTATACTAAGCAAAGAAAAAAACTGGGAAAAGAATTCCCTACCAAAAACAGTTAAGAAGGAGAGGAGATGTGTTTCCAGCATCTTAAATTAGTGCATTCATTTTTCTACTAAAATGCTATACAATGATTAAATATTGCAATACTCTATCTTCTCTATCACAACGTATAATATAGGTTATATGTAAGTTTTTTTGTATGTATATTGGCCTCAGAACCTATAACATTCTAAAAGAAAAAAAAAAGTATAACCAAGTAGGGATTCCCTCTATTATTAAAGAAATACCTTTGTAAGCACTAAAATAAATATGTTATTTACCTCTAGCTTAACTTCATAAACACCTAATTACATGGGTTACAGCCCTCAAATATACCTATAAAAAGCATTTTTTTACAGCTAAAATAAGATTTTAAAAAATTATTAAAAATCAAACATAGTCAAAAAGAAGCAAAATAAAAATGTATTCTAAGTGATACATTTGATACATTTTGATAAGTTTACCTGGTATAATTTGTAATTTGAGCCCAGGAGTTTGAGACTAGCTGGGGCAATATAGTGAGACCCCATCTCTACAAAAAAACAATTAAAAGGAAAAACACAGAGGTAGATGAAATTATCTCTTGAAAATGAGAGGTAAACAGAATTACAAATTTGAGCTTGAATTAAATGTAATAGATTTCTTTCTTGATTTGTTAAATTATCACAGCTCAACTATTTAATAGATTTTCTTTTTTTACAATTAAAAAAATTTTTTTTTTCTTTTATAGAGATGGGGTCTCATTATGTTGACCAGGCTGGTCTCAAACTCCTGGGCTCAACTGATCCTCCGGCCTTGGACTTCCAAAGTGCTAGGATTACAGGCGTGAGCCACAGTGCCCAGCCAACTATTTAATAGATTACGAATGATCACCTACTCTCTATCAGTTCTGAACCAATACTTTCAACTCAGTCCTTACCCTGTTTGATCACTTTTACTGTCACTTCTCATCCAGAACTACTACACTTATGCCTTTGCTCAAATCCTCCCAGTTTGTTCAGTCTATTGATTTTCTAATAATTTCATCCTCTCCCAAAAGAGATGATCAGCTGTTTTCCCTTTCAATTCTCTAATTCTCTCCCCCTACACCCCAGGTGTCAGTTCTTGAAAGAAAAGCCCAAGTCTTGATAACTCTAACCAGTCATTCTTCCTGCTCCTATTTCCAGACATAAGCAAACTAGGGAAAGACCAAAAACAAAGCAAAACTGATAATCTAATCGTTTTTAAAGGATACCTCAATTTATCCATGCTACTAATTGGCAGTCTTTCTGTTTGTGCCTCAAATTCCTAAGCATAATCTCCACTGAGATTCTTCTTTAAAATGCAATATACTTTTCTCACAAAATTCACCCCGTCAAATGCTTTACAATCTTAATTATTAATGAGTTCAATAGTTACTGCTTATGAGTTCAATGATTATTCTGCCAAACTGAAAAATACAAGGCTTCAGTTTTCATCTACCTCTCTTTTTTTTCCTTATTATTATTTTTTTTACAGACATGGAGGGTCTCACTACATTGCCCCAGCTGGTCTCAAACTCCCGGGCTCAAGCGATCCTCCTGTCTTAGCCTCCCGCAATGCTGGGATTACAGGCATGAGCCACCACACACGGCCAACCTCTCTATCTTAACGTGACCTTGTCTCTGTATTTTTCTTGTTCCATTCCTCCCAATACTTCAGAAAATACAGTTGTTGTTCCTTTCCTCTAAAGACAACTGAGGATTCCATGTTATCCTGACTTTTCAGTGACCTTGTCCCTACACCTGTCATCTTCGGCAGAATCTTCCCTACTCCATCAGCTCTCTGATGCTGCTGCATTTGACAATAGTAATGTACTAAATTTTTAATACATTATCTTTCTCTGAATACTCTCATGACATTGCCCTATTTCTAGTTCTCATTCCACATCTCAAATTGTGCCTATGCTGGTTTTTCACTCCCTCACCCTTAATATTCTTCCCTTCCTCCCCCAATTTGATCTTTATTCCTCTGTTTTCTCTCTGTCTCCTGGAGAATGAGGTAGGGGAGGAGCGGGAGTGGGGAAATTGAGGCAGGATGGAGAGGATGTTTCTGCTGGCAATTTGTCACTCTCACATATTGGGATGGCAAAAAAAGTTGAGAACTATTGCTCACTACTCTCTGGAGAATTCATTTAGTCTCAGAACTACCATATTTACTCTAGGTAGTAATTCTCCAATTTGATTTTTCTCTATAATTTTATAGCCTCTTGCAGGTGGATCACCTGAGGTCAGGAGTTCAAGACCAGCCAGGCCAACATGGTGAAACCCTGTCTCTAATAAAAATACAAAATTAGCCGGTGTAGTGGCACACGCTTGTAGTCCCAGCTACTGGAGAGACTGAGACAGGAGAATCACTTGAACCCAGGAGGCAGAGGCTGTAGTGAGCCGAGATCCTCCCACTGCACTCCAGCCTGGGCAAGACAGAGTGAGACTCGAGAAAAAAAAAAAAAAAAATCAGCCTCTTTCCTGAGACCCAGTCCATGCTTCTAACAGCATAATGAATATTTATATTTTTATGTCCCACTACTGGACATTTCCAACTAAACACAACCAAACTTTGGCATCAACTTCCCCATCTAAAATAATTCCCTTAATACCTTCCCTATCTTTTGAAAGATCCAACCAATCTTTGTTACTCAGGTTTGAAAAATGGTGTTACTGTCTTCACTTCTTATAGCCAGTCAGTGATGAAATCATCATTGGGAATGCTACATTATCCTCATCAAAGAAAGGGGGCAAAGAACTCTAACCAAAGCGCTATCCGCATCAATTCTTCCTGCTACACTCACTACAATCTTACTTCTAGCCTAATATCAAAGTAAAAGACCACTTTCTTCATGTCATTTCTTTATCTAGCAATTTAGAATAGCTCCAATATCAGCTATATATAAAGTCTAAACAGCTACATCAATGGATCCTCTGAAATCTGACAACCACCTTCACACCCCATTTACTATTTTTCTCTACTAGAGCATTTCTCAACCTTTTTGTTCCCAAAGCCCTTTACAGTCTTAAAAATGATTGAGGACCCCCAATAACTTTCATCTATGTGGATATCTATCTATATCCACCTTACTATAAATTAAAATTGAGAAAAATTTAAAACACAAAGTACAGAGGCATACACTGCATTAACTGTCAGAGCGATGCCATTACATCATGTAGCCTGAAAAACTCCATGGACACTTGTGAGAGAATGAGAGTGAAAAAGGCAAACAGGCCGGGTGCGGTGGCTCAAGCCTGTAATCCCAGCACTTTGGGAGGCCGAGACGGGTGGATCACGAGGTCAGGAGATCGAGACCATCCTGGCTAACATGGTGAAACCCTGTCTCTACTAAAAAAAAAAATACAAAAAACTAGCCGGGCGAGGTGGCAGGCGCCTGTAGTCCCAGCTACTCGGGAGGCTGAGGCAGGAGAATGGCGTGAACCCGGGAGGCAGAGCTTGCAGTGAGCTGAGATCTGGCCACTGCACTCCAGCCTGGGTGACAGAGCAAGACTCCATCTCAAAAAAAAAAAAAAAAGAAAAAAAGAAAAAGGCAAATAACTTCTTAGTATTATTATAAAAATAGTTTTGACTTCTAGTACCCGGCTCACTTTGAGAATACTGCTCTACTTTGCTTCTCTCATCCATCTCTTTATCAATCATCAATGATTACTTATGACTGGTTTTTGTGTGCATCAATAGGCTGGAGGAAAAAAAAAAACACTGATAACCACAGATTTACAAAATAATCTCCAAATTCATTAGCATGCTTGCTGATTCATAATCTGACAAAACCTGTCAATTTTATTTCCTGCTATTACCACCATTTCCTTTACCTCCTATGCTGCACAATTCAACCCAGGTTGAAGGTCCCAAGTAGAAGAAATCCTTTTCTGCTTCAGTATCTTTCAACACACTATTCTCTTTGCCCAGAAGGTCTTCTCTCACTCATCCTTTGGATCTAGTTCACAGGTTATCTCTTCTATGAAGTCTTCCCTTGATAATCCCCTCCCCAATTACCCTTTTCTCTGGGCTTCCAAAGCATATTAGAGCTTCTCACATTGCACTGTAATTATTGTTTATATGTCTGTCATCCCACTAGATAGCTACGTGAAGGCAGGTTTGCATCATACTCATCTTTGCATTTCCTTTTTTTTCTTTTTTGGGGATGGGGTTTCGCTCTTGTTGCCCAGGCTGGAGTGCAGTGGCTTGATCTCGGCTCACTGCAACCTCCACCTCCTGAGTTCAAGCAATTCTCCTGCCTCGACTTCCCAAGTAGCTGGGATTACAGGTGCCCACCACCATGCCCGTCTAATTTTTTTGTATTTTTAGTAGAGATGGGGTTTCACTATGTTGGCCAGGGTGATCTCGAACTCCTGACCTTACGTGATCCACCCGCCTCGGCCTTCCAAAGTGCTAGGAGTACAGGTATGATCCACTGTGCCTGGCCTCATCTTTGCATTTCTAGTACCTCACACATAGTGGGAACCCAAATATTTGATCATTCACTTGAATCTGTCTGAATTGAATGAGTCAGTTTAATATGCATCTATCCCCAAATACTCCAGACCACAGTACTTGCCCTTTCCTCTGAATTTCTGCAGTACTATATCAGAAAAAGGACTACAGGAAAGTAATAGCTATTCCTTCCTACAAAAAAGATTAGGGACTCTGGCCCATTAGAGCAAGTCTAACTCCCCAGTTGAGAGCCTCTATCAAGTGGCTCTTCTTTACCTTTTCAACCTTATTTTTCATTATTCTCCAACATTAACTTACCACCTCTGTCATTTAATAAACATATAAACACACAATATCCATTCTATTTTCATTCCTTTGGTTTATACTCTTCTCTCCCCTGGGAATTCCATTTCCCTGTGATTCTAAATTCTCTTCCTTAAAAGATCTGTTAAATTGCTCTAATGGTGGTGTCTTTTTAAAAAAGAAAGAAAAAAAAAAAAGATTGGTTCAAGATCCATAAATCCCATGAAGCTTTCTAGGACTATGCCATACCAAATGAAAATTTCCCCTTTCTGAATATCAAATACATTTCCACAGATTTACCACAATTTACCTACCACTTGTCTCATAGAACTTACTATTTCTTGTTCTTAAACAGTTTCAAGTAAGTCAATGATGCCACCTCAAACAGCTTGACAGCCTTTTAAGGGCAGGTACTGTCTTCACTCAAAACATCTCAGTGCCATTATGCACCAGACAGTGGCAAGGTTTCTAATTTTATTTCTTTTGTATCAGCCCTTGCTAGTGACAGGAAAATAAAGGCATGTTTGATAAACACTATTCCCTTTACGTGATTTTCTTCCTAACTGTTCAGAAGAATCCAGGTTATTTTTTTCTTTTCTTTTTCTTTTAATATAGGGTCTCACTATATTGCCCAGGCTAGTCTCAAACTTCTGGGCTCAAGCGATTGTCTTGTCTCAGCCTCCAGCGTAGTTGAGCTTACAGAGTAGCTGAGATTACAGGCGCACACCACCACACCCAGTTTGGGTTATTTTTTTTTCTAGGAAACATTGCATCTATAAATATAATTACCAATTTGAAAATAAAATAGGTGCTGTGAGATGCATCTTCTTAGCACCCTAACACTGCAAGCTTAAATACGACACTTCATTTTACAGGTAACTCTCTCTGAGTCCTCATCATACCTATTTTTAAGGGTCCTTCCTTTTTTTGCTCCTTCACCTTAGATGTATCTTTTCTTACTTTAGTTTTTAAGAGTTTTAGCTCCTTTAACACATTCGGATGCATGATTACTGGTAATAATGCCAAACCATTTGAGAGCCAAAGAAATGAGGCAAGTAAAAATCATGCATAAAATGAAAACAATCTTTGAAAACCAAGAAGTTATGGTAATTGGGTCTCAGACCAATGCTTTTCCTTAAATGGAATTTGTCTAAAGAGCCACATCTTTCCCATCACCATTCTCTTAAGTATCTACACACGAATGGGGCATTAGTTGGAAATCAGACTAAACATAACCATCAAAACTTAGTCCATGATATCACGGATTGATGGTAACTTCTGAAGATTACTTTCTCCAATTCTTCACTTTTTTGCATATGTGATAAAGTCGGCAAGAAAACATAGGAAATTATAGTTTAAAATAATCATAAGATTAAAGATACTCTAAGTCCTTCTTGTTTCTAAGTGTATCAACCACAATTGAACGCTGAAACAACACTACAAGAGAAAACGGAGGTTAGGGGCAATTCTTTTCGATATATGTACAAGGGAATATTCTTTCAACATGGAAGTCTTGGAATGAATTTCATGTAAGAAGGGGACTGATGAATGAGGAAAGAAAGGAAGCCATCACCTGACATGCAGCAGCTCCCTCACCCCGTTTTCCTCCACCCCAAAAGCTGTAGGAAGTAGAAAGCTGCAGAATGTACCTTCCAGGCCAGGAGCAAAACATTGAGGATGGCCAGCAAGGGGCAGGGTCCGTTCTCATTCTGGGTGATGATGGGTGTGTTCTCTTCCTTCCACTGGATCCACTTGATGTGATATACAGACTGTCCCGGGAAGCGTTCCTTGGAGGCCGCCAGCACCTGAGCGGTCTCCTCCTCCTCCTCCTCCCCCTTGCACAGAGGAACAGCCCCGGGCAACACCGCCGCACCCTCCTCCTCCTCAGGGACCCTGTTCTCCGCTCCCTCCTCACTATTGAACTCGCAGCTACTGGGAAAAGAATGCAGGTTAGAGAACGACTCCAGAGAGTCCAGGCTCGGCGATTCCCCAGGAGGGGTCGGGTCGCTGCAACTGCTGCTGAGGCCGCCGGCGCTGCTGGGCTCTTCGGAGCCGGCGGCCGTCAGCTCTGCTTGGCAGGTGCCGGCGAGATCCGGGCGGTCTCCCGCGTCTCCGGCGGGACCCAACTCATGACCCACTCCGGCCACGGCTGTCTCCGGGGAGGCGGTCACCTTGTACTGCCCTCTCAGAGGCGCCTCGGCGGCAGCAGGACTCTCCACACCACTATCCTTCAAGTCCAAACCCGGGGAGGAGCTGCAAGGTCCGGGAACCTCAGGAGAGCCCGCGGGAGAAGCCGAGTCCGGGAGGCTCCTGCTGGCGGCCGCCGCCCCCAGCCCATTCCCGCCGCTGCTCTCCGCCGCCCATACCCCAGGACCATCACCAGCGGCAAGCCTGGTCTCTTGTAGCCCTTCCTGCGAAGAACCTGTACCTGACGCTGGCCCGGCCGCCACCCCGTGTTCTAGCGGCTGCAGGCTCTCGGGGCTGCTCTCCATACCGGGCCGCCCGCCCCCAGCTCTATGGAGACCGCGGCCAGTTCTCCGCAGCCAGCGCCTCGGACGCCATGACAGCTGTATTGGCAGCAACAGCGCCCTGGCGCGGCCCCGGCCAGGCACGTCACCGGGGAGGGCACTCAGAACGCGCGCGCGCGCGCGCTGCCGCGCTCTCCGTGCGCTCTGAGCTTGCCTCCGCTTGACTGCGCGCTGAGGGGCGAAGGCGAACCACTCAGCAGCCTCCCACGTGGCCCAGCCCCTTCCGTGTGCCCGCCCGAGCTCGCGCTCCGAAGGCCGGGCGTGGAGGGCGTGGCTAGGAGGGCGCGGCCGGGGGGCGCGCCCCCGCGGCTCAGCTCCAGTAGGAAAACATCCTCTCACTATGTGGCCGGAAGTTGAACTCCGGGGCAGCCCGCTTGTGTGCGGCTTCTTTAAAGGCAAGGCAGGCGGCGGAGAGCTTGGTTGTAACCCTTTAGCGCTGGGTCGTGTGTGGCCCACCCTCGGGCTCAGGCGTTGTGGAGTGGTTGGAGGTGGTTGTAGTATTTGGCAAAGAACTTGTCCCTGAAGGGCTCAGGAGACCTGTTTTCTCAGCTCCTAATATGGAAAATTGAAGGCATTTCTTACGAGATGCAGATTTTAAAGCGGGCATATCTACTCGAGGGGTTTGGATTACTGCACTGCACAAGTTCCAGTATCTCTCGGTTTTGGCTGAGAAGAGCTGTGCTTCTCACCAGCTACTGGTGAGACACTCGCCCTACAGGCAGAGTCAGTATGGTTGTGGACATTGACCTGCGCAGCAAAAGAAAGTGGCTAATTTGCGCCAATAATAATAAATTAGCTTGTGTTTGAATTAGCCAAGTGTTTGCGGTTTTGCTAACTTGGCTTCACTTTGCATGGAGTGGGAAGTGCCTGCTTCTGAAAAGGTGACTTTTTTCCTAATTAGAATAGACTCCTCTTAAGGCCATGCAGTTTTCAAAGAAAAAAGACAAGCTGGACGTTTTGTTAGTAACAAAATGTTTGTGGGTCCTATTCTAACTTGTTCCAGAAAAGGGCTTTTCCCCCCTTTTTTTTCCTTTCAACATTTTCTGGGCTGTTGGGGATACAAAATTTAACAAGACAGGTCTTCCTTCGCAGACATATAAATACCTCTGTTGGTTAGAGAAGGCAGACAAAATTGCAAAGTAGTATTTCATTCAGTCGTTTAATACATTTTAGTACCAAGTAAGTTGCTGGATACTGTCTGGCACTGGAGATGCCATAGTGGATCACAGAGCTTATATCTTCGTGGAGCTTACTGGGTTTTTGTGTGTGTGTGTGTGTGTTTTGTTTTTGAGACGGAGTCTCGCTCCGTGGCCCAGGCTGGAGTGCAGTGGCGCGATCTCGGCTCACTGCAGGCTCCGCCTCCCGGGTTCATGCCATTCTCCTGCCTCAGCCTCCCGAGTAGCTGGGACTACAGGCGCCTGCCACCACGCCCAGCTAATTTTTTGTATTTTTAATAGAGACAGGGTTTCACCGTGTTAGCCAGGATGGTCTCGATCTCCTGACCTCGTGATCCGCCCGTCTCGGCCTCCCAAAGTGCTGGGATTACAGGTGTGAGCTACTGCACCCGGCCAATGTTTTTTTTTTTTTTTTTTTCTTATTGCTATATTTTTAATGCCTACTTAGATGGTTTTTTTTTTTTTTTTTTTGGAGACGGAGTCTCGCTCTGCCCCCCAGGCTGGAGTGCAGCTCCACCTCCCGGGTTCAAGCGATTCTCCTGCCTCAGTCTCCCAAGTGGCTGGGACTATAGGCGCCTGCCACCAGCTAATTTTTTCTATTTTTAGTAGAGATGGAGTTTCACCATGTTAGCCAGGATGGTCTCGTGATCCGCCAGCCTCGGCCTCCCAAAGTGCTGGGATTACAGGCGTGAGCCACCGCACCCGGCCACACTTAATATGTATTACATATAATGCATGCATGTTTAATACTTATGTTCTTGTTTACCTGAGAATGCAGAAGACTGTGCCTTTTTTTTTTTTTTTTTTTCTCTTGAGACGGAGTCTGGCTTTGTCGCCCAGGCTAGAGTACAGTGGAGCAATCTTGGCTTATTGCAACCTCCACCTCCCACGTTCAAGTGATTCTCCTGCCTCAGCTTCCCGAGTAGTTGGGACTACAGGGGCACACCACCATGCCTGGCTAATTTTTTTTGTATTTTTAGTAGAGATGAGGGTTCACTAGCTTGGCCAGGCTGGTCTCGAACTCCTGACCTCATGATCCGCATTGACATGATACTATGATATATGTCTAACTGTGGGGTCCAGCCCTAGGGAGCTTAGCGGGTATTCTCCCCGTGTGCGGAGACGAGAGATTGTAATAAATAAAGACACAAGACAAAGAGATAAAGAGAAAACAGCTGGGCCTGGGGGACCACTACCATCAACATGCGGAGACCGGTAGTGGCCCCCAAGGGCTGGACTCGCTGATATTTATTGCATACAAGACAACTGGGCAGGGTAAGGAGGGTGAGTCTTCTAAATGATTGACAAGAGAAGCAAGTCACCTGATTACAAGATAGGGGTAGCTGAAGCCTAGCGAGAAGGCAGCATACCTCAGCGTTTTCTTCTCTGCACTTGTAAGAAAGATCAAAGACTTTAAGACTTTCACTATTTCTTCTACCGCTATCTACTTACCAACTTCAAAGAGGAACCAGGAGTACGGGAGGAGCATGAAAGTGGACAAGGAGCGTGACCATTGAAGCACAGCGCCACAGGGAGGGGTTTAGGCCTCCAGATGACTTCGGGCAGGCCTGGATAATATCCAGCCTTCCACAAAAAGCTGGTGGAACAGAGTGGTCCCTGACTTCTCCAAGGAAAGGACACTCCCTTTTGCCGTCTGCTAAGTAACCAGTGCCTTCCCAGACATTGGCCTTACCACTTGACCAAGGAGCCCTCAAGCGGCCCTTATGCGGTCATGACAGGAGGCTCACCTCTTGCCTTCTAGGTCACCTCTCACAATGTCCCTTCAGCACCTGACCCTATACCTGCTGGTTATTCCTGGGGTATATTAGTAATGCAACAAAGAGTAATATTAAAAGCTAATAGTCAATAATGTTTATAATAATGATTGATAATCGTCCATAATCATCTCTATATCTAATTTGTATTTTAACTATTCTTATTCTAACTGTTTTCTCTATTATACTGAAACAGTTGGTGCCTTCAGTCTCTTGCCTCCGCACCTAGGTAGTCCTCCGCCCACATCCAAATCTTGGACAACAGGAACATTATAAAAGATAATGGAGAGCTTTTTCAGAATGTTGAATTTAGGAGTTGTGTGTGCTTTTGATCTTCATTGTCAATCCATAAACAATAAATCTTGTTCTTAAATTTGAATTTGTTGCCTAAAATAGAATTGGAGATGTTAATAGATTAAAATATATGCTGCTGGTTTAAGCATTTTATGGTATTTTAGGCCATGAAATATAAATAAGAATAGTACAGATTTCAAGGCTGGGCGCAGTGGCTCACGCCTGTAATCTCAAGACACTTTGGGAGGCTGATCACCTGAGGTCAGGAGTTCAAGACCAGCCTGACCAACATGGAGAAACCCCGTCCCTACTAAAAATACAAAATTAGCTGGGTGTGGTGGCACATGCCTGTAATCCCAGCTACTTGGGAAGCTGAGGCAGGAGAATCGCTTGAACCTGGGAGGCGAAGGTTGTGGTGAGCTAGGATTGCGCCATTGCGCTCTAGCCTGGGCAATAAGAGTGAAACTCCATCTCAAAAAAAAAAAAAAAAAAAAGAATAATACAGATTTCAGGAAATTTAGAATTTAGCATGGTACCTCAAATGTAAAAAGGAAATCTATAAAGCTGTGTTATATGAATAAATTAAATGAATGAATCATTTATAGGCCAGTGGGCCATAGGAGAGCCAAAAATCATGGCATACACTTCTCAAACAATGGCCTTTCACCATTTTTCAAAACCTTTACTTGGATAAACCTATACTTGCTGTGGTAGTTTTTCTTGGTATGTCTTTCAGCTGCTCACATGGCATCATTTAATAATTTATTTGTAACAAACAGAACCAGTTTTTATTTTCATGTGTTGTCAACAATTAAGCCTAGATAAACAGCTGTGAAAATATAGTTCGTTATTTAAGTTCGTGAAAATATACATAGTTATTTTTTAAGGGAGGTGAGGAGTGGCGTCTAGGGAGAATACCAGAAGACAAACTGATATTTTATTCTTATTTTGCATATATGTATCTTTAGGTAAACTCGGAGGTAAGATTGCCATTTTTAAGTTAAATAGTTACCATCCAAATTTAAT
This sequence comes from Macaca nemestrina, assembly GCF_043159975.1. Lineage (NCBI taxonomy): Eukaryota > Metazoa > Chordata > Mammalia > Primates > Cercopithecidae > Macaca > Macaca nemestrina. The sequence goes on from NC_092131.1 coordinate 143,382,351, forward strand.
TAAATTAATTTATTTAAGACAGGGTCTCACTCTGTCACCCAGGTTGGAGTGCAGTTGCACAATCATGACTCCCTGAAATCTGAACCTCCCAGGTTCAAGTGAGCCTCCTGCCTCAGTCTACTGAGTAGCTGGGACTACAGGTGTACACCACCATGCCCTGCTAGTTTTTAAAATTTTTGTAGAATATGTTGCCCAGGCTGGTCTTGAACTCCTGAGTTCAAGTAATCCTCCCACCTTGGTCTCCCAGAATGCTGTAATTATAGGCATGAGCTAGTGTGCCTGGCTACTATCCAAATTTTAAAAATTATTTTTCAAAGTATCAGATGTAATAGTCTTTAAAGTTAAATAATTTATATAAAAACAAAGCAGTTCCCTGTTCTATACTTCCAGACCCTTGAGTCCTGTTCTTTATAAACAGCCTCACAGTCTCTTTCAACTCATGATCATCGGTATGACTGATCATACTGCTAACTCTGTGGCTAAATTAGTGGGAAGTGAATAATTAAGCAAATAAAATAATGAGGCAACTGAGTAATTTTTGTTGTTTGTTCTTTTTCATTCTTTGAGACAACTGTTAATTCCAAGACAGGCAAAAAGCTTAACACAAAAATAAATCACAGTAAAATACCTGACTTAGCGGTGAATACTTACGTAGCTCTAACGCTTTAATCTTTGAGTATGTAATCAAAAATTGTTTAATAACTGGAAGATTGGAGCAATAGGAGGAAGAATGATATAAAAGGAAAGAACTAAATCCTCATCTTCCGTGGGAATAAATCAATAAACAATATATACAATTACTTTTTTCTGTCCAGTGAATGGAATACTGTGTTTTGGGTTTTATTCTCATGATTTAACTCATGATCAGTTCCTTTTTTTTTTTTTTTTTGAAACAGGGTCTCACTATGTTGCCCAGACTGGAGTGCTGTGGCTATTCACAGTGGCTGTTGTGGCACACTACAGCCTCTAACTTGGCTCAAGCAATCCTACTGACTCAGCCTCCAGAGTAGCACAAACTACAGGTGCTCACCACCACACCCAGCCTCATAGCTGTTCTTTAGCTCTTTGTACCCTTGTTTCTGAGAAACAAGTTTACACTCTGGTTTCTTCATTTAACAATTGTAGGCTGGGTGCTGTGACTCACTCCTGTAATCCCAAAACTTTGGGTGGCCAAGGTTGGAGGATTGCTTGAGCCCAGGAGTTCGAGGGTGCAGTGAGCTACGATGGCCTGGATAACAGAATAAGACCATCTAAAAAATAAAACCCAAAACACTGTATTCCATTCACTGGACAGAAAAAAATAATGGTATATATTGTTTATTGATTTATTCCCATGGAAGATGAGGATTTAGTTCTTTCCTTTTATATCATTGCTCCTCCTATTGCTCCAATCTTCCAGTTATTAAACAATTTTTGATTACATACTCAAAGATTAAAGCGTTAGAGCTACGTAAGTATTCACTGCTAAGTCAGGTATTTTACTGTGATTTATTTTTGTGTTAAGCTTTTTGTCTATCTTGGAATTAACAGTTGTCTCAAAGAATGAAAAAGAACAAACAACAAAAATTACTCAGTTGCCTCATTATTTTATTTGCTTAATTCTTCACTTCCCACTAACTTAGCCACAGAGTTAGCAGTATGATCAGTCATACCAACTTATTCCTCAGGTCCATGTTAATACTGTATACATTCTTCCTGGAACAGTCACTTCTTTCCCTCTGCTCTGGACTTTTCTTTTATAAGCCTGCTACACAGGTGTCATCCTGGGATTTCTCTTTATCACTTTTTGAGGAATTCCTTCTTCTGTGTTGATTCCTTTGTTTCTTGGATCTCCTTTTTCTTTAATGATGCATATTTTTGCTTTTTTTTAAAAATAATAGAGATAGGGTCTCCCTCTGTTGCCCAGCCTGGAATGCAGCGACACGATCATGGCTCATAGCACCCCCAAACTCCTGGGCTCCTGTGGTCCTCCTGCCTCAGCCTTCCAAGTAGCTAGGATTACAAGCACATGCCACCATACCTGGCTCATTAAAAAAATAAATTATTTGTAAACATAGGTTCTCACTATGTTGCCCAGCCTTATCTCAAACTCCTGGCCTCAAGTGATCCTCTGCCTTGGCCTCCCAAAGTGCTAGGAATATAGGTGTGAGCTGTGACACCCAGCCAACTGTATTCTTTTATTTTTTATTTTTTTGTGGGTCGGAGTCTCGCTCTGTCACCAGGCTGCAGTGCAGTGGCATGATCTCAGCTAACTGCGATCTCCACCTCCTGGGTTCAAATGATTCTCCTACCTCAGCCTCCCTAGTAGCTGGGACTACAGGCACGTGCCACCATACCCAGCTAATTTTTTACTTTTAGTAGAGACAGGGTTTCACCATGTTGGCTGGGATGCACTTGATCTCTTGACCTTGTGATCTGTTCGCCTCAGCCTCCCAAAGTGCTGGGACTACAGCTGTGAGCCACCACACCCAGGCTTTTTTTGTTGTTGTTGTTGAGATGGAGTCTAGCTCTGTGGCCCAGGCTAGAGTGCAGTGGTACGATCTCGGCTCACTGCAACCTCTGTCTCCTGGGTTCAAGCAATTTTCTGCCTCAGTCTACCAAGTAGCTGGGATTATAAGCACCTGCCACCATACCCAGCAAATTTTTGTATTTTTAGTAGAGATGGGGTTTCATCATCTTGGCCAGGCTGGTCTTGGACTCCTGACCTTGTGATCCACCCGCCTTGGCCTCCCAAAGTGCTAGGATTACAGGAGTTAGCCACCACGCCCAGCCCAAATGTATTCTTAATTAGCTTCCTGAGGAAGAGTGCAAGGGAAGTAAATTTTTGTAGACCTTGTAGGTTTTTACATTTTATAGTTTGGCTGGGTATAAAATTGAAGATTGGAAATACTTTTTCTTCATTTTAAAGTAATTTTTCAATTGTATTCTAGCTTCCAGGTAATTATAGAGAAGTCTGATATTATTGTGACTCCACAACCTTTGTCTATAACCTCTTACTTCTCTCTGAAGTTTATTGATCTTCTCTTATTCTTGATGTTCTGACATTTCAGTATTTGATATATCTTTGTGTGGTCTTGCTCTGTTTATTGGGCTGGCTACTTGTGTGATCACATTCCGTGTAGAAACTTACGTCCTTCAGTTCTGTGAAATTATCTGGTTTTATTTTATAATTCTTATCTTTTCTCTGATTTTACACTCTTCATCTTTTTATTCTACTTTGCATGTTTAATTTCCAATAAATCATTCTAGTTTTTGTTTAATGGCATCCTGACCTTTTATCATCTTTTAGAATATTGATTATAATTTTTAATATATCCTTTATATTTTTCAAAACATATCTGAACCATACACTTCAGAAAAGTATACTTAGTGAACATATAGTTAGTGATTGTGCTAGAGAGTGAGATATGGGGGATATAAGTGTAAAACACTGGACTTATTTTTTGGGAGTACAGAGTTGTTTGGGGAATTAAGAAGTATGTTCACATGAAATGATCATTGAGAATACTCACTTTATAATTAACCCTAAATGACTAGCACGAACAGTAAATGTTATAAAAGTTCAGATGAAGAAAAACGTAGGCCGGGCGCGGTGGCTCAAGCCTGTAATCCCAGCACTTTGGGAGGCCGAGGCGGGCGGATCACAAGGTCAGGAGATCGAGACCACGGTGAAACCCCGTCTCTACTAAAAATACAAAAAATTAGCCGGGCGCGGTGGCGGGCGCCTGTAGTCCCAGCTACTCAGGAGGCTGAGGCAGGAGAATGGCGGGAACCCGGGAGGCGGAGCTTGCAGTGAGCCGAGATCGCACCACTGCACTCCAGCCTGGGCAACAGCGTGAGACTCCGTCTCAAAAAAAAAAAAAAAAAAAAAAAAAAAGAAAAATGTTTTAGTTGAAATAAGGAAGATTTAAGCTATACAGTGCTTGTCTAATTAAAATAACAGGCTGATTACTACCTCAGGCTTAAGAAATCCAAAAAATACATCAAAATGATTCTTTTAAAATTCAGTTTTTCTTTTTTTTTTGAGACAGAGCTTCACTCTTGTTACCCAGGCTGGAGTGCAATGGCATGATCTCGGCTCACTGCAACCTTGGCCTCCCAGGTTCAAGCAGTTCTTCTGTCAGCCTCCCAAGTAGCTGGGATTACAGGCGTGGCCATTTATATTTTTAGTAGAGATGGGGTTTCTCCATGTTGGTCAGGCTGGTCTCCAACTCCCGACTTCAGGTGATCTGCCCACCTCGGCCTCCCAAAGTGCTGGGATTACAGGCGTGAGCCACCACGCCTGACCTAAAATTCAGTCTTTCTTAGTTGAATTGTATTATGTTTGGCTATCATGACAGAAAATGTGGTGCCATCTTTGATTTTTACGCTAGTTTACTGATTATTATCTCATAGATAAGTCTTGCTGATATTATATACCCCTTTCCTTAATTCCCTTTGGGGCCACTCCTGAGTCCTTATCTCCTTACCACTAGAGTGTAGCAGCATTCTAATTATTCTCCAGCCTATGATCTCTTCCTTATCTTATTCTGCATAAACCTACAAGAGCTATAGTTCAAACATCTTGGCTTTGTTATGTTGATGATGCTATGGAAAATAAACTGATCGTTCTTTATTGTTAGCTGCGTCAAAATTAGCTCAGACCAGAAGATTGCACAAGTACAGGGCATATATACTTTTACTACTCCTCTTTTAGCCTTCTATTCAAGATATGTGAGAAAATTCTGAGTTAAAAATCAAAGGTTTCCATGTAACTCAAATTGCCCTGGCTCTGGCCTTCAACTGCTTGCAGAAACTCCAGCCTCCTGCAAAGAACATCCCCGACTCAATTATTTCTGAGAGCCCCCATGGGGAGTCCCACACCTGTTTAGAAATAAGTCCAATCCTATGATATTCCACCAGGTGCTGCTTCTACTCCATGCTGCTTTACCAGATGCCCATCTGTCCTGGTAATGTTAAAAATACTTGATGGTGAATGGAGGGAAATAATTTTCTCTTCCCTCTTATTATAGCCCTAATGTGCGACAGTATTAATGAAACAGTTCTCTCAGTTTTACTTATGTAGTCCTTTATGTAGTCCTTTTTCAAAGTGAGGGCAAAATGTGATTCCAGGTAGGTTGCACCAGAAGTGAACGTAAGAAATATATAACATCTTCAACTTAGAATCCCTGCTTCCCTAGTCTTATGGCCAATGGTTAAAATTTTGTCATTGGATCACGTATATTATGCCTGCCTCATTCTTTCCTTAGAACTTTTCTCAGAAATACTTCTGCCCTGCCAGCCCACCAGTTTGTCAGACATCTGTCAACTCTAGTTCTCAAAGTATGGTTTTTGGGTTGGTAGTATCAGTATCACCTGGGAACTACTTAAAAATGAAAATTCTCGAGCCCTACTCCAGATCTACAGAATCAGGAGCTGTGTGTTTTTTTTTGTTTTTGTTTTTTGTTTGTTTTTGAGACGGAGTCTCGCTGTGTCGCCCAGGTTGGAGTGCCGTGGCCGGATCTCAGCTCACTGCAAGCTCCGCCTCCCGGGTTCACGCCATTCTCCTGCCTCAGCCTCCGGAGTAGCTGGGACTACAGGCGCCCGCCACCTCGCCCGGCTAGTTTTTTGTATTTTTTAGTAGAGACGGGGTTTCACCGTGTTAGCCAGGATGGTCTCGATCTCCTGACCTCGTGATCCACCCGTCTCGGCCTCCCAAAGTGCTGGGATTACAGGCTTGAGCCACCGCGCCCTGCCAGAGCTGTGTGTTTTAACAAGACCTCTGGGTGATTGTGATCTTTGATAAAGTTTGAGAATTACTACTCTAGCATTGGGGGAAGCAACCCCTTCTGACTTACGTGACAAATAAATAAACCTGAGCAAGAGACAGCGAGAGGCTTCTAAATTCACCCTCCATATTCACTGTTATTTTTCATTACTCTTCTGGAACTATGCAATCCTCCAGAACTATGCAATGCTCTTTTGGCTGTGTTTTTCTATACACTTTTCCTTGAGAGGGGTGTGTGTGTGTGTGTGTGTGTGTGTGTGTGTGTGTGTGTAGATAGACAGATATACTTTCAAAGTAATGTCTAAGACTATATTTATCATTCTGACGTCAAATTGTTTTTGGTTCTTGTCTGTCTCATGTTTTTTTTTTCATATTAGTATCATTCTCTCAGTCAGTCAAGTGGTTCTGTTTTATTTTTCTCACAGTCAAGAAGTCCTATTTTGAATTTGAAAGGTTTCATTCTTTCGCCCAGACTGGAGTGCAGTGGCACAATCAGAGATCACTATAGCCTTGAACTCCTGGGTTCAAGCAATCCTCTCACCAGTCTCCTGAGTAGCTAGGACTATAGGCATGTACCACCTCACTTGGCTAAAGAGAATGGGGTCTTGCTATGTTGCCCAGGCTGGTCTCAAACTCCTGACCTCAAACGATCCTCCCCACTCAGCCTCTTACAGTTTTAGGATTACACCACGCCTGGCCTAATTTTGCTTTCTTAAGACAAAACCTAAACATACCCATTTTATAAAAACTAGTAAACCACTGTTTTCTTCAAAGGCTACTACTAAATCAATGGTGTATCTTACAATTGAGGGTATCTTAGAATTGGGGAAATATATCCTCTCTTCTGCTGTTTTTATGTGTTGACACTGACTTTCCAGCAGTACCTGGTCTTTTATTTTCACTACATCCCTTACTATGTTTGTTTAAAACGGCGGTTGCCAAACTTTAGTGTAATTAACTCCCATGTGGGAAGTCTATTAAAATGGGTTTCTAGGCTCTATCCCCAGGAACTCTATTCAACGGAACTGGAGAAAAGCTCTGTAATCTGCAGGGGTTTTTGTTTTTTGTTTGTTTGTTTTTTGAGATGGGGTCTCACTGTGTCACCCAGGCTGGAGTGCAGTGGGGGTATCAGGGCTCACTGCAGTCTTGACCTCCTGGATTTAAGTGTTTCTCCCTCCTCAGCCTCCAGAGGAGCTGAGACCACAAGGGTGCGTCACCATACCTGTCTAATTTTTAAATTATTTGTGGAGATGAGTTCTCTCTATGTTGCCCAGGCTGAGGACTCTGCGGTTTTGATAAGCATCCTAAGTAACTCTAATGCAGTTATTTCATGAGCTATACTTTGAGGAACACTGACCTAGAATGATATCAGGCAAAAACTACTTGCATCGTTGAGAAGTATAGTTTTGTTAATATGCAAACAGTAAGAATTCGGACCCATTTGGTTTATAATCACAATAATGAACCTCATAATTTTCACTGACTGTCTACGATGTGGTGCTTTGGGGCACAAAAGAGAATATGAAGCATAGTCATATGGAGGCAACCCAATGTAGCCAAAAGTGTGATGAATGGAGACTACAAGAACCTGGTCCTGCCACTGACTAATTTTACAAGCTTGGGTAAAAGTAAATTCATAAATTTACTTCAGTTTTCACATTTTGTAAAAGAAACGAAAAAAGGAAGACTATACTTTCAGGGATCATTTCTATAGTTCGTTACTAGAGAAGTTTCTCTGAATGTGTAGAACATCAGAAACCATGAGGAGGAGGCACAGTGTTGTCTCCCGAGCGTGAAGCCGGGTCCTGGTGTTGCTTCGCTGCAACTGCCGTTTGCCGTTGATTATAGTTTTTCTCTTCCTTTGGGAAAGTAAGAGGGAAAGGATGCAGTCTGAGTGGTTCCTATTAAAACAAACAAAGAAAGAAAGAAACAAAAAAACCAGGAGGAAAATAGCTTGGATGATTTTGCTATGTGGTACTGTAGATGAAATGGAACTTATAATAAAGAGTTTATAAATTATAAATATATTTTTAAATATATTCTTATTGCCACTGCTCTCAAGTTGGTTAGGAAGACAAAACGTAAGTGTCTATAATTAAAATAAAAATATGACCCCTATAGGCAGTGCTTAAGGGGTAGTATGAAGTGCCTCTCAGAAAGATAATTAAATAACCAAATCAACAGAATAAATCAGCTTAGCTATTTTTGTTTGTTTGTTTGTTTGTTTTAGATGGAGTTTCGTTCTTATCACCTAGGCTGGAGTGCAATGGTGCGATCTCAGCTCACTGAAACCTCCACCTCTTGGGTTCAAGCAATTCTCCTGCCTCAGCATGCCTGGCTAATTTTTTCTTTCTCTTTTTTTTTTTTTTTTTTTTTTTTTTTTAGACGGAGTCTCACTCTGTCGCCCAGGCTGGAGTGCAGTGGCACGATCTGGGCTCGGCTCACTGCAACCTCCACCTCCTGGGTTCAAGCAATTCTCCTGCCTCAGCCTCCCAAGTAGCTGAGACTACAGGTGCCCACCACTGTACCTGGCTAATTTTTTTCTTTTTTTTTTTTTTCTGAGACAGAGTTTCACTTTTTTGTCCAGGCTGGAGTTCAGTGGCACGGTCTCGGCTCACTACAACCTCCGCCTCCCGGGTTCAAGCAATTCTTCTGCCTCAGCCTCCCGCTTAGCTGGGATTGCGGGTGCCCACCACCACACCGGGCTGATTTTTTTTTTTTTTTTTGGATTTTAGTAGAAACGGAGTTGCACCATGTTGCCCAGGCTGGTCTCGAACTCCTGAGCTCAGGCAATCTGCGCATTTCGGCCTCCCAAAGTGCTAGGATTATAGGCGTGAGCCACCGTGCCCGGCCTAATTTTTTATATTTTTAGTAGAGACCAGGTTTGACCATATTGGCCAGACTGGTCTCAGAACTCCTGACCTCGTGATCTGCCCACCTCGGTCTCCCAAAGTGCTGGGATTACAGGCATGAGCCACCATGCCTGGCCTAATTCTGTGTTTTTAGTAGAAACAGGGTTTCACCATGTTGGCCAGGCTGGTCTGGAACTCCCGACCTCGGGTGATCCACCTGCCTCAGCCTTCGAAAGTGTTGGGATTACAGGCGTGAGCCACTGTACCCGGTCAGCTTAGCTATTTGTAACAGTTACCTTAGAAGACAGGATTTGTTCAGTGTTTAAAAGAAGTGAGAGTAAGGCTGGAAATAGAATCAAAGTCTGAATAAATGCAAAAAAAAAAAAAGTGGTCTAATCAATTATATTATTTCTAAAGAAATCATATAATAACAGGAAGGGAGATAGTGGTCTGCATGGAGTCCAGAGAATATCCCACAGCATAAGGGTTTGCTGAAGTGTGCTTTGATCACCATCTATTGTGGAGGTCCCTGAACATGTGGATGGTCTGGTACCAATCTATTCCCTCGATAGATTCGATTGTGGCATAGTAAGTTGAATAGTTGGATGAATTAGCCAGAAAAATCATTCAGTTAATTTTTTCTTCAGTGATGCCTTACTTACTAAGCCACTTTGAATTATGCTTTAGCTTCTCAACTATTGATAAGACATAATGCATTGACTTGCTAACGTGAATAGCTAACTCATAAAATTATGAGGTGACATTTTAAGACCTAAGTCCCTCAAGAGTTTATCTCCTTGTCATTTGATCAAATCAGGTTGCACTGAGAAAAATCTAGCTTCTGGGTCTTAAAAGCTAACAGGTAGATTCTGTACCATGGCAATGATAATAAGGATGGATTTACCCAGTAATTCAAAAGACTAGACTACAAGATTTGGAGTCAAACAACTTGGGTTAGAAGCCTGGTCTGCCTGTTTCCTCATCTGTTAAATGAAATATATCTACTTCAAAGCATTGTTACAAAGAGTAAATGGAATCATGTATATAAATTTCTTATCAAGGTGCCTGGTACCATGTCAGGAATATTGTTTTGGTAATCTGGAAATCATCGTAATAGGAACAAAATAAATACTTGTCAAATGAATGAACGATTATTATCATCGCCACCCTGTAAGCTTTTGGGGTGCCCTCTGCTTTGCCTCAAACTTTTCTATCTCTGCTCTCTTTAACACTGGGATAATAGAATTTCCAGAAAGTAACACATGATTAATTGCAGATGAGAGATATAAATAATAGGTGTTTCAGGCTAAAATGTGATTGAGATTACTATGGCAAGGGGGATCTAGGAAAAAACTTCAAAGACTATTGTGAACTTGGTCTAGTTTTTTAAATGGGTCATATACTCAAATACTGACAGGGATAACTGGGGTGGGGTTAGATTAGACAAACCCAGACCAAAGAGGGCAGCCTCTACTCAGTTTCTGCCAATTGATTCTGTGCAAGGATCTAGGTTGGCTTGACCTTTCAGTTTCCATGGAAAATCTAGAATCTTGGTTTAACCATGAAACCTTACAATTATTTAATATTGATGAATAATTGAGAAAAAAAATTTTGACCAGACACAGTGGCTCATGCCTATACTTCTAGCACTTTGGGAGGTTGAGGAGGGAGGATCACTTGAGCCCAGGAGTTCAAGACCAGCCTGGACAACATACAGAGATCCTGTCTCTACAAAAAAAAAAAAAAAAAAAAAAATAGCCGAGCATGGCAGTGCATCCCTAATACCTATATTCCCAGCTACTTAAGAGGATGAGGCAGGAGGATCACTTAAGCCCAGGAATTTGAGGCTGTGGTGAGTCCCACTATACTCCAGCCTGGGTGACAGAGCAAGACCCTGTCTTAAAAAAAAAAAAAAAAAGAATGGGGATGATATTTAAAAAAATACAATACAGTTTGATAAAGCTACATTAGAATTATATAAATGGTAGCATTAAGTTTTGTCTAGAGGGGAAGTTTAAAATTTTACAGAAAGGAAGAAGCCTAAGCCATATATTTAACAGTGTCTATTCCTTTACATTTTAAAGGAATGCCTTCTAATTGCTGTAAGTTACAAACACCATATTTCACCGTTCTCCTTTCCCCAGACGTGGATTTTTTTTTTTTTTTTTTTTTGAGACAGGGTCTCACTCTATTGCCAAGGCTGGAGTAAAGTGGTGTGATCACAGCTCACTGCAGTCTCAACCTCCTGCACTCTAGTGATCCTCCCACCTCAGCCTCCCAAGTAGCTGAGACTACAGGCGCGTGGCACCATGCTCGGCTAATTGTTTTATTTTTTGTAGAGACAGGATCTCGTTGGTCAAGCATGGTGTTTCATGCTTGTAATCCCAGCACTTTGGGAGGTTGAGGTGGGCAAATTACTTGAGGTCAGGAGTTCAAGACCAGCCTGGCCAACATGGTGAAACCCTGTCTCTACTAAAAATACAAAAGTTAGCCAGGAATGGTGGTGCATGCTTGTAATCCCAGCTCCTTGGATAGCTGAGGCATGAGAATTGCTTGAACCCAAGACACAGAGGTTGCCTTGAGCCGAGATTTCACCACTGCACTCCAGCCTGGGTGACTAAGTGAGACTCTGTCTCAAACAAACAAACAAACAAACAAACAAACAAAAAAGGCCAGGCATGGTGGCTCATGCCTGTAATCCTAGCACCTTGGGAGGCCGAGGTGGGTGGATTGCTTGAGCTCAGGAGTTCGAGACCAGCCTGGGCAACACGGTGAAACCCCTTCTCCACTAGAATACAAAAAATTAGCCAGGCGTGGCAGCGTGTGCCTGTAATTCTAGCTACGTGGGAGGTTGAGGCAGGAGAATTTCTAGAACCTGGGAGGCAGAGGTTGCAATGAGCCCAGATCGTGCCACTGCACTCCAGCCTGGGCTACAGAGCGAGACTCCATCTCTTAAAAGAAAAAAGAAAAAGAAGACAGGGTATTGTTATATTGCCCAGGCTGGTGTTGAACTCCTGGACTCAAGAAATCCTCCTGTTTTGGCCTCCCAAAGTGCTGAGATTACAGGCATGAGCCCCTGTGCCCAGGCCCAGAAGTAGTTTTTTAAAGTCCTTTTCTTCTCTGATTCTTCTTTTATACAGCAAGTAAAATCCTAACCAAAAAAGTGTCTTAAAATGAATTATTGAAAGGATTCTCTGAGCCTAATTTCATAGAATTTATAGGATAAATGGGAGAAGCATTTCTCCTGGAGGGAATAACAAGTGCAGAGATGTCAAAGAGGGAAGTGATGTGTGTTTGGGAAACCAACTGCAGTTGAACAGCAGCATATTGTGATTAAAGCACACGCTCTTGAGGCAGATCTAACTTTAGGCATTGGTTCTGCCATGCACCAGCTTTCTGACTTTGGGCAAGTTATTTAAGTTTCCATTACCTTACCATTCCTCGAACTCCTGACCTGCTATTACTGTTATTCTAATTTTTGTAACTGCTACTTTTAGAAGATAAAGTAAGAAAGAGCTGGCCATTGGGGACAGCAGACTTTTCATCCTAGAAACATGGCCCAGTTTGTCTAAAACCTTACTGAGAAGGCCCCAACACCACTGATGAACATTGCCATGACTTACTTGAAGACCTGGTTGGCTATATTTTGGCACTGTGCCAAGGTTGAGCTGGTTCCTCCAACTCCTGCTTAGATTCCTAGTTATTCAGAGCTTACAAATAATAGCTAGGCATGGTGGCTCACGCCTATAATCTCAGCACTTTGGGAGGCCGAAGGGGGTCAGATCACTTGAGGTCAGGAGTTCGAGACCAGCCTGGGCAACATGGTGAAACGCCATCTCTACTTAAAACAAAAAAAATAGAAAAATTAGCCAGGCATGCTGGCGTGTGCCTGCAATCCCAGCTACTTGGGAGCCTGAGGCAGGACAATCACTTGAAGTTGGGAGGCGGAGATTGCAGTGGGCAGAGATCATGCCACAGCATTCCAGCCTAGGCGGCAGAGCAAGACTCTGTCTCAAAACAACAACAACAAAAATCACTCAGTAACACTCAAACTGATAGCTTGAAACAGCTCACAGTTAAGGAAGCTATGCTGAATGGTTTGGTGGCCACTGAGGTGTGGATATGATTTCATATCCAAGAATACAAAGGCAAACATGACATCATTGGCTATAATGTTTGAAGACCAATCTTAAACATCTGATTCTATTTCATTTATTTTTTGAGTATTCTTGGACTATGTGTGATCAGACTGCTATGTGTCAAAAAAAAAAAAAAAAAAAAAAAAAGGAGTGGTGAAAGACGAAGCTGGCAAGGAAAACAATGACTAGATCATGAAGATCTTGGTTTTTTTTGTTTTTTTGTTTTTTTTTGAGATGGAGTTTCTCTCTCGTTGCCCAGGCTGGAGTGCAATGGTGCAATCTTGGCTCACTGCAACCTCTGCCTCCTGGGTTCAAGCGATTCTCCTGCCTCAGCCTCCCGAGTAGCTGGGATTACAGGCATGCACCACCATGCCCGGCTAATTTTGTATTTTTAGCAGAGATGGGGTTTCTTCATGTTGGTCAGGATGGTCTCGAATTCCTGACCTCAGGTGATCCACCTGTCTCAGCCTCCCAAAGTGCTGGGATGACAGGTGTAAGCCACTGCGCCTGGCTGAAGGTCTTGTATTTTATCTTGCAGATAAAAGGATCTGTATTTTCAAAAGACTGGCAGGTGGGGAAGGGGTGGGCAGGAGATCAGGCAGTGGGTATGTGAGAGAGGAAGACCAAGGCTTGGGCAGTGGCAGTAAAGGTAGGTAGAGGGACTTCATATGCTGGAGAATAAAGATGACTTGATGATCTATCTACTGGGATGGGAGTTTAGGTAATTGAGTGAATGGTGTTGCCATTAACCAAAATAGGGAATTTAGGAGGAAGAGAGGTTCGGGTAGGTTGATGTAGGGGTTTTTCCAGTTTGGGACATGTTACGGGTATGGCTGTGTAATTTCAGGTAGGAGATGACTAGCAAGAGTTGGATATGTAATAATAACAACATCTAAAATATTTTTATAATAGTAATTGTGTGCTATGCACTGTTCTTAGTACTTTACATCTGTTAATTTATTTGACCCTCATAGCGACACTCTGAGGTAGATACCACTATTTTCCCCATTGCAAAGATTAGGAAACTGTGGCACGGGTGCCTTAACTTACCTAAGGTTAGGTGGCTAGGAAGTTGTGCAACTAGTATATGGGTCTTGGGTTTGGGGGCATAAGAAACGTCCCAAGAAAAAATTATTGGAATACTGTTCCAGGAAACTTGCTGACAATGTGCACAATGTGCTAGGCATTGTCAAGACAGACCCCGGCTTTGTTTCCATGGAGTTTATAGCCTAGTGAGCTGTATACATTTGGGGGTAGTAAAATATCATGCAAGTGAAAATGAGAAGAAAGCTAAGGGTAAAATCTTGAGGATCACTAATACTTATGTGGTAAAGAGAAGAAAAAGTCACAGGAAAAAGATGTAGATGAAACTACGACTAAAAGTAAAGAAGAAAGTCAAGAGTAAATGAAGGTTTATAAACTATTAGAAGAGGGAGTTCTGAGGAGAGAGTGTTTTCTGAAAGGTCCAGTAAGGTAAGGAGTGAAGGTGTCTAGTGGAATTGATCACTAGCAGATCTTTGATGTCTTTGATGGCCCTAGCAAGAGTAGCTTCTTACAAAGCTAGGTGGGAACAAATTGCAGTGGATTAACAAGAAGTTTGAAAGCAAGACCAAAAAGAAGAGAGACTGGAGTAAGGGATATAAGTTAGGAGTTCTGCAGTAATCTAAGCAAGATAAAATATTATAATTAAAGTAAAGCAGTGGTTCAAACTTGTAACACTGGAATACCCTCAGAGTGCTACCCAATCAGAGCAACAGCAATGAGAAGGGGAGCATTAAAAGCAAAAAGACATTTTTAGGGAAGAATCAATATGACTTGGTGACAAAGGAATAATCTAAAATGATGCCCTCCCTGACTTTTCTTTTTTTTTTTTTAAATAGAGACGGGACCTCACTATGTTGTTAAGGCTAGTCTCAAATTCCTGGACTCAAGTGATCCTCCAGCCTTGGCCTTCCAAAATGCTAGGATTTCAAGCGTGAGCCGCTGTGCACAGGCTAAAATGATTCCAGATTTCTGGGATAGTGGTAGTGCCAATATCAGAGATAAGAAGTTAAATATATTGAGTTTAGCATGACAGTGGGACATCCAGCAGGCAGTTTAGTAGAAGTTGGAAATTCACAATGTAATTGTTGAAATGTTTACCAGCATTGGCCTTCAGTCTGTGCAACAAACATTCTCCTCTAGTGTTACCTGTCTATTACACTGTATAATATATGAGCATTTGCTTACAAGGTGAATTTCCCATTACTAAAACTTGAGGATAACTTTTATTATACTGGTAATATCAAAACTGTATTGTTCCTGAGGAACTAATGCTATTAAAATAATTACTGCTTTCAAGTGGATGTTTGAGTGTTCATGCAGTGACCATATATTTATATTTTTTTACTTAATAGTCATATAGCAAGTATTATATGCCAGGTATATTATTACAATTGCTTTACAGATATTAACGAATTTAAATGTAATCATCAAAATAATCTGCTGAGGCAAATATTTTTTCATTGTCATTTTACAAAAGAGATATTGAGGCCAGGTGGAGTGGCTCACACCTGTAATCCCGGCCCTTTGAGGGAGCCAAGGTGGGCAGATCACTTGAGCCCAGGAGTTTGAAACCAGCCTGAGCAACATGGTGAAACCCCATCTCTACAAAAAATACAACAAATTAGCCTGGCATGGGCCCCCCCCCACCTGCAGTCCCAGCTACTTGGGAGGCTGGATCACCTCCGCCCTGGAGGCTGAGGCTACAGTGACCTGTGGTTGCACCACTGCATCCTAGCCTGGGTGACAGAGTGAGTTCCTGTCTAAAAAAAAAAAAAGAAAAAAAATATTGAAGTTAGAAGGCAAAAAAACTTGGCCAAAGTCACATGGTTTATAGATGGCAGAGAGCTAGGAGTCAAACCCAGGCAGTCTGTGATAGTGCAGATGCAGATCTTATACTTTAACATTTCATCAGTTTTCCAAACATTTGCAAAATATCAATAATGAATTAAGTTAAAATAGTAGCCCAAACTTGTAACACTGGAATACCATTCATTATGATGCTGGTATGTAATGCCATTCGTGCTTTGCAAATAAAAAAAATACAGTTTTTCTTTTTTTTTTTGAGACAAGGTCTGTCTGTGTTACGCAGGCTGGAGTACAGTGGTGTGATCGCAGCTCAATGCAACCTGAACCTCCAGGGTTCAAACAGCCCTCCCATTTCGGCGTCCTGAGTACCTGGGACTACAAGTGCATACCACTGCACTGGCTATTTTTTTTATTTTTAATTAATTAATTAATCAATTTTTTTTGAGACAGTCTTGCTCTGTCTCCCAGGCTGGAGTGCAGTGGCGCCATCTCGGCTCACTGCAACTTCCGCCTCCCATGTTCAAGCGATTCTCCTGCCTTAGCCTCCCGAGTACCTGGGATTACTTGCCTCAGCCTCCAGAGTAGCTGGGATTACAGGCACATGCCACCATGCCCGGCTTTTTTTGTTTGTTTGTTTTGAGACCGAGTCTCGCTCTGTCACCCAGGCTGGAGTGCAGTGGTGCGACCTCGGCTCACTGCAAGCTTCGCATCCCGGGTTCATGCCATTCTCCTGCCTCAGCCTCTCGAGTAGCTGGGACTACAGGCGCCCGCCACCACGCCTGACTAATTTTTTTTTTTTTTTGAGACGGAGTCTCACGCTGTTGCCCAGGCTGGAGTGCAGTGGCGCGATCTCGGCTCACTGCAAGCTCCGCCTCCTGGGTTCACGCCATTCTCCTGCCTCAGCCTCCTGAGTAGCTAGGACTACAGGCGCCCGCCACCGCGCCCGGCTAATTTTTTGTATTTTTAGTAGAGACGGGGTTTCACTGTGGTCTCGATCTCCTGACCTTGTGATCCGCCCGCCTCGGCCTCCCAAAGTGCTGGGATTACAGGCTTGAGCCACCGCGCCCGGCCTGCCTGACTAATTTTTGTATTTTTAGTAGAGATGGGGTTTCACCATGTTGGCCAGGCTGGTCTCAAACTCCTGACCTCAAGTGATCTGCTGACCTTGGCCTCCCAAAGTGCTGGGATTACAGCTGTGAGCCACCGTGCCTGGCCAAAATAAATTTAAAAAATTAAAAAAAAAATACAGTCTTTATAAATGTAATTTTCAGTAATCACCTTGGTAATGCAAAATATGGTTTTGGAGTTTTTTTCCAGTTGAATTTTAAGGGAAAGTGTCATTTGCTTCTAATCACTGGAATTCATTATAAAAATATTGTGCAACAGAAAACGTGCTACAAGGTGGTTTAAGAGCTAGAAAAGGCCGGGCGCGGTGGCTCAAGCCTGTAATCCCAGCACTTTGGGAGGCCGAGACGGGCGGATCACGAGGTCAGGAGATCGAGACCATCCTGGCTAACACAGTGAAACCCCGCCTCTACTAAAAAATACAAAAAACTAGCCGGGCAAGGTGGCGGGCTCCTGTAGTCCCAGCTACTCGGGAGGCTGAGGCAGGAAAATGGCGTAAACCCGGGGCGCGGAGCTTGCAGTGAGCTGAGATCCGGCCACTGCACTCCAGCCTGGGCGACAGAGCGAGACTCTGTCTCAAAAAAAAAAAAAAAAAAAAAGAGCTAGAAAATAAAAATACCATTTGTTGACAGCACTACCACAAGACATTAGTAAAAAGCACAGGTAATATGTGATGTAATGTCTGCAGGTAACTATTTCCTAAGACTGAGTATTTTAACGAAAGAAAAAAAAAATTCGTGAGATTCTGCCATCCACTGATGATTCCATGTATCTCATTATAAATGGATACAATTATGATGGTTTTGAAACGTCCATTTTTGAGCTTATTAACGTTGCAGCAAAAATAGAATCATTCATTTCTCAAACTGAGAATTAAAGAATATTCTTATGGCCGGGCTCGGTGGCTCCCGCCTGTAATCCCAGCACTCTGGGAGGCCGGCGGGTGGATCACCTGACGTCGGGAGTTCGAGACCAGTCTAACCAACATGGTGAGACCCCGTCTCTATTAAAAATACAAAAAATTAACTGGGCGTGGTGGCGCATGCCTGTAATCCCAGCAACTTGGGAGGCTGAGGCAGGAGAATCGCTTGAACCTGGGACGTGGAGGTTGCGGTGCGTCAAGATCACGCAATTACACTCCAGCCTGGGCAACAAGAGCGAAACTCCAGCTCAAAAAAAAAAAAAAAAAAAACAAAAAAACTTGATTTATGTTAATGGTAACAAATGGTATAAAATACACAGGCAACAGTATAGGAATTCCAGTTTATTATGGTATCAATATTAAGGCCAAGCGCAGTGGCTCACGCCTGTAATCCCAGCACTTATGGGAGGCCAAGGCGGGAGGATCGCTTGAGTTGGAGGTTACAGTTACAATGAGCTATGATCACACCACTGCACTTAAGCCTGGACGAGACAGCAGAGACTTTGTGTTTAGAAAGCAAAACAAAACAATTTACACACATACACACACACTCCCTAATTCAGCCTACTCAAGCACGATACCAAATAGATGAAGAATATCTAATTAAACGGCCATAAAAAGTTCTAGTTCATGACATGCAAGTTTAAAGAATCAAAATGAGTTACAAGAAAACAAACACAAGCTTTAAGAAGTTGGGGAGAAGATGTTCGAGGATTCGCTTCAGAGATGTGACAGAGAGAGAGAGGAAAGAGGACATTTTCTGGACTGGAGATTCAAGACCGTCTGGTTCAGGCTGCATGTTTTTGCAAAGGCTAAAGCCTTAGTCTGTGAAATAAATTTGTAAAGAGCTCGGAAAACTACATCTCGGACATGGTGTCTTTTCTTCCTGCTGCTTGAAGGTCTTTGCATGTTCCGATCACTAGGGCAGCTGCCGCTATAATTACTGCTTGCTGGGAGTTTTTGTTTACTTGGTAGCTGTGGTGCACCAGGAGAGGCAGAGAAAGAAGAAACAAAAACCTCTGTTACTTGTGACGTTAAGAAGCGGAAAGCAGCCCCGCTTACATCTTCCATGGTCCATTTTAGCCCAAGAGAAGGTCCTCAGCAGCTCTAACACGTAGCGGAGCACTACCTTCGCGTAGGAGCGCACCCGCCTCGGGGCGGGACCAAGACAAACCCCGCCTCCGAAGCCCAATCCCAGTTCTCCGCCGGCGGACAGGAAGCGGCGGCGGGTCTAGCAGCACGGGAACCGTCCCCCGCGCGCATGCGCGCGCCCCTGAAGCGCCAGGGGGACGGGTAGGGGCGGGAGGTAGGGGCGCGGCTCCGCGTGCCCGTTGGGTGCCCGCGCGTCACGTGGCGAGGAAGGAGGCGGAGGTCCGAGTTTACAGGGAGGGGGGGAGAGAAGAGGGAACGAGCAAGGGAAGGAAAGCGGGGAAGGGAGGAAGGAAACGAACGAGGGGGAGGGAGGTCCCTGTTTTGGAGGAGCTAGGAGCGTTGCCGGCCCCTGAAGTGGAGCGAGAGGGAGGTGCTTCGCCGTTTCTCCTGCCAGGGGAGGTCCCGGCTTCCCGTGGAGGCTCCGGACCAAGCCCCTTCAGCTTCTCCCTCCGGATCGATGTGCTGCTGTTAACCCGTGAGGAGGCGGCGGCAGCGGAAGATGGTGTTGCTGAGAGTGTTAATTCTGCTCCTCTCCTGGGCGGCGGGGATGGGAGGTGAGGCACGACTGCGAGCGCCGGGGGCGCCGCGACCAAGGCGGAGCGGCGGCCGGGCCGAGAGGAGCCCAGTCGCGCCTCGCGGCGTGCGCGTCAGTCAGCCCAGCCGGCCAGCGGCGCCACTCTGGCGGGCCGCGCTCCCCGCTCCCTATTGTCCCCCGCGCCCCGACCGCTTTCCCTTCGGTGGCGGGCCGAGGAGGCTCCCAAGCCGCCGGCGAGGCCTTCCCCGCCCCCCACCGCCCTGGCGGCCCGGGAGGCGGGGGTCGCCTTCCAGAGAAGCGAAGTCGGGGCATTCGCGTCGCCTGGCGAGAGCGGTGGAACCCAGGCTGGTGGCTGCATCCCTCCAGTCTGCTCGGCGGGTGCCCGTGCAGGCAGCCGCAGCGGGGCTGGCGGTCTCGCCGTCCTCGTTCAGCGCTCATCCTGCTCACCATTCCTCCCCCAGCCCCTGCCCGGTAGCGGATACCGAAGTCCTCTCCGCCGCCGAGACCCGCCGCGCAGACTCGTGGGAAGTTATGTTGTTTGCGGCTGGGCTCGTGTATTGTTCTTTACCGGGCGCGCGGATCCTGACCGACCCCATTCTGCAGAGGGGCCGCCCGTGGAGTGGCAGCAGTCATCACCCGCGTGTCTGAGACTAGTGGCCTCGGTTCTTCCTGTGTCCTGTGTTTGGAGAGAGATCACAGGAGGGTGTGTTGGTGTTCAGTGAAAACATTCTGTCGCCCAGGGGAAGGGGTTTGGTCGGGAGAAGGGTAAACCATTTGGGGATGTTCTTTGATTTGTAGGCTGGATTGGGTCTCCTAGAGTAGAAGTTCGGTCCCTGGGTGACCCAACTTGAAGTTTCGTTAAACTCTCAGGTGGAGTAGATGTGCAGTGTAGTTAGTGGGTTGTCAGAACGGTGCCCCCTCCCCCCTACAAATGAAAGTTAAATTTGCTAAAAGCATGTCATTTCTTGTTTCGGATTTTGAAGACGACGATTTTTATTTCCGGTGTATCCTACGACCAGCTGCATCATTTTATTCTTGTGTAAAGTGCTTTATTTTAGGTAAGCTTTTTGACTTGCCCCAAAGCAAACTTGAAAACCTCAAAGTGTGCCTAAAAGCAACGAATTGAAAAATTTTGAGGAATGCTTTGGATGAGTGTAGCCTTTGATAACTTAGAAAATATCTATTTCATGTATTGTTTCTGTTTTTTTCTTTGCCACTTTGACTTATGACTGCAGGGCCAAGTGTGTTTCTGTCCTGTATTCTACCGAGTCCGAGGGTGGTACTGCGTAGGCAGACTTCTGTTATAGTTTGTAGTGTTCGGTTTTTTTGTTACACATTTTGTTTTATTTTTTTCAATCCAAGTCATCAAGCAAGATACACATTTTAGATTCAGATCTGATAATAGATGTTTAGTTTTAAAAAGGATTATGTGCGGGAGACCCCGTTAGAGCCTTTTCATCTGACATTTGTTATTTCTGTTCTAAACGTGGCTTTCAACAAATCATTTTCCTATCTGTTTTCACTTTTTGTGATTAAATTCAGGAGTTAAGACACTTCTCTGTAAGGTAATAAAAAGTAAGACAAACACATGAGGCACTTTACTGAATAGCAGTATAGCAAATGTTCTTTTAAAAATAATGAAAACAGTAAGAAACTGATGTAGTCTTATGTTTGAAGAAAAAACAATTGAATAACATAATGTTTGTGGGTTAAAACCCGTATACAAAAATTTTCTAAACTCAGATTTCCAGAGTCCTTTATTGCATTAAGTATTGATTAAAAGCCTAAGTTTTGGTATTTCTGTTAAGCAGAACTTTTTCAAAAAACAGAAGACAAGTTTTATTAGTTTTATTTTAAAATTAGTATCAAGATTTTAGCTTTTGGGTACTTGAAGATACTTGTAATTGTAACTATGAGGTATTTTTATTTACTAATCTGAACTGTTTATGGTCACTTGTAAGATCTTTGATGATTTGTAGACTTCAGCACATTCAAATTGAATGTGTCTTTTAGCATATGAGAGAAAGGAGAAATTTGTGTAGATTAGAAGTTGTGGCGGAGATTTAACTTAAAGTAGAAATCATTTTCAGGTAGTTAATAAACCCTTTTTGTTGCTTCCACCTCCCCAATTTGTCAGTCGCTGTTGTGTGTGAAAATTTTCTTGCTTTGTATATTACTGGGATGGGAAGCTGGAAGGAAGAATTAATGTAGTTAGAATCATAAAACATAAACTTAATGTAGTTAGAATCATAAAACATAAACTTTCCTAATGGTGTCCATTTCCAGCACAGCCCCATCCTATGTTGTAGTTGTAGGAGCATACCATGTTTTTTTATTTTATTTTTTTACTTTAATTGGTGTGTTTGAGAGCACAAAAGGTATTTCAACTGTAGCAGTAAATCCCATAATGTTTTGGTTTGATGAAATCATACACGAAATGAACTTGAGTATAATATGTCTCTTATATTTAAAAATCTGGTGTAAGTGCTTAGCTTTGTACAATATGCTCAATAGAAATAAGTTTTCTGGAAACTCGACCAGAGCTTTAAAGGTAGTAGAGCTGAAGCAATTAAACCTTCTCTTACTCTGACTCGGAATCTACCAGCAAATAAGAGTTTAATGAAAGAGACAGACTAATTTTGTCTTTATCCTTAAGGATCTCTGACTCTTCATCTTTTTTAAAACTTCAGTTTGAGTCCAGTTAACTCCATCATCTTTTTTAAAATTTGTTTTATTTATTTATTTTGAAAAGTAGTGACAGGGTCTTAATATGTTGCCCAGGCTGTTCTCAAACTCCTGGAGCCTAGCGACTCACCTACCTTGGCCTCCCAAAGTGCTGGGATTGCAGGCATGAGCCACCCCGACTGGGCAATTCCTTCTCTTGGTAAGACATTTTTCTTAACAAGAAAAATTTACATATTACATATTACTAGTAATTTACATATTTCTAGGATGGGAAGCTGCAAGGAAGAATTAAAGTGTTTAGAATTATAAAACATAAGCTTTCCTAATGGTGCCCGTTTCCGGCACAGTCCCATCCTATGTTGTAGTTGCAGGAGGATACCATTGCCTACATTAACAGTATTTTCTGTGTGTATGTGTACAGCCTCTCCCAGCAGGCATGGCAGGCACTTCTCTGATGTGCTTTTAATAACTTGTTTAAGACCTTCAAGGATGTGTATTATCTGATCTCTTTAAAATTTTTCTAAGGACCTTAAGAATTTTGGGGGGTAGGGTGAATGGAACGTTTCTGTGATGCCTTTTGTGTATTTGAATACTGTGTTAGGAGTTTCACTTTTCAACAGTTATGAGAGAGGGGTGATATGCAGTTGAAGAAACAGAGTTGAAAAATACAATTCTTCTAGCATCATCCACCACTTATTTAGTCATTCAAACTCAAGCTGGTTTGACCTTAAACCCTAATAAGCTTTTTTATCCATTGCCCCCTCATGCGTTTTTGAAAGTGGCTTTCATACATTAGCTCAAAGGTGGCCACTGGACTAAACTACCTTAGAGGTATATTTTATTTGCATTGACTTTAAGTTTGAACTAATGATTAACATTGGGATATTTCTCAATGAAATTGGGAAAAATTGGGATATTTCTAATTGAAATTCATGGATTTCTGGATTTTAGGGGAAGACTTGGAAATCCAGGTACTAGGGGGCTATATTCCTATTGTCCAGAGCTGAGCAGTAGGGCAGTAGCCACCCTCTTTAAACTGGGCATGTGCGTACCCGTTACTGCAGTTCCCATCATTCCTGATGATACATCTGGCCTTTTTCACTCATTTTTGTTACCTGCCTGGGTGCTGTGGGTATGTTGTTCATATCTCTGCCTCAGCTTTATCTTGTATAGATACCTCCAACTTTTAAAAAATGTTTGACTGTGACCTCTTACTCAACTTTTAATGTTTTTTTGCAATGTTTTTTCTGTAGTCTTAAAAATTGGTTTAAAAAGAACATGGCATACACCATACTTTTTATTCAGCATTAGGTTATTAGATTTTTTTTAAAAAAAAACCCTATTTTTATAATAGTAACAATTTGAAGGTCTTTAAGATAGAATGATTGTTAGTCTCTCCACATGTCTTTATCTAAATGAGTAAATAAGAAACTATTTCTTTTTCTACTGGGATGAGAACCACAGAAAAAATTAGTTGAGGGTCATATTAATAAAAACCAATTTAAGAACAGGATACAAACATAAACTCTGCTTTTGAAATTAAGACAATGAAATGGAGGAGCAATAACTTCAGCAATTAGCTACATTTTCCTAACATTGTTGGGAGATCACAGGTTCAGATATGAGATGGTGTCCATATAACAAACTCTGGGAATACACTTTTTTTTTGAGACAGAATATCGCTCTGTTGTCCAGGCTGGAGTGCAGTGGCCCTATCTTGGCTCACTGCAACCTCCGCCTCCCGGGTTCAAGTGATTCTTCTGCCTCAGCCTCCAGAGTAGCTAGGACTACAGGCATGCGCCTCCAGGCCTGGCTAATTTTTGTATTTTTATTAGAGACCGGGTTTCACCATATTGGCCAGGCTGGTCTCAAACTCCTGACCTCAGGTAATCTGCCTGCCTTGGCCTCTCAAAGTGCTGGGATTACAGACGTGAGCCACTGCGCCTGGCCGGGAATACACTTGTACATTTTTTGTGTGTTTCTTTTTGTTGTTGTTGTTGTTGGTCTTGGTTAGAGATGAGGTCTCACTAGGTTGCCCAAGCTGGTCTTGAACTCTTGGCTTTAAGCAATTCTCCAACCCTGGCCTCCCAAAGTGCTGGGGTTACAGGCCAGTTTTGGGTGTATCTGGTGGAAGTTTTTCTAAAATATAGAAAATTTACTGTAGACACATTTATCTCCTTAAAATGGACTGAATTTAATCTTAAATGATTAAAGTTTAATTGGGAGAAGAGTTGTTATTCTGGGTTCTATTGTAGTTTCTGTTTTTACTTTTTCCAGAAATGATTGAAATGGCCTGGTAGTTTATTATTTTATTATTCTAGATGATTGTGCATTTTATTCTTGGATCTAGTTGTAGCAGTATTTCCAACTTTTTGGTTAGATTTCTTTGCTTTCTTGTAAATCTTGAAGATGTCACCTTCTAATTAGTTGTTTCTAGTACGTTTTGTGTAGGAAAACTAAATGATTATACTTAACAAACACGCTTGCACGTGAAATGAAATAAGTAAGTTCTAAATCTTCTATGGAATAAAGTACATGGGCTTTAGGTAGTTTTTTCTTTCTCTCTGCCCCCCACCCCTACCCTCACCTTTCAATATGTATAGCTTGGCTTTGTAGAGTTTAGCATTGAGGTTGCCTGGCTCCTAACTTTCTAAACAGTTGGAATGATGTGGTACTAGTGTGTTTTGCTAGTTACAGTTAAGCAGGGAAGAGTGGAGAGAAAAAACTGATGAATAACCAGGAAGGTACAGCAAATAAAATGTATACTCATTTGGTTGCAGATAGATTATGTCCTAGAGCTAAATCATGAGTACTCTGGTTTTATACTAATATACTAGATTATTGGTATTAAACATACTTTAAAATGTCCAACTATAATATTCTCTACAAGAGTAGAAATTGTGAATTAAGAAAGAGTATTGACTGGATGTGGTGGCTCATGCCTGTAATCCCAGCACTTTGGGAGGCCGAGGCAGGCAGATCACCTGAGAGGTCAGGAGTTCGAGACAAGCCTGTCCAACATGGCGAAACCGCCTCTCTACTAAAAATACAAAAAATTAGCTGGGCGTGGTGGCGGGCGCCTGTAATCCCAGCTACTCAGGAAGCTGAGGCAGGAGAATCGCTTGAACCTGGGAGGCGGAGGTTGCAGTGAGCTGGGATTGCACCACTGCACTCCAGCCTGGGCAACAAGAGTGAAACTCCATCTCAAAAAAAAAAAAAGGATTTTATTTAAAGGAAATTCGGTGAAAGGTAGATGACAGAGGCTCATGGTATTGTGCTTGTTTCTAGTAAGTAGCTGTGTTACAGTAACTGTGTTACCATTTTGGTGATTTTTACATTTGTATAAAGTTAAATTTCTTGTCTGTCTTTAATTGTATTACATTATAATGGTTAGAAAAAAAAATTTTCTGAAGTTGAGGCATAGTTTTGGAAGCGTCTAGCTTAAAATATGGTCCATGTGGAGTACCAAAAATGTAGTTTGTGTGGAGAAGGTTGAAGGCAAGGGCAGTCATTGGCCACTGCTGCCAACACTAAGTTTCAGTGAGAGGCCTATGTGAGATAAATTGTGGGTAGGAAAGGCTGTGGACAGAAAAACACATAGTGATTTCACATCTGAACCCCCCCAAGCCCAAAATCACAGGGTCCAGCCTTCCTAATTGTGGGAATGATTTGCGTTTTGTTTGATTTTTACATGGGCAGCTCTATGTGATGTGCTGGGGTAAAGAGCCCCAGGTTTTTGTTGTTGTTTTGTTTGTTTTTGAGACAAGGTCTCATTCTGTTGCCCGGGCTGGAGTACAGTGGTGGGATGTCAGCTCACTGCAGCCTTGACTTCTCCAGCTCAAGCGATTCTCCAACCTCAGCCTCTCCATAGCTGGAACCACAGGCACGCGCCACCATGCCTGGTTAATTTTTTGATTTTTTTGTAGAGATGAGGTCTCACAGTGTTGTCCAGGCTGTGTTGTTCTTTTCTAAAGGAGTAATTGATTTTATTAATGATCGTTAATGATCTTCCAAGCAACCCTAAAAAGTCTGCTTGTTCTTAACAAAAATCTAGTAGTGATAATTCTAACTAGTCTAGCTGTTGATTTTTTTTTTTTTGTTTGTTTGTTTTTTGAGACGGAGTCTCACTCTGTCGCCCAGGCTGGAGTGCAGTGGCGCGATCTCGGCTCACTGCAAGCTCCGCCTCCTGGGTTTACGCCATTCTCCTGCCTCAGCCTCCTGAGTAGCTGGGACTACAGGCGCCCGCCACCGCGCCCGGCTAATTTTTTGTATTTTTAGTAGAGACGGGGTTTCACCGTGGTCTCGATCTCCTGACCTTGTGATCCGCCCGCCTCGGCCTCCCAAAGTGCTGGGATTACAGGCGTGAGCCACCGCGCCCGGCCGCTGTTGATTTTCATATTAGGAAAAAGGAAGTAATGTTAAGGATAAGTGGAAAACCTATGATAATCCTACCACTTGGATTCCTGTAAGGGCATCCAAAAATCTTCATATTGTCCAGCAATATGAAGATTTTGCCTTAGTATCACGATAGCCATTTCCAGCTAGTTTGCAGGAAATAGCAGTCCTGAGAATATTTCTCAGGGAGTGTAGTCTCCCTTTGATGCTGAGTGAATTCATTTTGAAGCTACTACAGATGCTTCTTGACTCATTGATAAGTTGAAAATACCATAAGTCGAAAGTGTATTTAATGTTGGCAACAGAGATGATGGTTCAACTTAGTATTTTTCGACTTTATGATGGTGAGAAAGTGATACGCGTGCAGTAGAAACTGTAACCCCATTGTAAGTTTTAAGGAGCTCTCCTCCACTTAATGATGGGATTATGTCACAATAAACCCATCATAAGGTTGAAAAATATGAATCATAGTAAGTTGGGTAACATATGTACGGTCCACTTGTACTACTCCAAGTAAACAATGTGAGATGTATACAGTGAGAACTTTGTTGTTTAGTCACCAGGATTTATGGTGTGTCTATGACTGTTACGAGTCATGAAGCCACAGTATTGAGTGAGAAGAAAAGTAAAAAATACTGAGTTTGTTGGAGTAAATGAAATGCCAACATATAAATATATACTTCTAATTATGTATTGTAGTTGCACCTGAAATGAGGATTTGTTAAGCTAAGCTTGAGGGACATGAGCAATTGGGGAAGGCTTTTTGAGGTAGAAGAGAATGGCATATAAGATGCTTGTAGGTTTACTTGCACGGAATTGATAGTCTGTGTCAGGAAATCAGGAGAATTGCTAACTGGGCCATGATAATCAGGACTCTGATTATTCTAGGCCACGATAACCGTGAGATAGAATATTATGGAATGTTGGTTGGAGTCCCTGTTGAAGAGTTAGGTTATGATTGACAAATTGGGTGATTGAGTCTTGGATTAGAATGATTGTAGAAATAAGTAAGGATAGAACAAGAAATGACATGGAAGAAAAACTGATAAAACTGGGCGAATGTTTAATGTGAAAGTAACAAAACTTATAGAGGGCTCACTCTGTTGAATGTAAATATTAGGCTGTTTCATTGGAGGGAGTGTGATTTTATAAAACTTTGAAGACCTCAGTCTTTGAAGTTGAAAATGTCATAAGATTTTGAGTCTGGATAGAAGCTTATAGATTGGGATGGGTGTCAGAGTCTGGGATTTTATCTTATTTGCATGCTAATACTTGGAAACTGGATAAAACTTTGCACAGATCTTAAATCTCTGGCTAGTTATTTGGGAAGCAGTGCTTTAGGTAGTTGGGTTATAGAAGTTTAGTGAATTTGGAGTGGAGATAGAGATTAGTTTAAAGATATACTAACACTGTTTTTTCTTATTTAAGTTGGAATTAGGCTATTCAGTTCAAAAATATGATTGACTCTTGATTTCATGTGAACTGTGAACTTCTGTTTCTGAGACAAATAGGGGAAAATAATGTGATCTTTGCATTTTAGGCAAATGTACATATATGATTTATGGAGCAGAATTTACTTTCCATCTGTTTTTGCTTGTATTGATGGTGACAGGACACAGATATACATACATTTGAACTTTGAATTTAGCTTTCAAATGATCTTTGCATTTTAGGCAAATTTGCGTTAAGTGATTTGTGGAGCAGAATTTGCTTTCCATCTGTTTTTGCTTGTATTGATGATGGCAGGACACACATATACATAGATTTGAACTTTGAATTTAGCTTTCAAAAGAACACATAGAATTCTCTGTGAATTGATGGGATATTAATTTACTATCCCTTTTCCTAGGAATTAAGTGAGATAATTTGTAAAAGTGCTAAAGACTTTAAAGTACTATGTAAATATTATTAAAATTATGTCATTTCCAGACCTACTTTCATTTGGGATCTATCAATTACAAAATACAGATGGATAAAATTTATTTTTAGTAGTTGGAATATTAGAACATCATTACCAAACATTAGAAAATAGAATTAAAGAAAATCCAGAATTCCTCCTCCAACACAATTTTATCGCTTTTTAATATTAATCATGTAATCTTTTAAAATACTTATGGGTTTATATTATAGTATTTGTGTAGTTCTGTATACATTTAAAAACCTAATGTGTAGTTGATGGCTGGGTGTGGTGGCTCATGTCTGTGATCCCAGCACTTTGGGAAACTAAGCTGGAAGGATCAGTTGAGGTCAGGAGTCTGAGACCAGCCTGGTTAATATAGCAAGACTCTATCTCTATGCCAAAAATAATAATAATAATAATAATAATAAAATAAAATAAGTAAAATTAAATAGAAGAAAAACCTAATGTGTAGTTAAAACGTGTATATATGCAAAGCAGACATTGAGATATTTATAAGTAGTAAAAAATGAAATCATGTCATTCCTGTTTATACCGTATTTTTTCTATTTTATGGATATTGCTGTTCTTTTTTTCTTCCCACCCTAGAGACAGAGTCTCGCTCTGATGTCCAGGCTGGAATGCAGTGGTGCAATCTTAGCTCACTGCAGCCTCCGCCTGCTGGGTTTAAGTGATTTTTGTGCCTCAACCTCCGAGTAGTTGGGACTACAGGCGTGTGCCACCAGGCCTTTCTCATTTTTGTATTTTAAGTAGAGATAGGGTTTCACCATGTTGGCCAGGCTGGCCTTGAGCTCTAGACCTCAAGTGATTCTCTTGCTTTAGCCTCCCAAAGTTTTGGGATTACATGGGTGAGCCACCGTGCCGACTTTGATATTGCTGTTCTTTATTTCAAGCTTTATAGTTAAGTTACTGATCTGTGTCTTTACTAGAAGGGGAATGTTAAGAGGGAAGTAACTGCTTGGTAAGTGGACTGCACTTCTCGATATATGTTATGTACCCGTTTTCATTCAGCAGATACTGGCATTAGTGAAGCAGCCTTCGTAGTACTGGCTGTCAGCTATATTACGGAAATAGTCTTGTTACATGAAACTGAATGTCATAATGATTTTTGTTGAAATTGGAGTATTGCTGTAGTAAAATCAGAAAGTGACCTCCTCCAATTAGTACAGTATATTATCAGAACCCTCAAATGTGTATTATAAAGGTTAGGTATTCTAATCTAGCATAATGGAGAGGACAGTTTTGTTGACAGCTTTGGAGATGGATTGGCACTGATGCTTATAAATTGGTTCAGAAATCAGAATTTAATTTTGGTGAGAATTTATAAAATTTAAGAATTTATACATTTTCCTGGTAGCCCATAAATTCACTTGTATCCATCCAGTCATAGAAATCTCTTAGTAACTCCATGCTCCTTAGGAACAGCAGGCCATTTAGTAAGGAGGAGCTCTTTTTCTTTAGTGTAGAGCACACTTTAGCATAGTGGTTCTCAACTAGGAGGCGGAGGTGGATGTTTTGGGATATCTTATGGGAGAAGGGTGAGTTAATGACAATGGGTTTAATGTGAAATGGAGCGAGTGGGACAGATGTATATCAAAAGTGGGGTGCTGGCTATGTGAGTATGAACGTGATGTAGGTAGATTGAAAGTCATACTCTGTTACTGTCTGTACTTCTATCTTATTAGAAATTGTATGAAAGATTCAATATAACCCACAGGTTCAGAAAAAGGAATAAAAAAAGATTGTATAAAAGAGTTTCAAATCAGCATAGAAATCTTACGTACACATTTCAGTCTTTTGATTTTTAAATTGTATTTCATAAGTTAGTGGTAGAAATTTAATACATTCAATAGATTTTAATCATTCGTGTTTTCTGCCCTTTGTGTATAATTTATAAAAGAGCTACTTTGACTTCTGAGCCAGCTTGTGTTATTTTTACTTCTTAGAGACTAGCTGATTTCAAAAAGTGGGTGTGTAGAAATATACTTTTAATTGTAGACACTCCCTCCTATCTTGTACTTTAACTTGTAACTGTTAGGTGTAGCTGTTTGCTTCTGGTAGTTGATTTGGCTGGTTTCTAGTGAAAAAATAGATTCTGGCTTAAGTTTGAAGTCACATTGTAGAAGTAGCTTTTCAAAGAGTGCATTAAAGGCACTTAAATATATTACTGAAATATAGGGCATGATAGTTCCTGGAAGCCTACCTTTGTCATACAGGAGAACAGTTTTGTTAGTGGTATTTAGTGCCTGAAGATCTGAGTGAATATGTATATCAAATAAAGGAAGCATTGGTCAACACAGTGTGATGCCTGTGACATGTAGTTGATGACTCAGTAGGAAGGAAATATATTTTTACGTTGGGGAAAAATGCTGTTGGTACCTAATTTTGAAATTATACAAGTGAAAAGTCTGTTGAAAACAAGTTGATTACAAGTAATTTTTTCGAGGAATGCAAATATGCCATGCTTAGCTTACTCTTACATTCTCTCATTTATTGTAATTGAGTTTTTCTGTAAATAGGAAGATCTGTAATATCAACACATTATTGCAGATTTTCTTCTCCCATTCTTAAGATTGTACAATCAACTTTTTGTGTATATATAGGAAAACACTTGCCTGTTATATGATATTTCTGTCTCACACCAAGGTGGTGATGTTGACCCACCATCAGAGAGTTATTCTTTGTTTTTTCTCCTGATGTTAATGAAATTTTCATTCTGTATTTTTTCACCCAATTCTTTAATTTAGATTGGAACAGAAGATTGTAAGTTTTGGGTTCAAGGATTGGGAAGTTAGCTTTTGCTTAGAAGGGTACTTGGGAAGTAAGATGCTACCTACCCATGGAATATGGAAAAAAATCATAATGGCTGGCATTTGTTGGGGTACTTAATGCCCGGCACTGTTGTTAGGTCGTTTTGTGTATCATGTATTAGCTCAGTCTTCACAGCATCTCTATGAGATAGGTGTTGTTATTTTCATTTTATAAATGAGAGAGAAGGATCAAGGAGGGTTACTTATCCAGAGTCAGGAAAGTTAAATAGTAGTTATCAATTGAGGGAAGCCAGTATTTGAATATACTCAGTCTGGCTCCAGAATCCCTCCTCTTATATACTATACTGTCTCCAAGAAACATACCCCAGGCTTTAAAAAGTTTAGTATACTGGGATGATTTATCATTCTTAGATCTTGCCTTTACATGTAGGCTAATTTTACACTCAAAGCATAATTTAGGTTCTTTGTACTTACAGTATTTGAACCATTTGCCTTTTAGTCAGTGAGGTTCTTTATAGAAGGTATTTTATTTTTTGGATGTGAAAAAACGTTTATAGTTGAGGGGAGAAAAGCACCTTACAGAAAGAACATGCATAAAACCATTTCAGTTTTGTCATAGATAAATGTATATGTAATCATTTTTAGAGAACAGATACCAACTTTCTGGGTAGTAAGATTCATAATGCACTTCTGTGATTAGGAAAAATAATTTTTTAAAAGGCAGATTAGTAAATACCAGTATCCTGGCGACCTTGAGAAAAGTTAAGGAAGATAAAAATACTGTTCTCAAATTGTAAACAGGTCTCCTAAGCTCTCCTGTGACAAGGAAGCCAAGTTGTGTTTTTTCTATTTCTTAGAACCTGCTGGTCATTTTTCTACCACTCTTGCATGTGATTTTTTTCGTATTACTTAGTTTTCCCCCTTCAAAAAAACCCAAAAAATTAGAGATGGGGTCTTACTGTGTTGCCCAGACTGGTCTTGAACTCCCAAGCTAAAGTGATCTTCCTAAACAATCACTTTCGACTTCCCGAAGTGCTAGGATTGCATAAGTTTTGATAAAGAATCTGTTTTCTCTATCTCGTAGATCCAACCTAGTTATTCTTCTGGCAATTTTACATATAGGCTTTGTTCAATATACCGTGTTTCTTTTTTTTTTTAATTCTTGAAAATGTTTATACTTTCTAAAAGGTTGAGGGTATACTAGTAATTAATATTTGTATGCCTTTCACCTAAATTTATGAATGGTTACCTTTTACCACATTTACTCTCTTTTTAATAATATATTCTTTTTTCCCCTCTGTTTGATTTGAAAATAAGTTGTACTCTAAACACTTCAGTGTGCTTGCCTTTCATAAAAGTAAGGACATTGTGCTATATAACTAAGGAGATTTTTTTCTTAAGTGTGGAGATGTTCAACTTTCCCATGGGGCTTATAAGTATTAGGTACCATGTGACTGTAGTATATGCTTTGTAGTATATGCTTTTCAAATTTCCCATGGGGCTTTTAAGTATTAGGTATCATGTGACTGTAATATATGCTAGCTTTCTGGCAACTAAAACAGAGAACGAGAAAGTAAAATGCTGTTGGTGCGCTTTTCTGTGTAGGTAAAATAAAAGAAGAGAAGGGAGAAGATGTTGACTTTGCAGAGTAACCATCCTGTAGGGTGGAGCTATTTTATGTAGGAATAATATCTCAGTAACATAACCTTGAGGTTATTGCATCATTATGGCTTCTTCTGGTGAAGATGTTAATAAGGATAAACCTGGCTTAAGAAGAACACGTTAAAGTAGGAGGAAAATTAATCATCCTTCAAATAGAAAGATATTTAGTAAGATATAATTACCTAGAAACTGTCCTTAGTGGAAGCTGTCATTTTCCGTTGGTGTCAGATTAGTAAAATTTTATTGTCCTCTAGGTTAAATGTATTTTATTTTCATCATTGTCAGGTAACATCTATTTATCCACTGTTAAAGTGTTTATGTGAAAATGACTTTTTAAAGTACAGTTGAACCTCTGTATGTGTGAGTTTCATATTCATGGATTCAACCAACCACAAATGAAAAAATTCAAAAAATAAAATTGGGTCTGTACTGAACATGTACAGAGTTTTTTTCTTGTTATTCCCTAAACAACACAGTACAACAACTATTTATATAGGATTTAGATTGTATTATGTATTATAAGTAATCTCGAGATTATTTAAAATATACAAGGTATGTGCATAGGTTGTATGCACATACCACATCATTTTGTCAGAGATTTGAACGTCCATGGATTTTGATATCTGTGGGAGGTCCTTGAACCAACCCCCCAGGGATACCAAGGGACAATTGTATTCTATTCTTTATCAGGGAGATAAAATTAGGAATTAAGATTGGCATTCTTTGAGTACTTCCTTTTTGTTCATTTTGTCCTGCGTGGGTAAAATATCTAATAGAGATGAAAGAACCTGGACTGGGACAGTCTAGCAAGTAGTAAGGATCAGGATAGAGTAGATGATAAGGAATCAGAGTAAACGATTAGGCAGCTTGGAACTAGGGAATCAGGAAGATCTATAACAAGGAGAGATTCCCAGATACAAAGGTGAGTGGGTCAGAGGCCGAGCTCTGTTCAGATAGAGGTGGGTGAATAGTTAACATGTTTCAGTGAGATTTGATGTTACCGCATGCTCTATGTATACTTTTTGAGCTCTTGACTGATTGCTAAAGTTTAGAAATAAATCTCAGTTGATAGGTCCAGTCTCTGCATGTGGGAACAGGCAATTTTGTGGTGTCTGACTGAGGTAAGCAGTACAAGGGTTGAAGATGAGTCAGGGCTCCTGTGGAGTAAACCATGCCCATTGCAATCACTAGCTGTGGAAATCAAGGGTATACATACATACATACATACATATGTATATATATATGTTTTTTTTTTCTGTCTATAAAAAGTATATTCTTTAGTATTGCATTACTTGTTTTCCCCATCTTAGAGGTAGACGTCAGTTTAGTTTTTGAAGGCTTTTTGCCATGTGCTGTATTTTGATAATATTTTTTTCTTTTCAGTTTTTTTTTTTCCCCCCCAGACAGCGTCTCACTTTATCACCCAGGCTGGAGTGCAGTGGCACAATCTTGGCTCACTGCGGCCTCAACTTCCCAGGTTCAAGCAATCCTCCCACCTCAGCCCCCCAAGTAGCCGGGACTACAAGTACATGCCACCATGCCTGGCTGATTTTTGTATTTGTTGTTGAGATGGGGTTTCGCCATCTTGCCCAGGCTGTCTTTACAGTTTTTTCAGTCATATCAGAAATATGGTGACTTACCTTATTTATGATGAAGGTAATTTGACTCATCGTAGATTATCATGAAATCATTGAAATAAAAATTGAGTTCTTGGCACAGCCTCCTATTTGCTCTGTGACATTGGGTTTGTTACATATCACTCAGACCTCAGTTTTCTTTAAAATGGGCTAATAGTTCTCACTTGATTGGGTGGTTTAAGTGAAAAAAATGTAGAGCAATACAGAGCCTGGCAAATAGCAAGTGCTTGATACATTTTAATTATCATGACATCCAATTCATAAGCATTGTTGTTTAATTTAGGTAAACAAGAAATTGATGTAATGGTAAGATTTCAGGGTACATTTAAAAAATTAGGATACTGTAAAAAATAAAATAGGCATATATAGTTTGGAATTTTTAATTTTTCCCCTTTAAATATATGAAATGTGAAACTTAAAAAGTCATTTAAAAATGTTTTTTAGTGAGGTGTTAATGTGAATTTGAGTATATTGAATTTCTAAAATAAGAATGAGAAGCAACAGCCTTAGTGTAATATTACATATATATATATAATGTAATGAAAAACCAAAGATACTTTATTAAAGTCAGGGACAAAGTAAATATGCCCACACTCGTTGTTATTCAGCATGGTTTGGTAGTCCTAGTTAGTGTAGTAAGTTAAAAAAAAAAAAAAGATACAATTATAAGTAGATGAATAAAAGATGTAAATGTGCAAAGCAGAACCAATAAAAGGCCAGGAAAGAAAATAAAGTATATTTTTGGAATTTTGCCTGCAAAATTTAGGGGCTCATGAATCCCCTAGAGAGGTTGTGCAGTTTCTCCCTTGGTATCCATGGGGATTGGTTCCATGAATGATCAAGTCCCTTATATAAAAAGGTATAGTATTTGCATATAACCTATGTACATCCTTTCCTGTACTTTATTTTTGTTTTAAAGGGTTAAACAATAAGGCCTTATCTGCAGAAATCAGGACAGAATGAGGCAGGCAGTTCCGGGATTGGCTGATTCGGAAGCTGGCTAGACAAATCCATCTCAGCTACCATATGGAGAGCCAACATTGTCCACGAAAAAGGGGGACCTCTGGAAATACACAGCAGACCCCAGCCCAGGTCTTTTGGGCAAGAGCTGGGTCATTTCCACACTGAAACCACTCTGAGGGAGGGGGTGAAGAACCACCACGTTCTGTTCACTCACCTAGTTGTAGGTAATCTCTACATTGTGGATGGACAGAGCGGTTCAACTTGTGGCTGACAGCTCCTACTCAAAGGTCACTGTCAGCTCTTCTCTTTTATGATCACGCTGTGTTGAACAATGAGATAGCACCTTCCATGCACTCTTTTTTTTCTTTTTTTTTGAGACGGAGTCTCGCTCTGTCGCCCCAGACTGGAGTGCAGTGGCACAATCTCCACTCACTGTAAGCTCCACCTCCCGGGTTCACGCCATTCTCCTGCCTCAGCCCCTGAGTACCTGGGACTACAGGCACCCGCTACCACGCCCGGCTACTTCCATGCACTCTTAAGGCCTCTCTCCAGTGTGAACTCCAATGCCTAATGAGGTTAGGCTTTGACTGATTGCTTTTTTACATCCGCTACACTTCTACATTTATAAGACCTTTCTCTGTGTGAACTTTCATGTGCCAAGCAAGGTGGAAGTTTCTGCTTCTCCATATTTCCTGCATACATAAGGCCTTGTTCCATCACGAATTCTCTTATATGCTATAAGATAGGAATTGTGGCTGAAGAATTTTCCACATTTACAACACTTAGAAGTCTCTTTTCCAGTGTGAACTTTCTGGTGTTCAGCAAATGTGTCTTTATAGATAAAAAGACTTGCCACATGATCTGTACTCATAAGACCTTTCTCCACTATGAATTCTCTGCTGCTGAACAAGATAGGATTTTCTGATAAAGGATTTATGACATTAAGCTCACTCTTTTTTTTTTTTTTCTTGGAGGCGAAGTCTTGCTCTGTTGCCCAGGCTGGAGTGCGACAGCACCATCTCGGCTCACTGCAACCTCCGCCTTCCCCGGTTCACGCGATTCTCCTGCCTCAGCCTCTCTAGTAGCTGGGACTACAGGTGTGTGCCACCACGCCTGGCTAATTTTTGTATTTTTAGTAGAGACGGGGTTTCACCATGTTGGCCAGGCTGGTCTTGAACCCCTGACATTAGGTGATCTGCCCGCCTCAGCCTCCCAGAGTGCTGGAATTACAGGCGTGAGCCACTGTGCCTGGCCTTAAGCTCATTCTTTGTATGACCTCTTTAGAGTATGAGGTTTGGAGGTGGAGTCAAAGAATTTCCCGCAATCACTGCATTTATAAGGTATTTCTTTGCTGTGAATTCTTTTCTGTACTGTAAAGTAGGAGCTGTGACTAAAGGTTTTCTCACATTCACCACACTCCTAAGGCTTTACTCCATCGTGGATTTTCTGTTGCTGAACAAGTGTATCTTTGCAGTTGAAGGCTTTCACACACTCACTGCACTGCAGTCCCTTTGTCCAATGCGAAAGGCCTCCCTACTCTCAGTACTTTGGTGTGACTTTTTCCCCGTTGGGAGGGGCCTGGTGCTTGAAAACTTCAAAGCTATTCAAGAAGTATTTCCTACCCTTCCTGCTAGTGAAAACCTTCTTTGACATGTAGGATCTGCAGATCTTCACAAACACCAGGCTCTTTTGCTTCTAGAAGATTTCTGTCTATTGCCTCTGGATCTGGTCTAGGTTACAATGAACCAGAAGTCTCTACCTCATGACTCACACATGTGTGGTTGCTACTCAGAGGATGTTCCCCTTGTCCAGCAAGATGGAAAAACATCTTTCAAGACCAGGCCGCACATGTCATGGGGTGGGCTTTCTGACCTGCCTCAGGGGTTCTCACCTGTGACACTCTGAAAGAAACACCCTGCTTGGAAGGTGCATATTCATTCTCCACTCCATACCAACTACCTTGGGTGGAGTTACGTCACGGTGCTTGTTGTCTTCTGAGCCTCACTGCAAAATGCCCTCTCATACTTTAATTTTAATATTTTTATTTTTTTGAGACAGGGTCTCGCTCTCTCACCCAGGCTGGAGTGCAGTGGTGTGATTACGGCTAACCTCAGCCTCTACTTCCTGGGCTCAGGTAATGCTCCCACCTCAGCCTCTTGAGCAGCTGGGACTACAAGTGTGTGCCACCACACCTGGCTAACTTGTATTTTTGTTGTTGTTGTTGAGACAGGGCTTTGCTGTGTTGCCCGGGGTGGTCTTTAACTCCTGGGTTTAAGCGATCTGCCCACCTCGGCCCCCCAGAGTGTTAGGATTACAGGTGTGAGCCACTGCACCTGGCCCCTCCCATATACTTTGAACCATCTCCAGATTTCTTGTAATACCTAATATAATACCAGCACTTCATTTGTGTGGATTCAGCATAGTGCTTGGTGCACAGCAAATTCAGGTTTTGCCTTTTGGAACTTTGTGGAATTTTTTTCCCCTTCAATATTTTGAATCCAGTTGGTTGAATCCACTAATGTGGAACCCGTGAATACAGAGGACTGACTATATCAGTGAGGGTTTTCCAGAGAGACAGAACCAACTGGATATGTATATGTACAGATAGATACATGAGAGAGGATTTATTAGGGGAACTGGCTTGTGCGATTATAGAGACTGAGAAGTCCCATGATAGGCAGTCTGTAAGCTGGAGACCCTAGGATGCTGGTAGTATGGCTCATTTTAGTCTTGATGTCTGGGAACCAGGGAAGCTGATATTTTAACTCTGTCTGAGGCTGAAGGCCGTAGAGGCTGGAGCCCTGATGTCCAAGGGGAAAGAAAGGGAGAATTTTCTTTTCCCCTACCTTTTTGTTTTTTCCTGGCCTCTAGCCAATTGGATGGTGCCTGCCCACATTGCAGGTGGATTTTCCCCAGTCAGCCCACCACTCCACATGCCAGTCTTCACTGGAAGCACCCTCAGAGACACATCCAGAAATAATGCTTTACCAGCTCTCTAGGTCTTCCTTTATCTAGTCAAGTTGACACCTAAAATTAACTACCAGGTTAATTAACTACCAGGTTCGTGGATTTCAGGTATTCCTCTTGTAGAGGAAAAAAAGGTGAATTATAACCAAAGGTGGATGAATCTAAGTGTTTAAGTGACTTACCAAAGATTTGATACCTCTTCTGTAACATTTTGTAATACTTGGCTTATTCAACTCTGCTGTTGTGTGAAAGTAGAGATAGAAAATATGTAAATGAATGAGCATAGCAGTGTTGTAAAAACAGGTGGCCAGCTGGAACTGGCCTTTGGACAACAGTTTGCCAACCCTTGTTCTACATTATTTGGAAACTTTTTCTACTCAGTACAATGCCTGAGACGTCAGTAGAGGTATTTTTTGCTTAAATGATAGCTCCATGAAGCAAGTGTGTAGAAAAAAAGAGGTATTAGCTGAGTATCCTTATTTGAAATACTTGGGACCAAAAGTGTTTTGGATCTTTAAATTTTCAGATTTTGGGAATATTTGCATTATGCTTACCATTTCCTAATGTGAGAATCTAAAATGCTTCCATGAGGTTTTTTTTTTTGTTTTTGTTTTTTGTGACTGAGCCTCGTTCTGTTGCTTAGGCTGGAGTGCAGTGGCACAGTCTCGGCTCACTGCAACCTCTGCCTCCTGGGTTCAAGGGATTTTCCTGCCTCAGCCTTCTGTGTAGCTGGGATTACAGGGGTGTGCCACAACTCCTGGCTAATTTTGTATTTTTTACTAGAAAAGGCGTTTCGCGATGTTGGCCAGGCTGTCTCGAACTCCTGACCTCAAGTGATCCACCTGCCTTGGCCTCCCAAAGTGCTGGGATTACAAACTTGAGCCTCTGCGCCTGGCTGAGCATTTCTTTTGAGCATCATGTCGGAGCTAAAAAAATTTTAGATTTTGGAACATTTTGGATTTCAGATTTTTGGATACTCAACCTGTATAGCTGCTGGTAGAAGTCAGGGAATTTCTGAGTGAAGAAAGGTTACAGTGCCTCTCAATCTTGAATGTGCATACAGATCATTCTGGGGTAGTCTGGGGTAGAGCCTGAGTCACTTGTGCGGTCAGTAGATCTGCGGGGAGCCTAAGATTCAGCATTGCTAGCACTTTTCCTGGAGATACCTATGCTGTTAGTAGCTGAAACACAGTTTGAATTAACAAGGTTCTGTGTTCAGAAAATTGCAAAATGCTAGACACGGAAAAAGATTTAATTGGATAAAGACGTAAACATCCATAAACATAATTTCCAGTCTCAGTTGTAATAGTTGAAAGAACTTGTTAGTTGAACACATGATGAGTAGTAGGCCTCCATATTTTCTTTCTTTTTTTAAAACATAGAGACAGTGTCTTGCTATGTTGCCCAGGCTGGTTTCAAACTCCTGGGCTCAAGCAATTCTTCTGCCTCAGCCTCCCAAAGTGCTGGGATTACATGTGTGAGCCACTACACATGGCTCATATTTTCTTTTACTTTAGCTTCAGTTTTGAGTTGGACCTTCTGGTCTTCTAAGTAGTTCTTGAAAATGGTTTAGTTGCTCTTTTCTCAATGGATATTTTGCCTTGATGTTGGTTTCCCCCAGTGTTCTTTTAAGACCTGTAGT
The DNA here is from genome assembly GCF_043159975.1 of Macaca nemestrina. NCBI lineage: Eukaryota > Metazoa > Chordata > Mammalia > Primates > Cercopithecidae > Macaca > Macaca nemestrina. The sequence goes on from NC_092131.1 coordinate 143,422,333, forward strand.
CACCGGTTGTCATTTAATCTTTTATTTCCCCATCTCTTACTACTTATGTCCTATTAGTAAACTACAGTTATGTAGAAATATTAATACCGAATCATTACAGGCTGCTTAGTATTGGAAGTAAGTAGAATGTTAACTTCATTTATTTTACTGAGAAGATAAGTTGAAATATTTTGAATTGTCTTTTTGATTTGTCTTTGTTTTTGATCCTGGCCCCTTTTAAAAAATTTTATAACTTAGAGAAATTTTGTAACTTTTGTAACTTTTATAAATTTTCTATCTTAGGAAAAAGGTAGGAAGGTCAGAAACCCATATACCTATCACTTTGAAGCGACATTTTTCTTTTTTCTTAAAAATAGAGATGGAATCTCATTATGTTGCCTAGGCTGGTCTCGAATGCCTCACCTTAAACTGTCCTCCTCGGCCTCCCAAAATGCTGGGCTTAAAGGTGTGAGCCACCATACCTGGCCTCAATATTTTTATTAAAAAAAAAATCTAGTCAGCTTTTTTGAGATATAGTTTACATACAATAAAATTCAACAGTTTTTTAAGTGTACAAATTTATAAATTTTGAGAAATGTATTTACTTGTATAACTACCTCCATAATCATAGAACATTTCTATCAATCCAAAAAGCTCCCTGGACTATTTGCAGTCAATTCAGAATACTTTCTTTTTTTTTTTTTTTTTTTTTTGGAGACGGAGTCTTACTCTGTCGCCCAGGCTGGAGTGCAGTGGCCGGATCTCAGCTCACTGCAAGCTCCGCCTCCCGGGTTTATGCCATTCTCCTGCCTCAGCCTCCCGAGTAGCTGGGACTACAGGCGCCCACCACCTCGCCCGGCTAGTTTTTTGTATTTTTTAGTAGAGACGGGGTTTCACTGTGTTAGCCAGGATGGTCTCGATCTCCTGACCTTGTGATCCGCCCGTCTCGGCCTCCCAAAGTGCTGGGATTACAGGCTTGAGCCACCGCGCCTGGCCAATTCAGAATACTTTCTAATTTCCTTTTGATTTCTTCTTTGACCCATGAACTACTTAGAATTGTAAATTCCTAATATTTGGGGATTTTCTGCATATCTGTTACTGACTTAATTCTATTGTAGTCAGAAAACATACTCTTAGATTTTAGTCTTTTAAAATGTATGGAAACATGCTTTGTGGCCTAGGATTAAGGTCTATCTTTGTGACTGTTCCATGTGCCCTTAAAAAGAAATATATTCTATCTATCCAGTCAAGTTCTTTGTGTTTAAGTTTTTAGTAATCTTACTGATTTTTTTTGTCTACTTGTTCAGAAAGGAGTGGTATGATTTCCAACTCTAGTTACAGAGTCTACTTTTTTCTGTTCTATCAACTTTTTCTTCACATACTTTGAAGCTCTGTTATGTACATACATCTTTAGGCTTGTTATGTTCTCTTCTTGAATTATGAAATGTCCCTCTTTATCCCTTATAATTTTTTTGTTTTGTTTTGAAGTTTGCTTTTTCAGCTATTATTATAGCCACTCCAGCTTTCTTTGGATTAGGGTTTGGATGTTATATATTTCCCCATCCTTTTTACTTTAACTCATCTTTATTTTTGTGTCTGTTAGCATATATTAACATTTCCCTTTTTAAAAAAATAACAAGGCTGGCGTGTCATCTCATGCCTGTAATCCCAGAACTTTAGGAGGCCAAGCCAGTAGGATTACTTAATACCAGGTGTTCAAGACCAGCCTAGGCAACATAGTGAGTCCCCATTTCTACAAAAAATAAAAAAGATTAGCCAGACTGGGCACGGTGGCTCACACCTGTAATCCCATCACTTTGGGAGGCCGAGGTGGGTGGATCACCTTAGGTCAGGAGTCTGAGACCAACCTGGCCAACCTGGTGAAGTCTCTACTAAAAATACAAAAATTAGCTGGGCGTGGTGGTGCATGCCTGTAATCCCAGCTACTGGGGAGGCTTAGGCAGGAGAATCACTTGAACCTGGGAGTGGGAGATTGCAGTAAGCCGAGATCGTGCCATTGCACTGCAGCCTGGGCAACAAGCAAAACGCCGTTTCCGGAAAAAAAAAAAAAAAGATTAGCCAGGCATGGCGTGGTGGTGCAACAGTTTCCAGTTACTTGGAAGGCTAAGGTGACAGGGCTGCTTGAACCTAGGAGGTGGTGGGTACAATGAGCTATAATCATGTCACTACATTCCAGCCTGGGCAATGAGTAAGACCCTGTCTCTTAAAAAACAAACAAACAAAAATATATATAAAGACAGCTTTTGCCTTTTAATTGTTATGTTATATCATTTACTTTCCCTTCTGCGTCCCCTTCCCTTCCCCTTCTCCTTTTCCTTTCCTTTCCTTTCTTTTGGAGATGGGGGTCTCTCTCTGTTTTCCAGGCTGGAATGCAGTGGTCATTCACAAATGTTATCATAGTGCATTGCAGCACCAAACTCTTAGGCTCAAGCAATCCTCCCACCTCATTATCCTGAGTTGCTGGGACCACAGGTGCATACTACTGTACTCAGCTAGATCATTTACTTTTAATGTGATTATTCATATGGCTGAGTTTTAAACTATCATCTTTCTATTTGTTTTCTATTCCATCTGTGCATAGTTCTTTTTCCTGCATTTCTCAGGAGTAATATACTTTTTTTTTGTTTCTCTTTTGTTTTTGGAAACTGAGTCTCGCTCTGTCACCCAGGCTGGAGTGCAGTGGCGCGATCTCAGCTCACTGCAACGTCTGCCTCCTGGGTTTAAGCGATTCTCATGCCTTAGCCTCCTGAGTAGCTGGGATTACAGGCACCCGCCACCATGCCCTGCTAATTTTTGTATTTTTAATAGAGACGGGGTTTCACCATGTTGGCTAGGCTGGTCTCGAACTCCTCACTTCAAGTGATCCACCCGCCTCGACCTCCCAATACATACTTAAAAAATGATTCAGTTTTATCTCTGCTATTGGCTTTATGATATACTTGTTTTGTTTTGTTTTGTTTTGTTTGTTTTTTTTTTTTTTTGAGGTGGAGTCTCGCTCTGTCACCCAGGCTGGAGTGCAGTGGTGCCATCCCAGCTCACTGCAAGCTCCGCCTCCCGGGTTCATTCCATTCTCCTGCCTCAGCCTCCCTAGTAGCTGGGACTACAGGCTCCCGCCACCCAGCTAATTTTTTGTATTTTTCGTAGAGACGGGGTTTCACGGTGTTAGCCAGGATGGTCTCAATTTCCTGACCTCGTGATCCGCCCGCCTTGGCTTCCCAAAGTGCTGGGATTACAGGCGTGAGTCACCGCGCCTGGCACCTGTTGTATTTTTTAAAGGTTGTTCAGAGTGTATAATATCTTAACTTATCACTGTATACTTTCAAATATTTCACTTCTTATAGAGTGTATGTACACTGCATTTCTCCTCTGTTTTGTGCTGTTATTGTTACACATTTTAATTCTGTGTGTCATAAATTCCACAGTAGATTGTGTTTTAAAAAATATATTCACTTAACTTTAAAAGAGATTAAAAATGAGAAAAAGAAATCCTTTTTATTTTCTTATATATTCATTATTTCTGTCACTATTATTTGCATCAATGTAGATTTCCATTTGGTATTATTCCTTCTGTCTGAAAAACTTTATCATTTCTATTAATGGAGGCTACTAGTGATGCATTGCAAGCTTTGAAACCCAAAAGGGCTTTGTTTTACCTCCTCTTCCCACCTTCATTTGTGAAAGTTATTTTCACTGGCTATAGAATCTTAGGTTGATAAAGTTATTTTTTTCTTGTAGTACTTTAAATATGTTGCTCCATTTTCTTCTGACTTAACATAGAGTGTGTCAGTTTTATCTTTGTCCCTCTGTTTATAAAATGTGTCTTTTTTTCTGGCTTCATTGGTGCTTACCTACCCACAAATGATTTTAAGATTTTTTTCTCTCTAGTTTTTAGTCATTAGCTTATGACATGCCTTTATGTGGTTTTTATTTATTTATATTTTTAATTTTAATTTTAATTTTTGAGACAGGGTCTCACTTTGTTGCTGAGGCTGTTGTGATCATAGTTCGCTGCAACCTCGGACTCCTGGGCTCAAGCAAACCTCCTGCCTCAGCCTCCTGAGTAGCTGGGATTACAGGTGTGCAATAAAAATGCTTGGCTAAGTTTTACTTTTTTTTTTTTTTGTAGAGACAAGGTCTTGCTATATTGCCCAGCTGATCTTGAACTTCTTGGCCTTGAAGAATCCTCCTGACTTAGCCTCCCAAAGTGCTGGGACTGCAGGCATGCACTACCACGCCTGACTAGTTTTCTTTTATTTTTCATATTCGTGTAATAAATACTTTTTATTTGTTTGTTTGTTTGTTTGTTTATTTTTGAGACAGGGTCTTGCTCTGTTGCCCAGGCTGGAGTGTGGTGGCACGATCATAGCTCACTGCAGCTTTGACTTCCTGGGCTTCAAGCAATCCTCCCACCTCAGCCTCTCGAGTAGCTGGGACTGTAGGCATGTGCCACTCTGCCCAGCTAATTTTTGTATTTTTTAGTAGAGTTGAACTCCTGGGCTCAAGCAGTCCACCTGCCTTGGCCTCCCAAAGTGCTGGGATTATAGGTGTGAACCACCGTGCCCAGCCTCTGTGGCTAATTTCACTCCACTAGTAAGGTGTTATTTTTCTGAGGACTGTAGCAATGCTCCATGCATCACAAGGTCTTCTCTAGACGGTAGGAATATGAACATTGCCCAGCCCTTGTGTGAGCTTTGAGGATTGTTTTGCTTCCTTCTGCTGGTGGTTCATTTTTTCTGAGGCGGGATAGTTTATTCTCTCACATGCTTAGATCAGTAGTCAGCGAAACCCTTAGGGAACCCTCACTTGAGGTGGCTGGAGCTCTCTCTCTGTTCAGGTTCCTGCTTTCTGACACTCTGGCCCATAGATTCTAAATACCTGATCTCCCTGAACTCAGAGGTCTGTCTCAATTAAGTGGAACCTTCAGGCTCTTGGTTTCTCCTCCCTGCTGTTTGGCCTGGAGACTGTTGCAAGCAGTCTCCAGGCCAAACAACGTTGGCCAGTTGTAGTAGATCTCACTTCATTTGTTTCTCTTGTCACATCTTTGTCTAGTTTTCTAATTGTTTATAGTGGTAGGCTAAATTCAGTCTCTGTTACTCCTGAAGTGGCTAGTGATTTAATAATTCGCATATTTTTTCTTTTTACCCTGTCTCCCACCCTAGAGTCACTCTAGTGTGAATTGTGGACATCATGTCATTTTACCCTTAAATATTTAAAATGTACCTCCCCAAATTTAGAAAATTCTCCTCTTCCATAATCACAATGTTGTTGTACTAAGGAAAATTAATATGAATTTCTCTCTCTCTCTTTTTTTTTTTTTTTTGAGACGGAGTCTCGCTCTGTTGTCTAGTCTGGAGTGCAGTGGCGCGATTTCGACTCATTGCAACCTCCGCCACCTGGGTTCAAGCAATTCTGCCTCAGTCTCCCAAGTGGAGACAGAGTTTTACCATGTTGGCCAGGCTGGTCTCGAACTCCTGATCTCAGGTGATCCGCCCACCTCGGCCTCCCAGAGTGCTGGGATTACAGGTGTGAGCCATCGCGTCTAGCCAATATGAATTTCTTAATATCATCTAAGACTAACTCTGCTTTGTCTAGGATTGTTTCCAAATGTCTTTTATTTTCTTCTCAATAGGATTCTTTTTCTATTTTCCTTTTATTGTTTCTTTCATGTTTTTTTTTGTTTTCTAGTGTGTTTTTACAATGTTATGTTCATGGTTGTGTGGATCTTCTCTGCCCAGATACTCTTTTTGCTATGATATAAAGTGGGTGACTATTTTTTTTTTTTTAAGACGGAGGCTCTTCTTGCCCGGGCGGGAGTGCAGTGGCATGACGTCTGTTCACTGCAACCTCGGTCTCCTGGGTTCAAGCCATTCTCCTATCTCAGCGTCCCAAGTAGCTGGGATTACAGGCACCTGTCACCACACCTGGCTAATTTTTTTGTATTTTTAGTAGACACTATGGGTTTCACTATGGGTTTCATCACTGTGTTGGCCAGGCTGGTCTCAAACTCCTGACCTCAGGTGATCTACCCATCTCAGCTTCCCAAAGTGCTGGGATTACAGGCGTGAGCCACTGTGCTTGGCTTGTGATTTCTTTTTACTTTTCTTTCTGCCTCTGAGACCAGTGTATTTTTTTTTCCCCTTCAAATCATAGTTTGAGGGGCTGATTATTTTGTGTTTTATTCACTTTTCTGCAGTCATGGGGCCGTGATCATATATAATTTTTTTGAGAATTCCAAGACTCCATTCTCTTGAGATTTTTAAATAAGTGAATTGTGTGGCATCTGAGGGCTAAGGGCAACATCAGAAGTCCAGTGTGCCATGCTTTTCCACATTTTCATTAAAATATTGTTTCCTTTCTTGGCTGTCTGTTTGAAAGATTATATTATTAGGTTATGACCAGTGTTGTATTTAGCACACTCTCTTGAAAAAAAGAAAAAAAAAAATCCTCTGATTTGGCTGGGTACGGTGGCTCACACCTGTAATCCCAGCATTTTGGGAGGCTGAGGCAGGAGGATTGCTTGAGCCCAGGAGTTTGAGACCAGCCTGGTCAACACAGTGAGACCCTATCTCTACAAGAAATACAAAAGTTAGCCAGACATAGTGGTGCATGCCTGTAGCCCCAGCTACTGGGAAAGCTGATGTAGGAGAATCCCCTGAGCCCTGGAGGTCAAGGCTGCAGTGAGCCTTGATAGTGCTACTGCACTCCACCTGGGCAACAAAGCGACACCTTGTCCAAAAAAAAAAAAAAAATTCTCGAATTTGTTGCCTTTTCAATGTCAGTTTCGGTGGTGTAAATACTCCCTTTGTGGCTGATTTCAAGCTACCAACATAATGTTACAGAGCATGAAGTTGGGAAGGGAACTGACATTCATGAGCATGTATCAGCCAAATTGCTTATCTTTTTTTATTTGATTTTAGTTCTTTTTTTGTTTTTTTGTTTTTTTTTTTTTGAGATGGGGTCTGTGTCACCTAGACTGGAGTGCAGTGGGCCATTATCATAGCTCACTGTGGCCTTGAACACTTGGGATTAAGTGATACTCCCTCAGCCTCTTGGGTAGCTTGGATTACAGGTGCATACCATCATGCCTGCCTAGTTTTTATTATTTATTTATTTAGTTATTTTTATTTATTATTATTATTATTATTTTTTGCGATGGAGTTTTGCTTTTGTCACCCTGGCTGAAGTGCAGTGGTGCAATCTTGGCTCATTGCAACCTCCACCTTCTGGGTTCAAGTGATTCTTCTGCCTCAGCCTCCTGAGTCGCTGGGGTTATAGGCGCACGCCACCATGCCAGGCTAAGTTTTGTATTTTTAGTAGAGACTGGGGTTTCACTGTGTTGGCCAGGCTGGCCTTGAACTCTTGACCTCAGGTGATCCACTTGCCTCAGCCTTTCAAAGTGCTGGGATTACAGGCGTGAGCCACCATGCTGGCCTATTATTTATATATGTATTTATTTATTGATATTTATTTATTTATTGAGACAGAGTTTTGCTCTTGTCACCTAGGCTGGATTGCAATGGCACGGTTTTGGCTCACTTGAACATTCGTCTCCCGGGTTTAAGCAATTCTCCTGCCTCAGCCTCTCGAGTAGCTGGGCTTACAGGCACCCGCCACCATGCCCAGCTACTTTTTGTATTTTTAGCAGAGATGGGGTTTCACCATGTTGGCCAGGCGGGTCTTGAACTCCTGACCTCAAGCAGTTCACCCCCCTCGGCCTCCCAAAGTGCTGGGAGGACTACAGGTGTGAGCCACCACGCCTGGCCACTTGGCTAGTTTTTAATTTTTTTGTAGAGACAGTGGCCTTTCTGTGTTGCCTAGGCTGGTCTCGAACTCCTGGACTCAAGTGATCCTCCCACTTTGGCCTCCCAAAGTATTGGGATTACAGGTGTGGGCCACTGCATCTGACCCGGTTTCAGTTCTTGAAGTTTGTTCTGTGTGTGTGTGGAGTGGGGGCGGAGGGGCAGGTAGGCTGCTTTATCCTCTACCCACGGCCCCCTTATTTCCCTCCTCGTTAAGTATTGGGGAATAGAAACTACGTAATTTGATTTCATGCATTATTTTAATGTAAGTTTTTCTCTTTTTTTTTGCAATACTGAGATTACACAAATGCTGATATTTAGGCATAATTAAGATGAACATTCATAGGTCTTATATAGAAGATGATAATGAGATGGACTTGGTAACTGTGTGTCGCTGGGAAGTGTTTTTAAGTTTCCCAATTAAACCCTGTGAATCATGTTCTATCGCAGTTACAAAGATTCAGAAAATCATTACTCAGGTCTTTTGCCAGTGAAAGTGAATATTATGTTGCTTTTATATAATTTATTTGTATGTGGGACAGAGAAAAGATGACTCTGTTTAATAACTCTCCCAGTAGAATTTCAGCTGTGTAAATAGTTGAGCTTTTGTCGTGCATGCTTCACCAGAACAGCAATAGTTATTGTTTTAAATTATCAGAAGTGACAAAATACTTTTTCTGAACTGTGACTTAAAAACTTGACTTTTTCCTAATTTAGCACCAGAGACAGAAATAAAAACCAGCTTGATGCCTTTGGTGCTGAAAAAGGAGTGGAATCCACAGTTCTACAAAGCCAAGCTTGTGCTATGGCAACTCAGACCACTTAAATCCAATTCAGTTATCCAGTGGAAATTTTCAAAATGGAAGAAATTATTCAGAAGTTCTCATACTTCCCCATTCTTGATTTCTTATTTTTTGCTAAACTCAAGTATACTACATTTATAAGTATGTTTAAAGGATACAGAAGATGCATTGGTATATTTGATTCTATTATTTAGTCTTGATTTTTAAAAGTTCCATGCTAGTGGGTTTTATTATCTCTTAGAATTGGCTTCACTGTAATTTCTTTGCTACTTGTGAAGATAGTTTTGGACTCATTCCTCTCACCTCTCTTGGGAGGAGTGCGTTCAAGAGGAGGAAGAAGTAACTCAGTAATAGTTTAAGTTGAATTGTCCTTTTATGCCGTTCTTTGTGCTCATGAGCTTTTTGCATGCATTTAAGGTAGGCATTGTTGTCTCCATTTTACAGATTAAAAAACTACCTCCTGAGATTTAAAAAAGTTGAAAAATTACCTAGCTCATGTGGTTATGGCTAGGAAGTATCAGAATTCAACCCAGTTTTATTTTTTTATTCCTGAATTCTTGGCTTCGATGTGTGTATATTGGTCTGAAAGGCAAATGTGGGAGAAGGAAGAAAAGGAGGAAGGGGGTAGAGATGATGATGATGGATAATTTATTGAACCTTGCCTCTTTGGTAGGCTGTCTAATATTAATTGTCACACGTGGTTTAAATCATTTAATCTGTGAGTCTTAAAAGAGAGCTACTCTAGTGTCTTCATTTTATGGATGGGAGACTGAACCTGAGTAGTTTTCTGTTCTAATAACTGAAGGTAGTGGTATTCAAACCCAGATAATTTTTTTTTTCATTCTGGTAAAAAATGCTTAAGGTAAAATGTACTGTCTTAACCATTTCTAAGTATACACTTCAGTAGTGTTAAGTATATTCACATCGTTGTCCAACAAATCCTAGAACGTGAACCCAGATAATCTGACATCGGAGTTTATGCCCTTAACCACTTAGTGCATAAACAGAAAATTTGGTGTTGGATTACAAAATTTAGTGTTGGGTAATAGATGAACCATTTTTAGAATACTTATTTGTTTTATAAAAGTTGACAGTTTTCTTTAGTTAAAAATTTTACTTGATTTGTCAAAGAATCACTTTTTTTTTTTTGCTTCTCTTGAAGATGGAGAAATAAGGACCAAGTTTACATTCCTGCCTGAAAGGAAACAAGGAAACCAGGAAAAATACAGAAAGACAATGGCTTTTTTTTTTTTTTTTTTGAGATGGAGTCTTGCTCTGTCACCCAGGCTGTTGTACAGTGGCGCAATCTTGGCTCACTGCAAGCTCTGCCTCTCAGGTTCAAGCCATTGTCCTGCCTCAGCCTCCCGAGTAGCTGGGACTACAGGCACGGCCACCATGCCTGGCTAATTTTTTGTATTTTTTAGTAGAGACAGGGTTTCACTGTGTTAGCCAGGATGGTCTCCATCTCCTGACCTCGTGGTCCACCCACCTCGGCCTCCCAGAGTGCTGGGATTACAGGCGTGAGCCACCGTGCCCGGCCTTTTTTTTTTTTTTGAAACAGTTTCCCTCTTGTCGCCCAGCTGGAGTGCAGTGGTGTGATCTTGATCTCGGCTCACTACAACCTCTGCCTCCCGGCTTCAAGCGATTCTCCTGCCTCAGCCTTCTGAGTAGCTAGGTTTATAGGCACCCACCACCACACCCCGCTAGTTTTTGTATTTTTAGTAGAGATTGGGTTTCACCATCTTGGTCAGGCTGGTCTTGAACTCCTGACCTTAGGCGATCCACCTGCCTCGACCTCCCAAAGTGCTGGAATTATAAGCGTGAGCCACTGCGCCCGGTGAAACAATGATTTTTAAGGTATTGGTCATCAGGTAGTGAGGGACCCTGAGTGGCGAAACAATAAGGTTGGCCCTTTGTGCCAGCTTTCTGCCTTGAGAGATTTCTGGGTTATGGTGCTATGAGAGGGAACCTAGGTAGAGTTCAGTGAACTCCCTCAGCTGAAGAGATGAAGACCAAAGTGGCTGGAGTTCACAGACAGAATATCAGGGTGAAGAGAGAGCTGCACAGAGGATCCCTGAGATCTGCAGAGACTTCCACTGTAGTGTTTAGCAGAGCTCTGATCAGCCCATATGAGGAAACTACCTGAGGCTCAAGAATCATCCCAAAAGATTAGATTGAATGGTACCTGGTGCTCAGATAGGGCTGTAAGTAGTGCCTTTTTTTTTTTTACCAGGTAGACTGGAAGAACTCAGTTCATGGAGCATTGGATAGACTATTGAGATAGGTCTTGTCTCAGTAGTGGGAAATAATTAGCCCCAGACTGAGCACTCATTCTACATAAATTTGTCCAGAGAATTGAAGAAGAGGTAATACTTCTCAACACATTTTTTTACCCCAATACCAAAACTTGACAAAGATAGTACAAGAAAAGAAACTGTAAGCCAGTATATCCCCTGAACACAGATAACAAAATTCTAAACAAAATTACAGTAAATTGAATCTGACAACATGACCAAGTAGGGTTTATCTCAGGAATTCAAGGTTGGCTTAACATTCAAAAATCAGTAAATTTAATTCACCATATTAATAAATTGAAAAGAAAAAAATATGATCATCTTAATAGATGCAGAAAGAGCAGATACAGAAATAAGCATTTATTCCTGATAGTTTTCTTTTAACTTTTAATTTATTTTTGTACTTTTTGTTTGTTTTTATTTATTTTTATTTTTTTTAGGGATGAGGTCTTGCTATGTTGACCAGGCTGGTCTCGAATTCCTGGCCTCAAGCAGTCCTCCCATCTCAGCCTCCTAAAATGCTAGGATTACAGGAGTGAGCCACTGCACCTGGCCCTGATAGTTTTTATCAGCAAAATGTGAATAGAAGAGAACTTGCTCAGCTTGATAAAGGACATCTAAAACAAACTTACGGCTAACATCCAAACGTGTGTGTGCGGTTGGAATTACTGTCATGATATGTTTTAATAATATATGTGTTAATGGAGAATTTGTAATAGTGCTGGGATTAGGGAGAAATTGTTTCATACATATTCATAGATACATGAATCACGTTAGAACTAGAAGGGGTCTTCAAGATGATACTAATTCCGACTGTTGTTTATTTTTTATAGGTCAGTACGGGAATCCTTTAAATAAATATATTAGACATTATGAAGGATTATCTTACAATGTGGATTCATTACACCATAAACACCAGCGTGCCAAAAGAGCAGTCTCACATGAGGACCAATTTTTACGTCTAGATTTCCATGCCCATGGAAGGTGAGTGAATTTATTGCTCACTGTGTCTGAAGTTCCTTTGTGTTCAATCTAAGTTGAAGAAGAAATTTATATCCTTAATTTTCCTTCTCTAATGCAAGGTCTTCATTTGGAAATTCCATTTCCACTGGAATTTGGTATATGCATTAAAAAATGACTTATTTTAAAATGGATTGCCCTTTTATATTGTTGAGGAAACAGTCAAATTTAAATGTTTTTGAATTTATGAATCAGATCTTACGTTAGTAAAAGATATGTCTTTAAAGAAGTTTCTGTGTTCATAGTTTCTTACTACTTTGTATGTTTTATGGTCAATATATCTATCTACTGGTGCCAGCAGTGAAGGTAACTACTTGTATGCCATTGAATACATCATTTACTCAGTTTTACCAGTTCTAAAATGACAGCTGGTAGACAGATTACCTGCTGTATTGTTCGATTCTCAGTCAGAATTGTTAAGTGATAAAGGGGAGTCAAGGGAGAGAAGTTTAAAAAAATCACTTATTGAGTACCTGTTGTGTTCTAGATACTTTATATGCATTTTCTTGTTTAATCTTCTCAACATCCAGACACAGGTAAATAGGTTTTTACATCCGAGGAAACTAAGGCTCAGAGAAGTTAAATAGCTTACACGGCACTGATTTTACTGAGACCTGGCTAAACACCCCTTTTTTTTCCTCTATCTATTAGGGACTCTTACAGAATCTTGGAGATCTTTGTGAAGCCCTCTCTATCTTATGTGTAATTATTAAATCTATTCCTTTTGTACTTTTTCTAATGATGTAACCCTGATTGATTACTGTAGTATTCACTTCCCAGTAAGTTTCCCAGCTTCCACTCTGTTTATCGTTAAAGCTATTCTACTGCTATGAGATGACTTTTCTCTAAATACTTATTTTTTCATGTCAGCTTATTGCTCTAAAGTCTTCAATTAATGATTGTTAGCCAGATTTTCTTAATTTGACTTTAGTTTCTCTGTAAATTAATCCTAGTCTATCATTGTAAACTTACTTTGTTTTACTTCCCAGCATCAAGTGTCTGTTTCACCCAGAATGATCTTCTAGTCACTGAATATACCACGTAAACTTTGTTCTCTGTGTCATTTGTCCTAAATCCTGATCATCTTTTAATGTACAATTCAACTTCTGCCTCTTAGACGCTTTACTTTTTAGTTCCCTCTAAACTTTAAAATTGCTTATCGGAATCATTGGCATCTTCATTTGTGCTCTCTTCCTTTTTGTGGGTACTTCTTATTAATTTTTCCATAACTGTGTTTTCTGTTCCTCACAGGCATCCTGGCTACTATTTGGTATTATCTATTATATGGCACATATGGTACATGTGCTTAAAAAACATTTTAATGGATGAAAAATCTGATAATTAGGAATGCTATAAAACTTAAAAGTATTTTGTACATGGAAATAAATGTGTTACTTAAATTAATGATTCTCCATATTACAAAAGTAATGATTATTGTTGAAAAAATTACTTTCAAGTTATAAAATATTTATTTGAAGGAGGGAAAAAGGTTTATTTCAGGGTCTTTACTTCTAGATAAACATTTTAGTGGCAGCAGTTTATGTAAATTTTTATGATCCTTCAGATGTTTTAAAATTACTTTCTTTATTAGTATGTACTATGAAATTACAAGCAATCATTAGTCTTACTGTTTTTAATGAGCATCTCAATATATTTAGTATTATTAATTATATTAATATATACCAAATACGATTTGACTGTCAAAAGGAGAAGATTTTAGCTGCTTTTGGCTTGAATATCTATTCCTAATAATCAGATTTTTGTTAGCTATATCATGTAATTCATATTGAATAAATGGCAGAACTAAATCCCTAGCTCCTTTGTGTGTGTGTCAGTGAGTGAGAGAGAGTCGGGAAAGCGAGAGGGTTTGCATGAATGAGTGGGCTGCCATATAGTTGTCCAAAAAAATGTTTATTGACTGCTAGTGAAAAGTTACTTAGTGTAGGCTGTGGGTGATAGAAACATAAAGCAAACATAGATCTCATAGGAGCGGTTAGATGTGCCTAAGTTATTGTATAAGACACATATGATGTGTTACATTACAGATAAAATGCTGTAGGTATTCAAAGGAGGGAGAACTTCTTGCTGAGGCACTAAACAAAGGACCTGAAACCAGGAAATCTCATGTAATGTGGTCTCATTTATAGGGGTCACTTTAGGATACCTTTTTTTTTTTTTTTGAGACAGAGTCTTGCTTTGTTGCCCAGGCTGGAGTGCAGTGGTATGATCTTGGCTCACTGCAACCTCTGGGTTCAAGTGATTCTCCTGCCTCAGTCTCCCAAGTAGCTGGGACTACAGGTGTTCGCCACCATGCCAGACTGATTTTTGTATTTTTAGTAGATATGGGTTTCACCATGTTGACCAGGCTGGTCTCGAACTCCTGATCTCAAGTGATCTGCTCACCTTGGCCTCCCAAAGTGCTGGGATTACAGGCATGAACCACCATACCTGGCCCATTTTAGGGTGCTTTTAACACAAATCTGCTTAACTATACAAACTTACTATATTTTCTAGAATTTCAGATAGTTTATTTTTCCAATTTTTATATGTTCACACCGTCTCAGAATTTGTGCCCTAAAACATGGTCGTTGTAATTACCTTTTAAAATACTTTAATTAAATATGCAATGGTCTGATGATCTTGTTCCTCCCTTTCCTTGAAAATAGGCCTACAAAATGACTGGAGTAGTATAATTATAGATTTCCTGCTAGGTCTTTCTTCCTCTTCTATCGTCTAAGAAATACTAGTCTTGGTACACTATAACTCCTCCTAACAGGATTTCTATCTATATATAAATTATTTATTATTTGTTAATAACAATTTGTAGTAATTAGTATTTTATTTTTATAAATTCTTATTTTTTGTATTTAATATGAATATGTTTTATTTTTATTTTTAGGTAGATTGGCTCAATATATAATAAATATAGTTTTGAAATGACTTTGGGTTAGAGTTACTTGTAGTCCAGCCTATAAGATGTGTACTATCAGGCCGGGCGCGGTGGCTCAAGCCTGTAATCCCAGCACTTTGGGAGGCCGAGACGGGCGGATCACGAGGTCAGGAGATCGAGACCATCCTGGCTAACACAGTGAAACCCCGTCTCTACTAAAAAATACAAAAAACTAGCTGGGCGAGGTGGCAGGCGCCTGTAGTCCCAGCTACTCGGGAGGCTGAGGCAGGAGAATGGCGTAAACCCAGGAGGTGAAGCTTGCAGTGAGCCGAGATCCGGCCACTGCACTCCAGCCTGGGCAACAGAGCAAGACTCTATCTCAAAAAAAAAAAAAAAAAAAAAAAAAAAAAAGATGTGTACTATCTTATAGTCCAGCCTACAAAATTGTACTGTCTTATACCTGGTGGCTAGAATTGTTATCTGTATTTCACCCTTTAAAAAAATATCAAGTAGAGTTTATTTCATTTCATTCACATAGTAGGCTTTAGTCCCCTAGAATCTGATCAGTATAATTTAACATGTAATAGAATATATTAAATACTATGGAGTTAACTTAGACATACCAAGAAGAATATACTTGGAAAGGGTTTTGCTTATACATTTATGACTTACATTTCTGGGTAGTAGCACGGCTTCCCTCTCTCTCTCTCTCTCTCTCTCTCTGTGTGTGTATGTTTAAGTATTAAAGTAATTTTTTGTGGTGTTTACATCTAAGCACATGAACATACTTTCAACATGGCTTCCAAGTTTTCTGATTAACAAAGGGTATATTATATGCCATGGTTACAGATGTTACTGTTAAGTGAAGAAACGTTTAGATTTTTCCAAACCGAAAGTCCATTCTTAGGAATTCTATCGCTAGGTGTGGTGGTTCATGCCTGTAATCCCAGCACCTTGGGAGACTGAGGCGGGCAGATCGTGAGGTCAAGGCCATCCTGGCCAACATGGTGAAACCCTGTCTCTACTAAAATACAAAAAATTAGCTGAGTGTGTGCCTGTAGTCCCAGCTACTCAAGAGGCTGAGGCAGGAGAATTGCTTGAACCGGGGACACGGAGGTTGCAGTGAGCCGAGATGACGCCACTGCACTCCAGCCTGGCGACAGAGCAAGACACCGTCTCAAAAAAAGAAAAAAAAGAAACAAATTCTATGAAAAGCTGTTGCTCTTGAAATAAAGCTTAAAGCTGTTTGAAAATAAAAGTACCATTTGAGTCAGTGCCACAGTCATTAAGGAAACAACTCCAGTAATACTTATTAGAAGATTAAACTATTTTGATAATAGATATTAGGGTAAAATACATCTCTTAGCTTGGCTGAGAAATTAAGAATCACTTTTCTAGGTTTCAGAAATTACTTCACTGAATAAGTTCTGATGAATTGGATTGCTCACTTAGCAATGCTGTATATATATCAGTTATGGCATTTATCACATAACTTTATTTACATGCATATGTCCTCTGCTCCTTGTGAGCTTGAAGTGTAGAGTGTGAGTCTTATTCACCTTTTTTATGTAGAGGATGGTCATTTTAGCTATATTGAGTGAGTGAATTGCTGGACATGGTGGCTCATGCTTGTAATCCCAGTATTTTGGTAGGCTGAGGTGAGAGCATCACTTGAGCCCAGCAGTTTGAGACCAGTCTGGGCCACATGGCAAGATCCTGACTCTACAGAAAGATTAGAAGAAACTTAGCTGAGTGTGGTGGTGCATGCCTATAGTCCCAGCTACTTGGGAGGCTGAGGTGGGAGGATCACTTGAGCCCGGAAAGTTGAGGCTACCGTGAGTCATGGTTGTGCCACTGCACTCCAGCCTGGGTGACAAGAGTGAGACCCTGTCTCAAAAAACAAAACACCACCAACAAAACATTTAAGTACATAGATACTAGGAAACAGATTTTCTTCTTAAATATTTTATACTCTATCTCATCCTCTTTGGTAGTTGTTCTTAATGACTAAGTAATAAGCAGATTTGTCATATTGTGGGATGCAGGATTTTTGTTCGAAATTTGTTTTCTTTCAGTCCTCATGTTCATGTGAAAGTGTGTGATGTATCAGGGACTGTCTGTTGTAATTTCCCTTCTCTTATTCTTAGATACCGTGTTGTCCTGCCATTCCTGTCTTTTTTTTTTGAAACAGGGCCTGGCACTTTTGCCCAGGCTGGGGTACAGTGGTGAGATCTTAGTTCACTGCAACTCTTGCCTCCTGGGCTCAAGCCATCCTCCCATCTCGGTCTCCTGAGTAGCTGGGACTATAGGCACACACCACCATGCCTAGTTAATTTTCATATATATTTTTTTTTTGGTAGAGATGGGGTTTTGCCATGTTGCCCAGGTTCCCTTGGCCTCCGAAAGTGCTGGGATTACATGTGTGAGCCACCGTGCCTGGCCATCCCTGTCTTAACCATCATGTACTTTAGCATACTATAATTTCCAGAAATTTTGCTTATGTGGTTTTTGTAAAATGCAGGTTAATATTGTTTATGTTTTGATTCTATATAATATGTTGGAATATCACTATATCACTTATATCAATATAGGTGAAAATTAGAATAAATATCTGTCTTAGATTTAACCAAGGTTATTAATATAGCATGAGAAAAACTTCATTGCAAGATCGTGTAGTAATGATCCCTTTTATAGCTTTTAGTATGATTTTTATGTTGTATATATATTTTTTATCTTATGCCTTTTATTTGCACCTGTCATTGAAGAGAAGCATCAGGGATCACTCTAGTCTTTCTTCTTCCTAATAGAACTTGTAGGAATTTTCTGAAACACCGTTTCAAAGTGGTAGTTAAAAAAATAAGTAAAATGAAGTATCTGAGACCTCTTACTTAAAATGATTGTCTGTTATGATATACTTTATCTTTTTGGTAGGAAGTATATATACACTATTAGATTGAATTATTTTTGTTGTTGTATGTATATGTATGTTTAAACCTTTTCATTCTTCATATCTTGTTTTCCAAATTATATACTTTGGGATGGGCATCTTGTCTTTATTTTCTGGTCTTCTCACCACTTTGCTAACTTGTCTTTGATAGAGTTGGTAGTTTACAGCCACCAACTTTGCATTTGAATAGGAAGCCACTTAGTAAAGAATTCTGTGATTTTATATATATGTTGGAGTAGTCATAAACTGGGTAGTGAAAGGAGTAGTGTGGTTAATTCAGACTATTCAGACTGATTGACTTTCCTTCTGACTTGATGTGAAATCTAGAGATTTCTTCTGAGCCTCAGTTTCCTCATTAGTAAAACCTTGAAGTTTAGACAAGATAATGTTTAAGCTCCTTTCTGCTTTAAAATTCTACTAAATAGTATACTAAGTTTAAAACATTAAAACACTGTCTAGTCAGTAATAAACCATATTTTTCTGCCTGTTTATGTATTTGGGTACATCAGTCCGTACATCAGAAATGATTTTTATCGAATATGTGATTTGTATATAGTATGGAAGAAACCGAAAACTTTCCTTAAGTGCAGCATAATTGTTTGGAGAATATACAAGTTTGTTTTTTTCTGAATTGACAAGGTAATTCTTCCTGTAGCCTTAAGAGTAAGTTTCCAAACTGTTTAAAACAGATGATTAGACATTTGGTTGAAAGTTTTCTTTGTGGTTTGGGATTTGAGTTCTCGCTACTCCTGAAATGTGGAGGTTTCAAGAACATGGCCTAGGTAACCTGTAAAAGGCATAAATATTCCCATCGCTGGTTCTTGACTGGAGTTGGGTTAGTCTGGAGATGTCTTGGACTTTATCTCTGTTATATCATGAGTCAGGTAGAAGAAACCTAGGACCCTTTTAAATCTGTAGACAAACCAGCAGACTTTGAGAAGCAGATGTAAGAGTCTAGGGAACACAAATGAATGCCTGATCATAAAGAAGAGCTAGGGAATAAATTTGAATGGTGTAAAAATGCTATTGTTATGGATGTCTAAAAACAAAAATTTAAAGAATACTGATGGTAATTAAATCTCTGCCAACAAAATTTGAGTAAAAATTCCCAAAGGAAAATAATATTTATTTAGTACCTACTTTGTGTCAGGTATAGTGCAACATACATTAGTTTAAGTACATTTTACATTGCTTTTTATCTCAGTATTGGATTTTCTAGGATATGATATTCTTTATTCTTGCCTGGTTCCTCTTTATATGGAAATTAAAATCCCAAGAAAGCTGTTTGTAAAGAAATCTGAAGGGATAATGGCTACTTGAATTACTTAACTGAAGCCTAAGGAAAAGGAAAAGTTGATCTGTGTTCATGTTATTTTCGTATGACTAAAAGTAACTGTAATATTTTTGATGAAAGGGTATATGAATTTTATATGACTAAAGGTTATTAGGAGCTGATCATTGCTTTGAGTTTAGTGTCTTAGATATAATTTTAATATGAAATATCAATTTTATTTTACACGTTTTTCTCCAGGCTGGGGTACAGTGGTGTGATCTTGGCTCACTGCAACCTCCGCCTCCTGGGTTTAAGCGCTTCTCCTGCCTCAGCCTCCCGAGTAGCTGGGACTACAGGCACACGCCACCACACCCAGCTAATTTTTATATTTTTAGTAGAGATGGGGTTTCACCGTGTTGTCCAGGATGGTCTCGATTTCCTGACATGATCCTCCTGCCTCGGCCTTCCAGAGTGCTGGGATTACAGGCGTGAGCCACTGCACCCGGCCTATTTTACATGTTTTTAAGCACTAACCAGGGCGTACCTGGAAGAGAGGGAATGAAGGTTTTTGTTGTTGTTTTAAAATACAAACTCAACTTTCTCCCTCCTCCTTTGAAGAGGGAGTGAAGTAAGAGTGTAAGAGTATTTTTCTGGCTGTTTTTAATTCTTCGGAGAAATTGTTTCCTCTAAAAGTTAATCTAAAACAGGTTTATATCTGATGGCTTGTTTAGTGGTGTATTTTTATTTATTTATTTATTTATTTTTTGAGATGGAGTCTTGCTCTGTCACCCAGGCTGGAGTGCAGAGGCGCAATCTTGGCTAACTGCAACCTCTGCCTCCCAGGTTCAAGCAATTCTCCTGTCTCAGCCTTCCTAGTAGCTGGCATTACAGGCATGCACCACCACGCCTGGCTAATTTTTGTATTTTTAGTAGACACAGGGATTTCACCGTGTTGACCAGGCTGGTCTCGAGCTCCTGACCTCAGATGATCCGCCCACCTCGGCCTCCCAAAGTTCTGGAATTACAGGCGTGAGCCACCGCACCCAGCCAGTGGTGTAGTTTTTAATGCCAGAGTTTCTAGAGTTGGTGACCTAGACAGTGAATGTCAGAAATTAGGTATATGCCTAGTAGAAGAACTTATATATTGTTTTTCTTAATTATGTTATATTTCATGCTAAAATGTTGCATGTTCAGTTGGGTCTTTTGTGACATAAGTACCCTAGCTCAGATTTTATCCAGATTTGTAGTCAACCTTGGTTTTTTCTGTTGTTCAAGTGGTTAAACTCTTTGTAAGGTTGTTGTGGCGTTTTCTTAAAGGTGCAGCAAGGATTTTATGTGACTAAAGGTTCTTTTAATGTTTATCCTGTTTCATTATACCTGAAAGTCTTTTATAGTAACTGTGATGAATATGTTTAGTTTATTGGTTTTAATATGTTTTTTTGGTGTGTTTTATTAAGCATCAGGGAAACCTTGTATTATAGTGTAATAGCTTTAAACTGATTAAAAATTCTTTGGTCGTCATATATATATAGTTCCTTTTTGATACAACTTCTAAATACTTATTCTTCAGTTGATTGTATAATAACCTCTTTAATTTCTTAAAGTCATTCTGTATCTCTGCAGGTTGTCACACGTTTTTGATACTTGTATATAGGAATAAAGTTGTTAATTTGTATGCATCTCTGAAATCTGAAATTATAATCACTAGTAAGTTTCCAAAATAGTCTATACTGAGCCAACAAATCAAGTATAAACACAAGGTCTAGCAAATCAAGAATCTTAGTTATCATGATGTGGGACAAATAGTTGTGTTACATGCCAGTATCAGTTGCCAGGTTGGTATTTTATTATTTATTTAGGATGGAATGAATGACATGGTCTTGCTGTGTTGCTCAGGCTGGCCTCAAACTTCTGAGCTCAAGCAATTCTCCCACTTCAGCCTCCTGAGCAACTGGGACCATAGATGTGTGCCACCATGCTTGGCTGGTTTTTAATTTTTTTGTAGATATGGGGTCTTGCTGTGTTGCCCAAGCTGGTCTCGAACTCTTGGGCTCAAGCTATCCTCCCACTTCAGCCTCCCAAAATGCTGGGATTACTGGTGTGAGCCACCGTGTGCTGCCTCAGTTATTTTTTTCATCTGTCACCAGGAAGATGTTGTGCATTTTGCCATCCCCGGGGTTCCCTTATATATCCTAAGCAAGGAATTATAGTTTGGTGTGACGGAAAGACTGTTTCAGATTTAAACTCTGATTTTGTGTGCTCTTGGTCAAGTCAAATCAACCTTCACCAATTTATTAAATTAGTAAATTTAGGTGATTGTTATTTTATACATTTGGTTTACATTAGATATCTGAACAATGGAAGTCTCCCTCTATTCTTAAATCCTGTCATTGTTTTATTTTATTTTATTTTTTTATTGTTTGTTTGTTTTTGAGACCATGTCTCACTCTGTTGCCCAGGCTGGTGTATAGTGGCGCAATCTTTGCTCACTGCAACCTCCACCTCCTGGGTTCCAGTGGGCCTTGTGCCTCAGCCTCCTGAGTAGCTGGGATTTTAGGTGGTCACCACCACACCTGGCTAATTTCTGTATTTTTCATAAAGATGGCGTTTCACCATGTTGGCCAGGCTGGTCTTGAATTCCTGACCTCAAGTGATCCACCTGCCTTGGCCTCCCAAAGTTCTGGGATTGCAGGAGCGAGCCACCACATCAGGCCCTTAATGTTTTATATACAGTAGTTTACTTGCCAATTATTTAATTACATAGTTGCATGAGGTTGGAAAGTTTTTATAGAAACCTTTTTTCTTTTCAGTAGGTAAATCTGCTTATTCTGTAATCATGTGTAATATGTGTAATCATGTGTTCTGTAATTATGCCATCATGACAGGTTCTTTCCATTGGCTCTCCTTTATATGAGACTCACATTTTTGTTCTGTTTGTCTTTTTACATCGGATGAAGTTACTCATTTAAGTTATAATTTTATTTTTGTCTTCCTCAGGAACTCTCGTAGATTTGTGTTTATGTATTTTTGCTTATAATTTGAGGTAATTCATTTACTTCAGGGCTATCAGTTAAGCCTGGAACTGTGTTTTCCTTTTCCTTTTTCTTGTTCTTGTTCTTTTTTTTTTTTTTATTAGATGGAGTCTTGCTCTGCCGCCCAGGCTGGAGTGCGGTAGCGTGTTCTCGGCTCACTGCAGCCTCTGTCTCCCAGGTTCAACCGATTCTCCTGCCTCAGCCTCCTGAGCAGCTGGGATTACAGGGGCCCGCCACCACGTCTGGCTAATTTTTGCATTTTTAGTAGAGATGGGGGTTTCACAATGTTGCCCAGGCTGGTCTCGAACTCCTGACCTCAGGTGATCTACTGGCCTCAGCCTACCAAAGTGCTGGGATTACAGGTGTGAGCCACTGTGCCTGGCTGAGCTTTTTTTTTTTCCCCCCCCCAAAGTATATAGCCCTAGAATTTTTCTTTTCTTTTCTTTTTTTTTTTTTTTTTGAGACAGAGTCTTGCTCGCTCTGTCACCCAGGCTGAGGTGCAATGGCACGATCTCAGCTCACTACAACCTCCATGTCCTGGGTTCAGTCTATTCTCCTGCTTCAGCCTCCTGAGTAGCTGGGATCACATGTGCATGTCAGCATGCCTGGCTAATTTTTGTATTTTTAGTAGAGATGGGGTTTCATCATGTTGGCCAGGCTGGTCTCGAATTCCTGACTTCGTGATCCACCTGCCTTGGCCTCCCAAAGTGCTGGAATTACAGATGCGAGCCACTGTACCCGGCCAAGCCCTAGAATTTCTGTGGGAGATGCCTGGTGGAGTGTACATTGGCTGACTCTCAACCCTTTCCCCCTTTCCCCTCTGCAGACCTGTTCCTTTCCTTTCCAGTTCCCCTCCCCTCACCCCACTTCTCCTTTCCCTTCCCTATGATAGCTTGAAAAAAGGACTTTTCTATTTCATAAAGTATAGTAGTGGAAGATAATTGATTCAAAATAACATTTGATGTTAATATTGGCAACTTACCTTGAAAAATAATCTGGAGACTCAAGCATCTTAATTAAGAAGGTGAAAGTTAAGAGGAGGCCGGGCGCGGTGGCTCAAGCCTGTAATCCCAGCACTTTGGGAGGCCGAGACGGGCGGATCACGAGGTCAGGAGATCGAGACTATCCTGGCTAACCCGGTGAAACCCCGTCTCTAGTAAAAAATACAAAAAAATAGCCGGGCGAGGTGGCGGGTGCCTGTAGTCCCAGCTACTCGGGAGGCTGAGGCAGGAGAATGGCGTAAACCCGGGAGGTGGAGCTTGCAGTGAGCCGAGATCCGGCCACTGCACTCCAGTCTCGGCGACAGAGCAAGACTCCGTCTCAAACAAACAAACAAACAAAAAAAAAGAAAGTTAAGAGGAAATGAGTATCTGGAAACATCAGAAATGTCTTAGTTAAGTACAGTTATTCCTACTAACCACTAACCCAGGCCTGTCATAGGCCTGCTCCATTTTAGATATGATAGAACTCTATTCATGAAGACAGTGCTTTCCTCTGGGACTCCTGGATTACTCTGATAGTAACTTGAAGCAAGGATTTTGCCCTCAAATTTCCTGTCTGTATGGGCAACGTACTTCATTAGTTGGGACTTTATGTCCCATTATTACTTCAGTTAAAAGGATGCACCCTGTATCTTGTTTTCTTCTGAGTATTAGAACCATACTATCTTTAGCTAAAATAGCAACCCCGTGGGAAAAGGCAACTTCTTTTTGGTCTATAGTAGTCCATCCTTGTTTGCAGAGGGTATGTTCTAAGATTCCCCATTGAATGCCTGAAACTGTGAATAGTACCAAACCCTAAATATATTATGTTTTCCTATACATAAATACCTATGATAAAGTTCAGTTTACAAATTAGGTACAGTAAGGGATTAACAACAATAACAACAAAAGAGAACATTTATGACTACTGTAAGTTATGTGAATGTGGTCTCTCTCAAAATATCTTACTGTCCTGTACTCACCTGTTTTCAGACCACAGTTGACTAGGGGTAACTGAAACAGTGTGGGTAAGAGGGGACAACTCTATATTCTAACTATTCTAACCTATAGAAAGTATTTCTGTATATTAAAATGTAGAAGGTACGTAACTTTCCTGAAAACTTATGGAATGACATCCTAACATAATTTATTTTGTTGAATTGCACCAAAGGTGGTTTTGGTACATCTATTATTTGTCTGGTTTGGATGTAAAATGCTTTTCTAAAGCCTGAGAAAGAAAAACCAGCTATTACTACCACGTGATAAAACTGTATATTCAGAGCACTGAAACTAGGGACTCAGTATCTGTTTGGTTATTTCAAAAAATTGCTATCATTTGTTAAACTGATTTTGTCCTCCTATAACTTCACTCCATTCTTTATAATATTACTATAATGCCAACGCCAAAAAAAGAATTATAATAGAACTACTATAATCAAGATGAGAAACTTAATACTATTGATTCATAAAATCAATACAGTGGTTAAATCCGAGGGTAGGAAAACATTCCCAGTGGAAATAATGTTCTTTATACAGGACATCTTGCCTCCTCGAGGAAATCTACAGTTTATTTTTGATGATGGTGTAATATATTATAAAATAATAAAAAGAACTACATTTGCTGAAAGAAACATAGTAAGAGTGGACAGAGTTTAGCTATAGTCTTGAAAGTGGCTCAAGCATTAAAAATCAGAGAGAGTTTTTTTGTGGTAATGTTTAAAACACAATTTTCAGTGAAAGCCAAATTAGGTTATAATTTTTGTTTCTATATCTTACTTGCGTTTGTTCAGATTTTAAAAGGTGACTTTTAAAAGGTGACTTGCTGGAAACTAATGATGGTACTTTAAGACTACTACAACACTCTGCAGGTGTTAGCTTGACTTTTTCCATCATATGCTTGAGAGGCATTCTTTTTTTTTTTTTTTTTTGAGACAGAGTCTCGCTCTGTCGCCCAGGCTGGAGTGCAGTGGCCGGATCTCAGCTCACTGCAAGCTCCGCCTCCTGGGTTTACGCCATTCTCCTGCCTCAGCCTCCCAAGTAGCTGGGACTACAGGCGCCTGCCACCTCGCCCGGCTAGTTTTTTGTATTTTTTAGTAGAGACAGGGTTTCACCGTGTTAGCCAAGATGGTCTCGATCTACTGACCTCGTGATCCGCCCGTCTCGGCCTCCCAAAGTGCTGGGATTACAGGCTTGAGCCACCGCGCCCAGCCTGAGAGGCATTCTTGATGTGGTAGAAAGAGCAACATGCAGCAACCAAATACTGGAGTTCTACTCCTAATTTTAGTCTTATTACCCTTTGATTAAAATATTCGTCATGTCTCCTTTGTACTGTTACTCTGAGAGTAAGATGCAGTAATATATGTAAAAGTGCTCTGCAAACTGCAAGCCTCTGTACTGTATACATTTAAGAAGAACGTTGTAATCTCATCATTATCTTCGCATACCATCATCTCAACCAAATCCCTTGGGACTTTAACCATTATGAAAGATGGCCACACAATATGATTTTATACCCCAGCTTTTTGGAATGCAGTGATTTTTAAAAATTTATTTTTATTGTAAAATAACAAAAAGTTACAATTTTAACCATTTTTAAGTGGTAAACAGCAAGATTTTTGCCCTTGGATTTCCTTGTTGTATTGCCAAAGTTCATTAGTTGGGGCTTTATGTCCCATTATGGCATCAATTAAAGGAATGCATTAAATGGCAGTAAGTACATGCACAATGTTGTGCAACCATCACCATCATCACAAACAGAAAGTATGTACTCATTAAACAGTGACTCCCCATTTTTCTGTCCCTCCAGTCCCTGGCAACCAACTGTTCTACTATCTGTCCCAGTGAGTTTGCTGTTCTAGGTACCTCATATACGTGGAATCATGGATTATTTATGACTGACTTATTTCACTTACTGTATTAGTCCATTCTCACATTGCTAGAAAGAACTACCTGAGGATGTGAGGGCAATCTGGCTGCAACATTTGTCACACCATTAATCTCCAGGGTTGATTCGACTGATCTGGCTGGCTAGATGGGTGTCCCTTTACTCCCTCACTGCTCCATGTGCATCCCTCCTGAAGCTGCATGCTTGGTAGAGGAGAACTGGTCTTTAGTCAAGTTTATAAGAGTAGCTGTGCTTCCCTGCTGGAACCTCCAAACAAGCTTTCAAGAACTACTTGAGACTGGGTAATTTATGAAGAAAAGAAATTTAGTTGGCTCACAGTTCTGCAGGCTGTACAGGAGGCATGGCTGGGGAGACCTCAGGAAGCATACAATCATAGGAGAAGGGGAAGCAGGGACAATCTTGTGAGAACTCACTCACTATTACAAGAACAGCAAGGGGGAAATCTGCCCCCATGATCCAATCACTTCCCAGCAAGTCTCCCCCCAATACTGGGGATTGCAGTTCAACATGAGATTTGAGTGGGGACAGAGAGCCGAACCATATCACTCACCACAGTGTCTGACTTATTTCACTGACTTATGTCTGACTTATTTAACTTATCATAATGTTTTCAGGGTTCATCCATGTTGTAGCAAGAATCGGAATTTGATTACTTTTTAGGGCTGAACAATATTCTATTGTATGTGTACATACGTACTTTAAAAAAACCTACTCATCTGTTCGTGAACATTTGGGTTGTTTTCATTTTTTGGCTACTGTGTTGCTATGAACATTGATGTGCGACTATCCGAGTTCCTGCTTTCAGTTTCTTTGGATGTGTACCTACAAGTGGAATTGATGGATCATACGGTAAATCTGTGTTTTTTTTTTTTGAGGGAACACCAAATTGTTTTCCTGGAATACAATGATCATTATAAGGCAATATATACTGCAGTTTTTCTGACTGTTGAACAGAAGTCTAAACAATTAAAGAATCTGGTTGTTTTCAGATAGCTTTTTGTTGAGGGCTTGTTAAAAAACTAAAAAGGTAGTATGTGGTTGGGTTGTTCCTGTCAGCTACTTTTTATTATTATTTCTTAATATGTTATCCAAAGGAATATTGCAGAAAATTTACATTTTATAAAATGCTAAAATAGCATAAAGATGTGAACTGTCAAACAGATTGTAGTAGAATTAAAATTAGAAAGTTATAATCCAGTCGCTTGGTTAACAGAATAAATTATGTCAAATACCTGATTATTCCTTTGTGGTTTTACTATTTTATGGATTATGACAACTTTTAATTCGTTCTGGCTTCTGTCTACTATTTACCTGCCTTCTAGGCTCTCCCTCATTCCTTCTTCTGTTCATGTATGTTTTAGATACAAGTTAATTTTGATGTTAATAAAAGCAGTGAATTTTGATACGTGATTTAAATTTGATTTTTAAATGATCTGTACTGCTACTTGACTGCATATATAATTGAGAACTGATTTTATATATGGTTTTAATCCAATTTAAATCAATACTGGGAATGTTTTGTATCTCAGACATGGTTTTCTTTTAAAAATCATTTTAAAAATATTTAAAATAAATACGTAATATTTGTACATATTTATGGGGTATGTGTGATATTTTGTTACATGCATGCAATGTGAAATGATCGAGTCATAGTATTTGTGTTGTCCGTCACCTCAAGTATTCATTATTTCTTTGTGTTGGGAACATTTCAAGTCCTTTTTTTTTAAGCTATTGTGAAATATACAATGTATTGTTGTTAACTGTAGTCACCCTACTCTGCTATCAAACATTCATACTTACTACTTCAATCTAATTGTATGTTTGTACCCATTAACAACCTCTCTTCATCTCCCCTCAAGCCCCACCCATGCACCCTTGCCAGCCACTGGTATCTATCATTCTACTGTCTACCTTCATGAATGAAGATCAACTTTCTAATCTCACCCATATGAGTGAGAACATGGGATGTTTGTCTTTTTGTGGTTGGCTTAGTTCACTTAACATAATGACCTCTAGTTCCATTCATATTGCTGCATATGATAAGGTTTCTTTTTCTTTTTCTTTTTTTTTGAGACAGAATCTCGCTCTGTTGCCCAGGCTGGAGTGCAATGGTGTTATCTTGGCTCACTGCAACCTCCGCCTCCCGGGTTCAAGCGATTTTACTGCCTCAGCCTCCTGAGTAGCTGGGATTACATGTGTGCGCCACCATGCCTGGCTAATTTTTGTATTTTTAGTAGAGATGGGGTTTTGCTGTGTTGGCCAGGCTGGTTTCAAACTCCTGACCTTGAGAAATCCGCCCACCTCAGCCTTCCAAAGTGCTGAGATTACAGGTGTGAGTCACCGCTCCCAGCCTTATTATTATTTTTTTTAATGGTCAAATTGTACTCCATTGTGTATATATGCTACGTTTTCTTTAAACATTTATCCGTTGATTGACACTTAGTTGATTCCATATCTTGGCTATTATAAATAGTCCTGCACTAAACATGGGAGTGCAGGTATCCCTTTGACATACTGATTTCTTTTCCTTTGGATAAACACCCAGTAGCGGGATTGCTGGATCATGTGGTAATTCTGTTTTTGTTTGTTTGAGAAATCTTTATGCTGTTTTCCGTAGTGGCTGTACTAATTTCCATTCCTATCAACAGTATAGAAGAGTTACTATTGCTTCACATTCTCGCCAGCATCTGTTATTTATTATCTTTTTAATAACAGCCATTCTAACTGGGATAAGATAATATATTGTGGTTTTGATTTGCAATTTGCATTTCCCTGATGATGAGTAATGTTGAGCATTGTTTTTTATACCTTTTGGCCATTTCTGTGTCTTTTTCTTCTTTATTTTTTCATCTCAAAGGACACACACCAACATTTCTATTTCTTCTTTTGAGAAGTGTCTGTTCATGTCCTTTGTCCACTTTTTAATGGGATTTTCTTTAAACTATTAAGTTCCTTGAGTTCCTTGTATATTCTGGATATTAGTCCCTTGTCAGATGAGTAGTTTGCGAATATTTTTTTTGGTATTCAACAGACTATCTCTATTCTCTATTTTTTTCTTGATTAGCAAGTGGTCATTGATTTTATTTATCTTTTCAAAAAAGAAACTTTTGGTTTTGTTGATCCTTTCTATTGTTTTTGAGTGTCTATTTAGTTGAATTCTGCCCTTTTTTTTTTTTTAAGTTGGAATTTTGTTTTGTCACCCAGGTTGGAGTGCAGTGGCCTGATCATAGCTCACTGCAACCTTGAACTCCTGGGCTCAAGCAGTCCTTCCACCTCAGCCTCCCAAGTAACTGGAACTACAGGGCTCTGGACTGTATTTTTTACATTTTTTAAGAGATGGAGTCTTGCTGTGTTGCTCACGCTGGTCTCGAACTCCTAGCCTCAAGTGATACTTGAAGACCTCAGTCTCTCAGGGTGCTGGGCTTTCTTCAGGCATTGAGTCACTGTGCCCAGCTCCTTTATTATTATTATTTATTTTCTTCTACTAATTTTGGGTTTGGTTTGTTCTTGCTTTACTAGTTCCTTGAGGTGCGTCATTATATTATTTATTTGAAATCTTTACATATTTTTTGATGTAGGCATTTATTGCTGTAAATTTCGCTGTAAGCACTGCTTTTGTTGTATCCCATAGATTTTGGTATGTCGTGTTTCGAATTTTTATTCTTTTCATTTGTTTTTTGATTTCTTCGTTAATTTCTTTCTTGATCAGTTAGTTGTCTTTCAGGAGGATGTTTGTTTAATTTTCATGTATTTACAGTTTCCAAAGTTGTTCTTGTTCTTGGTTTCTAGTTTTATTCTGTTGTAGTCTGACTTGATATGATTTCTATTTAAAAAAATTTGTTGAAACTTGTTTTGTTTTCCTAACATATGGTCTATCCTGGAGAGTATTTCGTGTGCTGATGAGAAGAATGTTGCGTACTGTAACTGTTGTATGAAATCTTCTGTAAATGTCTTTTAGGTCCATTTGGTCCAATGTGCAGTTTAAATCCAATGATTTTTTGTTAATTTTCTGTCTAGATCTGTTTAATGCTGAGAGTGGGGTGTTGAAGTCTCCCAACTATTATGGTATTGTAGTTGGTCTCTACCTTTAGATCTAATAATATTTGCATTACATAATGGGTGCTCTGTAGTTGGGTGCATATGTATTTAGCTACTTCTGCTTGCTTTTGGTTTCCATTTGCATGGAATATTTTTTTCCATCTCTTTACTGTCAGTCTGTATGTGTCTTCACAGGTAAGATGAGATTCCTGTAGGCAACATATAGCTGAGTCATGTTTCTTTTATCCATTTAACCAATGTTTATCTTTTAAGTGGAAAGTTTAATCCTTTTACAGTCAAAGTTATTATTGGCATGTGAGTGCTTAATTCCTGCCATTTTATTAATTTCTTGTTATTTTGTATACTTTTTGATTTTTGTTGGCTTTTTTTGAGATGGACTGTCACTCTGTTGCCCAGGCTGGAGTGCAGTGGTGCGATCACACATGGCTCGCTGCAGCCTTGACCTCCTGGGCTCAGGTGATCCTCCCACCTCAGCCCCGCTTAGTTGGGACTAAAGGTGTACACCACCATGCTTGGCTAATTTTTAAAATTTTTTGTAGAGATAAGGTTTTGCCATGTAGCTCAGGCTGGTCTCAAACTCCTGGGCTCAAGCAACCTGCCTGTTTTGGCCTCTTGAAGTGCTAGGATTACAGATGTGAGCTGCTGTGCCCAGCCTGTGTATTCTTTTGTTCCTTTCTTTTTCTGTTATTGTTTATCATTGTGGTTTGGTGGTTTTCTGTAGTGGTAACATTTGACTTCTTTTTCTCATTTGTATATCTACTCTACCAGTTAGCTTCATATTTCTGTGTATTTTCATGATGATGATCATCATCTTTGCTTCCAGATGCAGAATTCCTTTGAGCATTTCTTGTACGGTTGGTCTAGTTGTGACAAATTACCTGTTTTTGCTTGTGTGGTAAGAACTTTATTTCTCCCTCATTTCTGAAAGATATTTTTCTTGGGTGTGATCTTGTCTGCCAGGTATTTTTTTCTTTTAACACTTTGAATATATCATCCCATTTTCTCCTGGCCTGTAAGGTTCTGCTGAGAAATCTGCTGTTACTCTGATAGGGGTTCCCTTGTAAGTGATGAGATGCTTTTCTGTTACTGTTTTTAGAATTCTGTCTTTGTCTTTGACTTTTCACAGTTTGACTGTAGTGTGCCTTGGCAAAGACCTTTTTGAATTGTATCTATTTGAGAATCTCTGAGGTTCCTATATCTGGGCGTCTAAATTGCTTTCTAGACTTGGTAAGTTTTCAGCTCTTATTTTGTTAAGTAGATTTTCTGTCCCTTTCATTTTTTCTTTGCCTTCTGGGGCACCAAAAATTTGAATATTTGGTCACTTTATGGTGTCTGTATTGTCATGTATGCTGTGTTTATTCTTCTTTATTTTTATGTTATTGGATTATTTCAAAATACCTATCTTAAAGTTCTGAAATTCTTTCTTCTGCTTGATCTAGTCTATTATTGAAGCTTTTGAAAGAATTTTGTATTTCATTCATTTAATTCTTTACTTCTAATAGTTTCATTTGGTTCTTTTTGATGATATCTATCTTTTTTTTTTTTGGAGACAAGGTCTCACTCTGTTGCCCAGGCTAGAGTGCATTGGTGTGATCTTGGCTCACTGCAACCTCTGCCTTCTGGGCTGAAGCAATCCTCCCACCTCAGCCACCTGAGTAGTTGGGACTACAGGTTCACGCCACCACACCAGGCTAATTTTTTTGTATTTTTTTCTTGTTTTTTTTTTTTTTTTTTTTTTTTTTGTAGAGATGGGGTTTTGCCATGTTGTCTAGGCTGGTCTCAAACTCCTGGGTTCAAACGATCCACCTGCCTCAGGCTTCCAGAGTGCTGGGATTACAGATGTGAGCCTGGCCCTCTGATATCTGTCTTTTTGGTAAATTTCTTATTCGTATTCTAAATTTTATGATTTCTTGGTATTATGTCTGCGTATTGTATCTCACTTAGCTTTTTAAATATTATTTTGAATTCTTTTTCTGGGATCTCATAAATTTCTTTTTCATTGGAATCTATTGCTGCAGAATTATTGTGTTACTTTAGAGGTCATGTTTCCTTGCTTTATCATGTTTCTTGGGTCCTTACTGCGCATATGGTATAACAGTCACTTCTTCCAGTTTTTTGAATTTGCTTTGTTAGGCAAGGGCTTTTTCCTGAAGATGTGCATATGATGTTGATTGGGTAGGGCATTTTGGCATTAATCTGGGTGCATGCAGTGGTATAGTCTCCGTGTAAATTATTCAGCTATTTACAGCGTTAGTAGTGTCTCTGATTTTCTCAGTGATGTAGGGTTTGGTTTGTTAGTGGAGTCTGCGGTGAGGCTTAGCTGGGGACAGGTTCACCAAGTGGGCCTGTCCTTGGGCCTCAGGGCAATGTATGCTGGCACTGGTATTAGCAGGTCTGGGTGGGCTGGTTCTTGGGCCTCCAGGTGGCTTACTTGGGTGTTGGTAGGGGCAGTGGCTGGCCAATTGGGTGGGCAGATTCTCAGGCCCCTGGGCAGCTTATGTTGATAGTGGGAAAACCCTCTGTTTTCCAAGTGGTGTGTGCTGATATTGGCAGTGGCTGTAATGGGCTGGGCAGATCAGTCTCCGGGCCTGCAGGTGGTGTATGTGATTGGGGACCAGCTGTGGTATTTAATGGCAGATTGAGTGGGCTAAATCTAGGCCTCTAGGAGAAGTGTTCACATGTTAACGGTGGTGGAGGGGGCTGGGTAGACCTGTCCTCAGGCCCACTAGTAATGTGTGTGGGTGTTGGCTGTGGTAGGCGGGGGTGGGGTGATCCCCATGGCCCCAGTGGAGTGCTCGAGTGGGGCTCTGCTACTGGAGAGAGAAGGGTTGCTTTCAGTGGCACCAGACATAAGCAGTCAGCTGATGAGTGGGTCCTTGGGCCCCAGGCGGCAGCTGTGGACAGGGTAGACTGTCCTCAGGACACTTGTAAAGGTGTAGTAGCTCCACTGCTTGGGGCAGCAGGGTCACTGCCAATGGTTTGTGGTTTAGCACCAATGGCAGCAGCCAGCAGGAGTGGTAGCTTTGGGTGGTGGGTGTCTATCATTCTAACCTTAGGCCTCTTTGGGGCACATGAAAATGCACAGCAGCTCTGCTGCTGCCAGTGGTTTGCACTTTGGCTTGGGGGCAGCATCGGATCACAACAGTGGCTGTAGGTGGGGGATGTAAGTGGACTCCAGGGATATGGAGATGCAGGGTCTGTTTGGCTCCAAGGCAGGATACAGTCTTGTTGGGGCTGGGCACTCAAAATGTGCTGTGCTGTAGCTGTTTAGGACCAAGGAATGGAGGAGACCCCTCATGAGCAATGTCATCATGTGGTCTCCAGACAGCTCCCTTTGTCAGTATGAGATGATTTTCTTACTATGAAATCAATATTGGCCAGGCACGGTGGCTCACACCTGTAATCCCAGCACTTTTGGAGTCTGAAGCAGGTGGATCACCTGAGATCAGGAGTTCGAGACTAGCCTGGCCAATATGGTGAAACCCCATCTCTACAAAAGTAACAAAAATTAGCTGGGCATGATGGCGGATGCCTGTAATCCCAGCTGCTTGGGAGGCTGAGGCGGAAGAATCACTTGAACCTGGGAGACGGAGGTTGCAGTGAGTTGAGATTGTGCCATTGCACTCCAGCCTGGGTGAGAGAGAGTGAGACTCCGTATTGGGGGGGAAAAAAAAAAAGAAAGAAAAAAAATCAGTATTATGACTGTAAGGGGCCTACGTCAAGTGTTCTTAACTTCTGTTTTCCTTCTAAGTTGTTTATCTAGCTTATACTTAGACACCTTAATAGATATATAAATATTTCTTTAGGTGGGATCCATAGCATAGAATTTTTGTTGTTGTTGTTTTTGAGATAGGGTCTCACTGTCACCCAGACTGGAATGCAGTGGCGCGATCTCAGCCCACTGCAACCTCTGCCTCCCAGACTCAGGATTCTCCCGCTTCAACCTCCCAAAGTGCTGGGAGTAGTGTGCACCACTACCACCTGGCTAATTTTTGTATTTTTATTTTAATTTTTGAGGTAGAGTCTTACTCTTGTTGCCCAGGCTGGAGTGCAGTACAGTGGTGCAATCTTGGCTCACCTTAACCTCCGCCTCCTGGGTTCAAGCGATTATCCTGCCGCAGCCTCCCCAGTAGCTGGGATTACAGGCATGTATCATCACACCCGGCTAATTTTGTGTTTTCAGTAGAGATGAGATTTCACCATGCTGGTCAGGCTTATCTTGAACTCCTGACCTCAGGTGATCCACCCGCCTCAGCCTCCCAAAGTACTGGAATTACAAGCGTGAGCCACTGCACCCTGCCTAATTTTTGTATTTTTAGTAGAGACAGGGTTTCACCATGTTGGCCAGGCTGGTCTTGAACTCCTGACCTGAAATGATCTATCTGCCTCGGCCTCCCAAAATGTTGGGGATTACCACCAACACCGTGCCCGGCCAGGATGTTTCTTTTTTTTTTTTTTTGACAGAGTCTCGCTCTGTCAGCCGGGTCTTATATTAAATATCTTTTTGTCGCTTTTGCCCTCAATTTTTTTTTATTCCGTATAGAATACTAGTGCTTTCACTTAACAGTGGTTTCAGGGTACCCTTTTGCTGAACAGTAAATCTTCTTATTTTTTTTACTTTTTTTGAGACAGAGTCTCACTCTGTTGCCCAGGTTAGAGTGCAGTGGCGTGATCTCCGCTCACTGTAAGCTCCGCCGCCTCCTGGGTTCACGCCATTCTCCTGCCTCAGCCTCCCTAGAAGCTGGGACTACAGGCGCCCGCCACCACACCTGGCTAATTTTATTTGTATTTTTAGTAGAGACGCTGTTTCACCGTATTAGCCAGGATGGTCTCGATCTCCTGACCTCGTGATCCGCCCGCCTTGGCCTCCCAAAGTGCTGGGATTACAGGCGAGATAGTGTTTTTATAGTAACTGTAAATATGTAGATATGATAAATTAATGATTTTTCAAAATAGTATGATCCTTTATAAATAGAATCTATGTATTTACAGTCAAATATATGGCCCAGAATTTCCTATCAGTTTTCACAAATAATTTTATGAAAATACATGATAGGCAGCAAAAATTGAGGCAGGATACTTGTTTGTTCAGGAGAGTCTATTTTTAAGTTTGTGAAGTTCCCATTTAGAAGATGTATTTGGCTTTGTTGATTACTTATAGCAGTAGCTTGGGTCCCTAAGGCTCTAAGGAGAAAGCCTGGAGTCCTTGTCACGGTACCTGGGAATCCCTGGGAGTTTTTTGGCAAGAGGAATGTGAGTACAGCCTCAAAATAAAAGGGTGCCAAGATTGACTTGAAATGAAGGAAAAGAGAAAATAGACAATGTTTAAGAATGGACACAATATTTTGAAGCTAGTAAATGTATGCTACTGACTCCTATTTACATAAAATATATTCATGTTAGGCATATAGTTGGAGGTACGTTTGACAAATGTATATACTTAGACAACTGCCATTGAAATCAAGATAAAGAATATTTCCATCATATCACAAAATTCCCTCATTACTTTTTATTCTTAGTCTCCACCCTAGGCAACTACTGATCTGCTTCCTATCGCTATAGATAGATTTTGACTGTTCCAGAATTACGTATCAATTGAATTAGACTCTTCATTCTTTTGTGTCTTAACAAAAGTGCATATTTTCAGTAGTTGGCATGTTTTCTTTTTTTAATTTCTGAGTAGTTTGCCATTATATAAATACATCTTTCTCTTTACTTGTTGATAGACATTTAGGTTATGTTCAGTTTTTGGCTATTATAAATAAAGCTGCTGCGAACATTTGTGTTCAGTTATTTGTGTGGATATATGCTTTATGTTTTCTTTTTTCTTGAGTAGAATTGCTGGGTCATAAGGTTTTTCTTTTTGTTTGTTTTTAGAGGGAGTCTTCCTCGGCCTCCCAAAGTGCTGGGATTACAGGCATGAGCCAACTCGCCTGGCCTTGTTTGTTTTTGTTTTGAAATGGGAGTCTTGTTGCGATCTCAGCTCACTGCAACCTCCTCCTCCCGGGTTCAAGCAATTCTCTTGCCTTAGCCTCCCAAATCGTTGAGATTACAGGCACCTGCCACCACACCTGGCTAATTGTTGTATGTTTAGTAGAGAAGGAGTTTCACCATGCTGGCCAGGCTGGTCTTAAACTCCCGACCTTCAGTGATCTGCCTGTCTCGACCTCCCAAAGCGCTGGGATTATAGGCATGAGCCACTGTGCCCAGCCCAGTTTTTATATGTTTGACTTTGTAAGAAAGTGCTGAACAGTTTTCCAAAGTGATGTTGCGATTTTGCATTTCAATCAGTAGTGTGTGAGTTCCAGGTACTCAACATCCTACTAATATTTGGAGATGTTATTCTAGCAAAGGGTATGTAATAATACATTATTCTAGTTCTGATTCACATTTCTCTGTTGACTAATGATGTTATGTAGGTTTCCATATGCTTGTTTGTCACCTGTATATCTTCTTTGTGAAGTGTTTTTTCACATTGTTGACTGTCTTCGAATGATTGTCTTATTATTGATTTGTAAGAGGTTTTAAAAAAGATATTCTGAACAGAAGTTCTTTGTCAGACCATATGTATTGCGAATATTTTCTCCCAGACTGTGGCTTGTTTTTTTTTTTGTTTTTTTTTTTTTTAACTATTTCTCAGTGGGTGGAAGTTTTAAATTTTTAAGAAGCCCTTTTAATGAAAAAATTTTTTTCTTTTATAGTTTTTGCTTTTGTTTCTTAAGATAGCATTGACTACCAAGGCCATGACAGTTTTCTTCTAGATGTTTCCAGTTATAGTTTTACATGTAAGTCTGTATTGCAATTCAAGTTAATTTTTCTTTATGATAGAGGTAAGGGTTAAGGGTAATATTTTTCACGTGGATATCAAATTTTTAGCGTCACGTTTTGAAAAAACTATCCATTCTTCATTGAATTACCTTGGTCTATATATGTTGAGACCTATTTATATATTCTTAGGTCTTCCATTTCAATGATCTGTCTATATTTTTATGCCACTGTTTGATTATTGTAGCTTTATGGTACATGTGCTAAGCAAGGTGCTTTTGTGAGGCAGAATCCATACAGTAATTTGAAGAATGAAATTTTAGTATAAAGAATTAGCTGTTGAGTCACCGCCATTTAGCCTTGGTGCCATGTGCATTTTGGATACCCAGCCCACCTTGCTCTGTAGTACTTATATAAGCCTTTTCCTTTCAAGATGCCTGAGGTGTACCATGGAGAAGGGGAGGTGGAGACTTTTGCCTTTTAGGCAGAAATTGCCCAACTCATGTCTCTTGTAATCAATACCTTCTATTCCAACAAGGAGATTTTCCTTCAGGAGTTGATCTCTCATGCTTCTGATGGCTTAGACAAGATTCGCTATGAGAGCCTGACAGACCCTTCCACGGTGGACGGTGGTAAAGAACTGAAAATTGACATCATCCCCAACCCTCATGATTACATTCTGACTTTGGTGGACACAGGCATTGGCATGACCAAGGCTGATCTCATAAATAATTTGGGAACCATTGCTAAGTCTGGTACTAAAGCATTTATGGAGGCTTCTCAGTCTGGTGCGGAAATCTTCGTGATTGGGCAATTTGGTGTTGGCTTTTATTCTGCCTACCTGGTGGCAGAGAAAGTAGCCATCAAAAAGCACAATGATGAAGAACAGTATTCCTGGGCATCTTCTGCTGGGAGTTCCTTCATTTACTTGTTGACCATGGTGAGCCCATTGGCAGGGATACCAAAGTGATCCTTCACCTTAAAGAAGGTCAGACAGAGTACTTAGAAGAGAGGTGGGTCAAAGAAGTAGTGAAGAAGCACTCTCAGTTTATAGGCTGTCTCATCACCCTTTTTTTGGAGAAGGAACCAGAGAAGGAAATCAGTGATGATGAGGAAGAGAAAGGTGAGAAAGAAGAGGAAGATAAAGATGACAAAGAAAAGCCCAAGATTGAATCCTGAGGTCAGGAGTTCAAGACCAGCCCGGTCAACATGGTGAAACCCCATCTCTACTAAAAATACAAAAATTAGCTGGGCTTGGTGGCACTTGGGAGGCTACTTGGGAGGCTGAGGCGGGAGAATTGCTTGAACCTGGGAGGCGGAGGTTGCAGTGAGCCAAGATTGCCCCACTGCACTGCAGCCTGGGTGATAGAGCAAGACTCTGTCTCAAAAAAAAAAAAAAAAAAAAAAAAAACAACAAAAAACAACAAAAAAAAGAAGAACAAGAAGTGGCTTGAGCTTCTCTGGGCTGGCACAAGACAAGGAGAATAACTAGAAATTAGATGAGGCATTCTCTAAAATCTCGTGGCTTGGAATCCATGAGGACTCCATTAACTGGCGACACCTGTCTGAACTGCTATGGTCTCACACCTCCCAGTCTGGAGATGAGATGATATCTCTGTCAGAATATGTGTCTTGCATGAAGGAGGCACAGAAGTCCATCGATGACATCATTGGTGAGTGCAAAGAGCAGGTGGCCAACTCTGCTTTTGTGGAGCAAGTGTGGAAGCAGGGCTTCGAGGTAGTATATATGAGTGAGCCCATTGATGAGTACTGTGTGCAGCAGCTCAAGGAATTTGATGGGGAGAGCCTGGTCTCAGTTACCAAGAAGGGTCTGGAGCTACCTGAGGATGAGGAGGAGAAGAAGAAAATGGAGGAGAACAAGGTAAAGTTTGAGAACCTCTGCAGGCTCGTGAAAGAAATCTTAGATAAGGTTGAGAAGGTGACAATCTCCAGTAGACTTGTGTCTTCACCCTGCCACATTGTGACCAGCACCTACAGCTAGATAGCCAATATGAAGTGGATCATGAAAGCCCGGGCGCTTTGGGACAACTCTATCATGGGTTGTATAATGGCTAAAAAGCACTTGGAGATCAACCCCAACCACCCCATCGTGGAGACACTGCAGCAGAAGGCTGAGGCAGACAAGAACAACAAGGCTGTCGGTGACCTAGTGGTGCTGCTGTTTGAAACCACACTGCTCGCTTCTGGCTTCTCCCTTGAGGATCCTCAGGCCCATCCACCTGCATCTACCGCATGATCAAGCTAGGTTAGCTATTGATGAAGATGAGGTGGCAACAGAGGAACTCAGTGTTGCTGTTCCTGATGAGATCCACCTCCCTTGGGGGCGATGAGAATGTGTCTCACAGGGAAGAAGTAGATTAAGAGTTTATACTTGGAAACCTTGTGCCCCATGGCTCCCACTGCAGCTTTGAGTGGTCCTGTCCCACCTGGCTCTCTCTGCTCATGTCTAGTAATTTTTTCTCTCCAGTCCTTGTGTCTAAGGCAGGAAACAGGGGCGTCAAACCCTATTCCCTCCCTACTTTGACAGCAGAATTGGATGTTGTGTATCATGTTTTGTTGTTGTTTATTTTGTTCTGAAATTAAAGAATGCAAAATAAAGAATATGCTGTTTTTATACAGTAAAAAAAAAACACAAAGAATTACTATTTCTGGAGATTAGCAACTAAAAGAGGATGAAGGAAAAAAAATTCTAAAAAATACCCTAAAGCTGAGAGACATTTACCAAAGAGACAAATTTGGATAGGGATCCTTTCTTTAAAGTTGGGATTCAGAAATTACTGGCAAGGATGTGGCAGCTCATCAGAGAACTTCTTCCCTGGGCCAGAGCTGGTCCACATTTGGTAGGCCAGTATTGGTGGGTAGGGAACCACCAGTCAAAACTGGCAACAAATTTTGCTGAAGGGTGAGCGCCACAGGGTGTATCACTTGCATGTCTCTGGCAGCTGGAACAGAAGCACCCTGAAACCAGAAAGAAAAGTACTACTTCAGAGCAATCTGTTGACAAAGCTTATCACTAGCTGGCAAAAAGAGAAATGTTTACAGGGTCCAAGAAGGCAGTGAAGTGTAGATTAGGAGGAACCCGGAGGCAAGAAATTGATAACTGGCATAATGCCTTGTAATCTAATAGTATCAGTCATCTTTTTTTTCAGAATTGTTTTGCTATTCTAGGTCCTTTGCATTCCCATATACATTTTAGAGTTCCTTCTCAGTTTCTACAATAAAACTTGCTGGGATTTTGATTAAGATTATGTTGAATCTGTAGATTAATTTGGGTACAGTTGACATTCTAATACTGTGGAGTCTTCACATTCATGGACATGATGTCTCTCTCCATTTACTTAGATGGTCTTTAGTTTCCTTCAGAGTGTTTCATTGTTTTCACCAGAGGCATTGAACATCTTGATTCTTAAGTACTATAAAAATGCTATTGTAAATGAGATTGTTTTTTAAATTTCATCTAACAGTGTTTGCTGCTAATACACAACATATTATTTTATCTTTTTTTTGAGACAGAGTCTTGCTCTGTCGCCCAAGCTGGAGTGCAGCGGCATGATCATAGCTCACTGAAGCCCTGATCTCCTGTGCTCAAGAGATCCTCCCACCTCAGCCTCCTGAGTAACTGGGATTACAGCCACACACCACCATGCCTGCCTAATTTTTAAAACTTTTCATAGAGACAAGATCTTGCTATGTTGCCTAGGCTTTTCTCAAACTCATGGGCTCAAGTGATCCTCCTGCCTTGGCCTTCCAAAGTACTGGGATTATAGGTGTGAGCCACCACCCCCAGCCCTACTATTTTATTTTTGTATGTTGGTCTCGTATCATGTTACTTTGTGTTAAACTCATTTATTCTAGTAGATTTTGGGTAGATTTCTTAGGATTTGCTACATAGAAGATAATATTGTCTGTAAATAAAGGCCGTTTTATTGCTCCATTTCCAAACTGTCTCTTTTATTTATTTTTCTTGGCTTGTTATGGTATCTGTAACATCATATTGAATGTTACAGAGTTGCATAAAAGTGGCAAGTGTGAACATCTTTGCCTTACTCCCAGTCTTAGGGGAGAAGCATTCAGTCTTTCACTTTTAAGTATGATGTTAACTGGAGTTTGTAGATGCATTTTATCGGGTTAAGGAAGTTCCTGTCTCTTCCTAGTTTGTTGAGAGTTTTATCATGAATGGGTGCTAAAATTTGTTAGATGCTTTTTCTGTACCTAATGAGATGATTTTGTGACTTTTGTCCCCTTTGCGTGTAGTGAATTACATTGATGATTTTAGAATGTTAAACCAGCCTCTTATTACTGGAATAAACTTCTTTTGCTTATGATGTATTGTCCTTTTTATTTATTACTTTGTTCAGTTTTCTAATTTTTGTGTTTATGTTCATAAGGAATATCAGTCTTTTTTTTTTTTGGTCTGTCTTTGGTTTTAGGATTAGGGTAATGTGAGCCACATAAAATGAGTTGAGTACTCTTCCCTCCTCTTTTCTTAAAATAGTTTTATAGGACATCAGGGGAACCATCTGGCCCTGGTATTTTCCTTGTGGAAAGGCTTTAAATCGTGAATTCATTTTATTCAGTAGAAAGGGGCTTATTCAGATTTTCTATATTTTGTGATAGTTTTCATAATTTGTACCTTTTAAGGAGTTTATTTTATCTAAGCAATTGAATTTATTTTCATTATGCTCATAATATTACTTTATTACTCTTAATATCTACAGTACTATGATGTTTTCTTTTCCATTCTTCATTGACAATGTATTTTTGAATGATCTTTTTTGAGTATAGAATTTGGATTGACATTGTTTTTCCTCAGCATTAAAAAAGTTACTCCAATAATTTCTAGCTTGCATTATTATTATTATTATTATTATTATTATTATTTTGGAGACAGAGTCTTGCTCTGTCGCCCACGTTGGAGTGCAATGGCATGATCTCAGCTCACTGCAACCTCCGCCTCCTGGGTTCAAGCAATTCTGCGTCATCCTGCCAAGTAGCTGGGACTGCAGATGCATGCCACCATGCCTGGCTAATTTTTTGTATTTTAGTGGAGACGGGCTTTCACCATGTTGCCCAGGCTGGTCTTGAACTCCTGAGCTCAGGCAGTCTGCCCGCCTTGGCCTCCCAAAGTGCTAGGATTACAGGCGTGAGCCACCACACCCGGCCTGCTTGCATTATTTCTAATGTTAAATCAGCGGTCATTCTGCATATAATCAGTCTCTTTTTGATGGATTTTAAGATTTTCTCTTTAACACTGATTTTCAGCAGTGACTGTGGTGTGTCTTGTGGGTTTTTCTTTGTGTATCTCTTTCTTGGTGTTTGTTGAGCTTCTTAGACTTGTGTTTAGAGTTTTATCAATTTGGAAGTTTTTTTATCATTTCATCAATTTTTTTTTTTTCCTGTCTCCTCTCCCCTCTTTATTTACTGTTTCATAGTTTACTGAGGCTCTGGTTTTTGTTTTTGTTTTTTTTTTAAACTCTTTGTCTCTCTGAACATCAAGTTAGATAGTTTTTGTTCCCCTGTCTTCAAGTTCACTGATATTCTTTCTTGCAGTATCTCATCTCCTCTTAAGTCAGTCCAGTGAGATATATATTTATGATTTTTTTTTCCACTTTAGAAATTACATTTTCCAATTCTGGAAGTTTCCTC
Source organism: Macaca nemestrina (assembly GCF_043159975.1). Lineage (NCBI taxonomy): Eukaryota > Metazoa > Chordata > Mammalia > Primates > Cercopithecidae > Macaca > Macaca nemestrina. Next base: position 143,464,767 of record NC_092131.1, read on the forward strand.
CCCTCTCGTCCCTTTCCCTCTCTCCTCCCTTCCCTGTCCCTCCCCTGCCCTCATTCTACAGTTTCTGGTTTCTCCTTATTATGCTTATATTTTCCCCATAGTTCTTTTAACATATTTACAATATAAAGACACTAAATCCTTGTCTGCTAATTCCATTATCTCTTATTCTGAGTTTTTTTTTTTTTGGACTAATTTTCTTCTTTGTCACATTTCTTTATAGTTAGTGGTTTGGTTTTTTTCTCTTTGGTCTTTTTTTTTTATAGTTAGTGGTTTTTAATTGGATATTTCACATTTTGATTAATACTTAGTGTCTCTTTGTTGTTGTTGTTGTTTTAAATTAGAGATGGAGTCTTGCTACATTGCCCAGGCTTACTGCAAACTCCTGGGCTCAAGCGATCCTTACCACCTCACCCTCACAAAATACTGGGACTACAGGTGTGAGCCACTGTGCCCACCTGTGTCTGGATTTTTAAAAAACTTTTAATTTAAAAATAATTGTAGATTCACAGGAGTTTGTACTGGGAAGTCCTGGACATCTTTCCCCCAGTCTCCCTCAGTGTTCACAATTTGTGTAGCTATATTACAACATCAAAACCAAGAATGATATTGGTACAATGCTTAGAGTTTATGTGGACTTCATCAGTTTTACATGTACGTGCATGTGTGTGTGCCTGTGTGTAATTCTGTGCAATTTTGTCTCATGGGTAGTCTTGTGTAATTATCCCTACAATCAAAGATACTCAGTGGTAGCATCACCAGACTCCTTTGTGCTACCCTTTATGGCCATGTTCATCCCCTCCCCCGTCTGTAATCCTTAACAACCATTAATTGATTCTCCATTTCCATAATTAGATTATTTCATAATTGTTGCATGAATCATATTATGCAGGTAGTATCTTTTGAGATTGACTTTTCCACTCAGCATTATTTTTTTGAAGTTTGTACAGATTGTTGTGTTTATCAATAGCTTGTTCCTTTTTATTACTATATTCTATCCTATTGTATGGATATACCACAGTTTAACTGTTTGTATTTTTTTAAAAAAAGTATGGAGTTTTGTTTTGTTAGATAGTTGAGCAAGTTGTGGATCAGCTTGACCCTTTTGAGCCTTGTTTTTAAGCTTTGTTAGGATAGGTTTGAAGTAGCTTTTATTCTAGGAATAGTTTGTTCCTATTTCCAGGGAGTGGCTTTTCTGGGTTCTCTATTAAATGACAACAAAGTCTGTCTTCTGTGCTTGATCAGATCTTAGATGTATCCCTGTCTCTTGCAAGATCCAGTAGTTGGTCAACTAACAGCTCGCCAATAGTTATTTTTTGGCCCACCTTTGTAGAGTCTCTCTTTATGCATCCATGATAGTATTGAGCCAAAGACTACAGTTGAACACCTGTGCAGATTTCTGGAGTTCTTTCTCATTGTTGCATGTTCCTTTTTTCTTAAATCATAGTCCCTCACTGCTTGTTGTCTGTTGTCTGAAAGCAGTTGTTTCATTTATATAACTGAAAAGTTGTATTTTTCAGGTTGATAGGCAAGTCCAGTAATGGTTTCTCCATCATTGTACGCAACAAAACTTTTTGTTTATTTCCAAGTTAGTAGTTTGAAAGTCAGAATTGATTCATCTGTCCAAAGAGCAGTAGTTTTTGTTTTGTGTCTTAAGGTGTTATTTTAATTTACATTTTATTTTTTGAATAAGAAATATGTTCATATATTTTAAAATTTAAATGGCACAAAAGATATACAATGAGGTATCCTCCCCTCTCTTATTTCCCAGTCACCCACTTTCCATTCTTGTGGACAACCATTGTTATTAATTTATTGTGTATCTGTCAAGAAATTTGATGCACATTCTGATAACGTGTATCTTCCTCAGAAATTCTCTACACAGAACTGTATCTTTCTTTTTTTTGGTACCTTTTTTTTTTTTTTTTTGAGATGAAATCTCGCTCTGTTGCCCAGGCTGGAGTGCAGTGGCACGATCTCAGCTCACTGCAAGCTCTGCCTCCCCTGGGTTCACGCCATTCTCCTGCCTTAGCCTCCCAAGTAGCTGGGACTACAGGCGCCTGCCACCACACTCAGCTAATTTTTCGTATTTTTAGTAGAGACGGGGTTTCACTGTTTTAGCCAGGATGGTCTTGATCTCCTAACTTCATGCCTCGGCCTCCCAAAGTGCTGGGTTTACAGGCATGAGCCACCACGCCCGGCCTTTCTTTCTTTTCTTTCTTTTTTTTTTTTTTTTTTACTTAATATTACTTAGAGATCTATGATTTGATTACGTGTAAATATTTTATATTTTTTTCAACTTTGTAGTATACAGTTATATGGATATACCCATAAATATGATTATGTACCATAAGTAAATTAACTAGTTCTGTTTTTATTAATCATTTACTGTTTCAAACAGTGCTAACGTGAATAATCGTTCTGGGATATTTTCCAGCACCAGCACCCAGTTCTCTGATTCTCCGGACACCAAGTGGGTGTTCAACAATTCAGTGTAATTCAGTTCTCACAGTAAATATCTGGAGCTAGTGCAGACCCAACAGCTTAAGGGCCCATTCCTACAACACTGCTTTCCACTTCAGACACCATTTGTAAGTCCTGGGCCACCTGTATTTCTGACCACCTGCTATAAATTGGGGGTTCCCTCAGCCTCCTCCTAAGGTTAGCTAATTTGTTAACCTGGCTGACGGAACTCAGGAAAACAGTTTACTTACTCTTGCTGATTTTATTATAAAGGATACAACTCACGATCAGCTACATGGAAGAGATGCATGGGAATGTGGGAGGCAGCGCAGTTTCTATGTGCTCTCTTGGTGCACTACTCTCCAATCAACTCAGGGTGTTCACCAGCCCTGGAAACTGATCAGATCTCATTGTTTAAGAGTTTCTATAGTTTAATCTCCTGTCTTTCCCACCTTACTTTCTGGGGTGGAGTCAGTGGCTAGGGCTGAAATTCCAGTGCTCTTATAATTTGATCTTTCTGGTGACCAGCTGTATTCCAAGGTCACCTAGGGGACCCACTCTAAGCCACCGCATTAGCATAAACTCAGATGTGAGTGAAATAGACTCATTATGAATAAGAGTGAAGAGACACCTATCACTGAGGATATTCCAAGGGTTTTAGTAGCTCTGTGCCAGGAACTGGGGACAAAGCTCAAATAGATTTGGCCCTCTACATCTGTGGATTCAGTCAGCCTTGGATTGAAAATAATTCACATGGTAGCATCTGTACTGAACATGTACAGAATTTCTTCTTTGTCATTATTCCCTAAACAATACAGTATAAGAACTATTTACATAGAATATACACTGTATGAGGTATTATGAGTAATTTTGAGATGATTTAAAATATATAGGAGGATGTGTATATACAAATACTGTACCATTTTGTATAAGGGACTTGAGTATTTGTAGAATTTGGTATCCTTGGGGGTCTTGTAACCAATCCCCCGTGGATACTGAGGGACGACTTTATATTTCTTTCTCTCTCTTTTTTTTTTTTTTTTTGAGACAGAGCCTCACTTTGTCACCCAGGCTGGAATGCAGTGGTATGATCTTGGCTCACTGCAACCTACCCCTCCCAGGTTCAAGCAGTTCTCCTGCCTCAGCCTCCCCAGTAGCTGGAACTGGAGGTGCAAGCCACCATGCCTGGCTAAATTTTGTATTCTTAGTAGAGACAGGGTTTCATCATGTTGGCCAGGCTGGTCTTGAACTCCTGATCTCAGGTGATCCACCCGCCTCAGCCTCCCAAAGTTCTGGGATTACAGTCGTGAGCCACTGCACTTGGCTCGACTTTATATTTCTTATGCCACATTCTTTGTAGTATGGAAGTAATTTCACTTATGTGCAAGTATATATAAGATAAATTTCTAGAAGTGGAATTCTTGTATCAAAGGCTATGTGCATTTGTAATTTGGATTTTTTTAACCCGTTTTCCCGCCATATTGTACAAATTTATTCATGTCACAAATGTGTGAAGTGACTGTATGTTTCCCCATACAACTTAATGTGTTACAAATTTTTATTATTAAAAAAACAAGGTTCTTATAGTACTCTGGAAAACATATATATGTAAAAAAAGAACATAATATTTTGTTGTAATTGTCAAAAAAATTGAGTAGAAATTCCATTATGTTCAGACTTCTATAGCAATTGTAAAAGACTTGATACACTTTTAAGAGTTGAGTAATGTTAGCTAATTTGTTGCCATTTTATCATATATCTCCAATGTGCCAGGTACTGTGTTATGACTTTATATACATTATAATCTCTAATATTTAAAGTAATTTTACAAGATATATAGAATTTATTACCTTTATTTCACAGACAGGAATCTGAGCTAGTAAATTCTAGGCTTAAGATTTGATTCCAATTTGATTCTAAATTCTAGATTTTTGTCGTATCTTCAATTAATTTTACTTCAGTATTTTGATCTTTCCCTTTTTTTATGTAGAGGAGTAAAATTCCTCTGATTTCAGCCATTATCCTGGTCTTTCGGGGTTCCCAAATTGAATTTAGGAAGATTTATGTTATTTGCAACAATTAGAAGCCCCAGGGTAAAACAAAGCATACACACTTGTCTTTCTGAGAAGAGATGTTAAATACCCAATATATATTGCTGCTTTCGTATATACTTTCTTATTTGACTTGTAGAAAGTAGGGGAGAATAGCAAAGCTACAGAATTACTAGAGAGAGAAGACAGGCAGTGGTAAATAATAGTAATTGGGTCAGGAAGCCTGTTTTAGTCTCCAAGTAACTCATTTGCTCTTTGAATATCTTGTTTTACTATGTGAGAATCACTCTATAGGCATTTGTTTTTAATATCCTAGACAGTTACTGTTTAATTTATCTTATTAGAGTCCTACCACAGCTACTAAGTTGACTTTTAGAGCAGAATGTTTATTTAAAAATCTTGGTCAGTCAGCATATTTCACAAATAGACAAATTTCATAACAGTCCACATTTTGTAGACTTTTAAAAATAAAAAATAATTGTTTAAAATTTGGATCTTTTTAATTTCAGTTTTTCCCCCTTCCCATCCCATTTTACAGACATTTCAACCTACGAATGAAGAGGGACACTTCCCTTTTCAGTGATGAATTTAAAGTAGAAACATCAAATAAAGTACTTGATTATGATACCTCTCATATTTACACTGGACATATTTATGGTAAGTTGGACCTAACAGAACCCTTTTCTTTCATTTTTTTTTTCTACACAAAGATACTTATTTTGAAGTGTAAGCAGATATTTCAGAAAAGGTTATAAATCCAGAGGAGATTGAAGTCATCATGAAGGGTCTTTGAGAAATGAAGTAATGTTTGAACCTATCTTTACATGTATGTTTAATAGTGAATTATGAAATATCTGGCTTCTGAAAGGTATGAAATTTTGACTCAGTACCTTTAAACTATTAGAATTTTAAAAATTTTTAATGACTTCTATAATTTTCTGATTTTCCAAGTAAGAAATTAATAGTAACTTTGCTGTGTTTTATAAGAAAACAGGAAAAGTCTAAAAGGAAGCAGTAAAGATTATCTTAGCCAAAGATAATGTAACAAAGTTATCTGTAGGAAAGTCCTCCCAAGGCCCTTCTTCCTCAGAATCTATTTGCTTTATTCACAGTTCTAACAAATTTTTCTTACTGCATCAAATTAAAAGTGCATATTGGGGAGCATCAGTGGCACACTTAACCCAATAGAAAGTTACATCTGCTAGTAGTGTTGAAAGAACAGAACAATTATAGAAATCATAAAAAAGCTTAAAAAATGAAAATCTTCTGGGGGCGTTGAAGAGAGGCAAAATGTCATTGTTTTGTAACTGTATATTAATAAGTATTCAAGATGATTCTCAGTTAAGACGGTGTTGAACTGTTTGAGATTATTTCTACGCGAGTGGTTTCTACTGAAAATAATAACATGAAAAATTAAGTGCTTAAAGAATTTTTTCTCATTTTTTGATTGTGCCAGATGAGGCATTTCTATTGTAGAATAAACCTAATAAATTATTTAGCTTTTTTGTACTCTTACAATTCTGTAACCAAAATAAAGCATTTTTCATCAGTAGATTTTCAATGTCAAACCTTAGTGTTCTATTATCTTCTTGATTATTTATCTTGCTGGGCAAATAACTTAGTAGTTCCTGCCCTTTTTTGCTAGGTGATGAGATCAAGAAAAGTACAAGGCTGTAAATGAGTTTGCAGATAAAAATCATGTTATTTAGGTCAGGCATGGTAGCACTCACACCTGTAATCCCAGTGCTTTGGGAGTCTGAGGCAGGAGGATTGCTTAAGACCTGGAGTTTGCGACCAGCCTGGGCAATATAGTGAGACCTTTTCTCTAAAAAACGTAAAAAAAATTAGTTGTGGTGGCAAACCCGTAGTTTCAGTTAGATGGGAGGCTGAAGTGGGATGATTGCTGAGCCCAGGAGGTTGATGCTACAGTGAGCTATGATTGTGCCACTGCACTATAGCCCAAGCGATAGACAGAGCCCGTTTCTTTATTTAAAAAAAAAAAAAAAAACTTAAAATACCAGTGTCTTGGGCTCTTACCTCCAGTCTATGATTAATGCAAAGGCAACTAATTAATGTTATTCTACAACTTAGAAATTGTGGAAGGCCTGATTTTTATTTTAATGAGAGAATTGTAATGGGTAAATTCAAGGTTTAAAGCCCTCTCCCTCTACTTTCACCCTTTATGTCATTTGATTTTGGTGCTCACCTTTTCATTGTGATTATATTAAAAACGAAAAGTACCTTTTTTCCTATTATTTCCTTTCACTGGAGAAGTATAATTGATGGGATAGTATTACAAATTTTTGTCCTATATCTTTAAAAGTACTATTGGTATAGTTTTGTTCAAAGTTCCTCTGAAATATTTGACACTGTTCTGTTTAAAAGTGTATTTATAGGCTGGGCATGGTGCCTCACGCCTGTAATCCCAGCACTTTAGGAGGCCGAGGCAGGTGGATTGTTTGAGCCCAGGAGTTCCAGACAAGCCTGGGAAGCATAGCAAGGCCCTGTCTCTATCAAAAATACAAAAATTAGCTGGAGATGGTGATGCACGCCTGTAGTTCCAGCTACTAGGGAGGCAGAGGTGGGAGGAGTGCCTGAGCCCAGGAGGTTGAGGCTGCACAGAGCCATGAGCTTGTGTCACTGCACTCCAGCCTGGGTGACAGAGCAAGACCTTGTCTCAAAAGCAAAACAAAACAAAACAAAACACAAAACCCCTAAGCATAGCGCAGAAGCCAAAAGGCCTGGCCCATTTGCAATATATCGGATGGGAAAGGAGGTTTTTTTCTTGTGGTACCTGTAGCAAAATTTTCAAAAGATGCTTTGGATGTCTTTATTCTGAAAGTGTATATTTTATCAGTAGGTTTGCTTGCTTGCTTTTAAGTTTAAATTAATTTAACTATTAATTGTTTTGTTTTGTTTTGTTTGTTTTGTTTTGTTTTGTTTTGAGACAAAGTCTTGCTCTTGTCACTCAGGCTGGAGTTCAGTGGTGCCATGTCACCTCACAGCAACCTCCACCTCCAGGGTTCAAGTGATTCTTCTGCCCCAGCCTCCTTAGTAGCTGGACTTACAGGCATGTGCCACCAGGCCCAGCTAATGTTTTCTGTGTTTTTAGTAGAGACAGGGTTTCACTGTGTTAGCTAGGCTGGTCTTGAACTCCTGATCTTGAGTGATCTGCCCGCCTCGGACCCCCAGAGTGCTGGGATTATAGGTGTGAACCACACTGTGCCGGGCCAATTTACAATTGTTGATGACTATTGCATACATGCTAGGCACTGAGCTAGATGCAAGGAATGTGGTTGGTAACAAGGCAGATACTCTATTTTTCATTGCTGTTATTAGTAGTTGTATATGTTTTAACTAAATACCAGTTGCTGTTCACATTTCACATTCTGCTTGATATATTTTATGTGAAAATTTCCATGGTAAATTTATATTCAGGAATTAACCATATATATGTGTATATATGTATGCATGTGTATATATACACACACACACACACACGTATATACACATATATATGAACAAATTTAACATTCATGTGCAAATTAAATTGTCAAGAATTTGTTGCTTTCATTAATAGGTGAAGAAGGAAGTTTTAGCCATGGGTCTGTTATTGATGGAAGATTTGAAGGATTCATCCAGACTCGTGGTGGCACATTTTATGTTGAGCCAGCAGAGAGATATATTAAAGACCGAACTCTGCCATTTCACTCTGTCATTTATCATGAAGATGATATTAGTAAGTACTTAAATTTTATCAAGTAGCCTTTTTCTAAAGGCATATAATAGTTAAAACTATGTGGAGACAAATGAAGCATTAGCTGTTGTCTTTCCTGAGTTACTAATCAGGCTAGAACATAGTTTTTACTAGCAATTGCTATTTAAGGAATAGTAGATATATGTAATGAGGCAATTTCCTTGTCAATCCATTGCCAGTACTACTTCGTTGATATGACACAACTAATTCTGTTTGAACTGTGTGAGTCAACCAAATCTGACTGAACTGGAAATTGTATATTTTGACATCAGCTAGTCTGTGTAATGCTAATACCTTTGTGTGTGTGGCCTACTGAAGGTAGAAGAGCATCATTACTTCTTATGTAAATTTCAATGTGGGTATTTGTGTAGTATTTAAGGAATATTTTAGGTATTTTTGTAATTTTTAAGTCCATTGAGTATTTCTTTTTAGAATCTTAAAGTAATGACTTGACCTTAAGAGTCCAACTTTATCATGGATTTTGTTCTCTGCCATCTGTATATGATAATATTTTTCTGTTTTAAGAATAGAAAATGTATTTAGACTTTACCTTTTAATTATATTGTCCGTATATCCACAGTTATCCAGTTACTGGAAATGCTTCTTTGAAGTACCACAGAAATACATTTCTCTAATTTATATAGCTCTTAAATACCCATTTATTATTTTTTGACTGTAATTAGACTAGTCTCTCAATTTTTGCCTACTTTCCTAACTCGGCAGCTTCTTCCTACGTAAGTTTTCCTTTGCATAGACAGGAATTTATTGTCAATGATTTTATTCTCACCTCTAGTAATACACTGACAAGCATTAACCATTTTGACTTTTTGCTCCACCAGCTCTAATAGTTTCTGTACTTCATCTGTCCAACTGCTCATTATCTCTGCTGCTAGATTACTATAGAAAATAGCATACGTATTCTAGGTAGGATGCATTTATGATTTTTAGCTACTTGTTAAATCATAAGCTTATCGGTGCTACTTGCCTGTATTTTCATTCATCTCTATTTGATTCCTTTTCCAGTTTTAACTCCTGGTATTTCAAACTCTACCTTTCTTTTCAAGCTCTAAGCTATCATTCTCCTTCATAAGTAGGAATATGCATTCCTTTGCTTTCTTTTCTTTCTGCTGACAAAATTATTATTTACCTGGTTTGTGTCTTGCTTTGTAATTTCCTTAGTAATTTAACCTTTTTTTGCAAGGTTACCTCCCCTGTCAGGGTATGTAAGTTCTCCAGATATAGTTTCTGTTTCTTTTGCTCCTTTAATATTCCAGGTATAATTTTTCTGTGCAGCAGGCTTTTCATAAATACTTAATGAAATATTGGAATATTTTTCTAGAATGTTTTATCAAAATCAAGTAAAACCTTTTGAGGAAGGAAGGAGAGGAAAAGAGTAATCTGCCAGAATATTTTTTCCTTTCTATCATATTGTGATTATACTTTCTCCATTGCTTTCTACTTCCTATCAGTGCCCTCTACCGTATTTGTTCTGCCTGTTTTGACTTCGGTTACTGTGCCTGTCTCTCGTTTCCTTCTTCTGTTATCTACTTGAGTGTAGTTTAAGAATATTATTTTTTTCCACTTTTATTTATTTCTTGTAATATAATTGTATTTTTCACATATTGCTTCCAACAGTAATTTCCAAATATCTTAATAGGTGTCAATCTTTTTTTTCCCCCAAAGATGATGAGTTAGCTTGGAGGATGAATGACACTGCATGTTACTTGATTTTTTGTTCTTTTTGGCGTTTAAATGCTTTACCATTGATACCAGCTTTTATTTTATACTTGTTTAAGTAAATACATGTTTGTGGTAAGGAGACCTTTTTAACGTTCTTTTTATTATTAAGTATCAATGGTGGTGTTAGAATTTAAAAGCAGCCATCTTTAAGGTGATTTTATTTGTAACTTCTCAGGTAATTGGAATTGTAGGATGTGAGGATGGAAGTACAGAAGGAATAGCCTTAAACAGAGTTTTTAACGTTTACAAATTTAGACAATTGCTTTTGAAAAACTATCTAAAAATCTGTCAAGTGAACCATGGTTTAAGACAAGAAAACATCCATGTATTAGTCTTTTAGTCTAAATAGTTGCTATATTTATATTCTATACCATGGTTGGGAAATTCTCTGCAGAGGGACAGATAGTAAATGTTTTTGGCTTTGAGAGCTGTATGTTTTATTGCAGCTACTCAGCTCTGCCATTGTAGCACAAGAACAGCCAAAGAAATACATAAATGAATAAACATGGGCTTTAAAAAAATTATTATTTATCTGTCTATTTTTTTGGAGACAGAGCATTGCCCTGTTGCCCAGTCTGGAGTGCAGTGGTGTGATCATAGCTCACTATAGCCTCAACCTCCTGAGCTCAAATGATCCTCCTACCTCAGCCCTGTGAGTAGCTGGGACTCCAGGCATAAGCCATGGCTCCCAGCTAGCATGGCTGTTTTTAATAAAACTTCATAGACACTTAAAATTTTAATTTCATATATTTTTCATATGACATAAAATATCATTCTTTTGATTTTTTCTTTAACCATTTAAACATGTAGAAACTACCCTTAGTTTTCATGTCAAACAAAAACAGATGGGAGGGCTCACTAAATTTAATAATTACTTTAATTGGTTCTTTAAATTCTCTGTGTAGAATATGACAGGTTCTAGAAGTAGTAGCAGGAGCAATAGTAAGAGTAACTATTATGGCTTAATGTATACCTGACACTGTATAAAAATCTTTACTTGCATTATTGAATTGAATTCTCACAATAACCTTATGAGATACTGGCACACCTATTATTCCCACTTTATAGGTGAAGGCTTAAACTGAGGCTTAGAAAACTTTTGTCACTTGATTGTGGACCTCCTGTTCTTTACCCTGTGCTCTTCTGCTTCACTCATGGAAGAAAGCTGTAAATTCTCACTGCCTTTACTTCAAGGATTTCTGGGGCTTTTCTGAAATCTGTAAGCCTCTCTAAAATCATACATTTGCATCTATTGCTGTTTTAAGCCGATATATCTCTCTTTAATATATTTAGTAGTGTTTATTTTATAACTAACAGGGAAAGGATGCCCTTTAATGTATATTATTATTTTTATATAATTGGTTTAAGTACCAATAATTTATTTTCAGAAGTAAAGTACTGCATGATTGTATCACTGTGAATGTTCTTAATTGAATTTGGTATCCTTGTATGTGTTATCCTTATCAAAAAGAAGCAAATGGTAGGGGAGGCATACTAACCTTGGATATAGCTTCTGGTGAGAATTTGGCTACCCTCTTCTTACGACTATTGTTGCAACTGAAGGCATAAATGTATAGAACCACCATGAAAAATGATACTGCTGTTCTCCAGAACCTTGGGGAACGGCTTCTGAGACTGTACCAGAACACAGAGATAGTTTTCAGTGAAAATACTTAATAATTCCTCTAGATGTGATCGTGATAACTACATACTGTTATCAGCTTAAAATGCATACTTATTTAATTCTGTACTTAGGTAGTAAAAAACACTCTCTCCTAGGACGTGGAAGTGTGAACAGTTAATGACAAGGTAAGAATACCACTTAGTCCTCTGCTCCTTAGCACAGTTTATTTTAAAGAAACTGAGAAAAACTGTTCCGTAAACTAGAATAGTATTGTTATTAACATGAACAGGTTTTAGGAATATCTGACTATATGATTGCTTGGAATTATTAGTTGTAATAATTCCCTTGTACCTTTTTTGTATACTACCTATCCAAGAGCTAAAGGTCTGAGTAATTTTTGTATGCTATACTTATAGAGAAATACTTTATCTCCAAATTAAAAAAATATATTTTAATTGTATATTAAAAGCTGCAGAATAAGTTATTTGGGTTTATTGCTTTTATTTCAAATTTATTATTTATTTTCCTTTGTGGGGTATAGGAAAGCCCAGAGAGGTTGAATTTGCCTCTGTCACCCAGGCTGGAGTGCAGTGGCGCCATCTTGGCTCGCTGCAACCTCCACCTTCTGAGTTCGAGCAATTCTCCTGCCTCAACCTCCCAAGTAGCTGGGACTACAGGCGTGCGCCATCACGCCCAGCTAATTTTTGTATTTTTAGTAGAGACAGGGTTTCACCATGTTGACCAGGATGGTCTCTATCTCTTGACCTCATGATCTGCCCGCCTTGGCCTCCCAAAGTGCTGGGATTACAGGCTTGAGTCACTGCGCCGGACCTGAATTTGTCTATACCTTATAGTAGTAGGGCACCCTTACTTTTAGAATGTGTGTTAGCCATACCTATACTTACTTCTTCTTTCTCTTGTGCTTCAATGGGAAGACTTCCTGTTTCTTGTTCTAAAAAATTAAGATTGTTAAACTTGGCCGGGTGCAGTGGCTCAAGCCTGTAATCCCAGCACTTTGGGAGGCCGAGACGCGCGGATCACGAGGTCAGAAGATCGAGACCATCCTGGCTAACACAGTGAAACCCTGTCTCTACTAAAAAATACAAAAAACTAGCCGGGCGAGGTGGCGGGCGCCTGTAGTCCCAGCTACTCGGGAGGCTGAGGCAGGAGAATGGCGTGAACCCAGGAGGTGGAGCTTGCAGTGAGCTGAGATCGCGCCACTGCACTCCAGCCTGGGCGACAGAGTGAGACTCCGTCTCAAAAAAAAAAAACAAAAAAGATTGTTAAACTTTATTTTACCATTTCAAAATGGGAGCCTCTTCATTCATGTAGAGGCTTCCTCATCTGTGGAAATGTCGGGATGTTGCATCTAAAACTTTTAAAAAGTCACTTAGTTCCATATTGTGCTTTTGAAGTTGTTTTGTGTCACTGTTAGTGACAGAGACAAAAGGAAGGAATATAAGAGGGAAGAAATAATTGAATTGGTAAGTATTGATAATAGCTAGCATTGTTTGTATCGTTCACATATAACAGGAAAACTATTTTAAACAGCATTCTGGCTATACTTAGGTCCAATCTGGAGACTGGAAATCTGCATAAGCATGCTGAGTTGTGACAAACTATGTAGCCAGCTGAAAAGTTGAGGTGTGGAGTGCTCTGATTGTTTGACTTCTGAACTCCTACAGTGCATATAAGTGTATTGATTAATCTCTCTACTATATGTTTTAATTTGTATGCTTTACTAAGCATTGACGTTAAATACTGAACTTATTTATACACAGTGATAGTATTTGAAAGAAATATAAAAATTTAGTGGTATTGTTGACTCTGTCTTTTCCTTTTTTTCTGAGTTAATCTCTAGGGAAGTATAAATTAATTTTTCTAAACAACTCACAGACACAAAAGCCGAAAAGTTGAGAAGGCCACAAGATACGGGAGTTATTTAAAGAGTAATATTTAATTAGAAATGTAGGATACTACATTGGAAACTTAAAAAAAGTCACAGAAAAAGAGATAGTGGCCGGGCTTGGTGGCTCACGCCTGTAATCCCAGCACTTTGGGAGGCCGAGGCGGGTGGATCATGAGGTCGGGAGATCGAGACCATCCTGGCTAACACAGTGAAACCCCGTCTCTACTAAAAATACAAAAAATTAGCCGGTCATGGTGGCGGGCACCTCTAGTCCCAGCTACTTGAGAGGTTGAGGCAGGAGAATGGTGTGAACCCAGCAGGCGGAGCTTGCAGTGAGCCGAGATCGCCTGCACTCCAGCCTGGGTGACAGAGCGAGACTCTGTCTCAGAAAAAAAATAATAAAAAAACAAGAGACAGTGAGGGACTTAATTGTTTTTAGCAGAATCTGGAGAAAATATGCTTAGACTTTTCATATTATGCATATTATGCATTTCATATTATGTAACTTTATATAAATGGGATAACAGTTGAAAATTTTAGATCAGGTTCTTTTCTGATTGGTTATATATGTATGTATATGTATACATGTATATTCATATATATTTGTCTTAAAACATCAATATGAAATATTTTAGCTGTAATGAAATACAATGAATTATTTCAGAAATATAAGAGTTTTAAAACTAAAAAATTGTTATTAGAAGCATTTACAGTGTCAAAAAAACAGCTGCAGCTTTTTTTTTTTTGGCAATTACAGAGTGGTATTCAGTTAAGAGTAATACTTATTTTGTATAAGCTGCATCAGAGAGAAATGAAGATGAAAAACTACCATCTCCATATATAACTCATTTGTGCTGTGCACCAATAAGAACCTGTTTTAGATTTTCATGCTGGCTTACAACTCTCATACTGATTTAGGCAAAGTTAATGGTTATTGAAAATACCACCAGGATGGACTGTCTGTCTGTCCTTCCATCTATCTGTATTTTTTTTCTTTTTGCTCTCTCATCAACTGACTCTCAAGGATGGGCTATCTAGAGACACATTTGGTAGTGTGGTTAACTGTTAGTGTGTTAACTGTACAGTTTAAAAACAAAGCCTTACCTTTAAAGGCTTTAAAAGGAGTGAGTTGTGTATAGGGATGTTAAATAATTTGTAAACAAGGACAAACACTGTGCTAGAACCAGCTTATTCATTATGATCATCTTCATCTTCCTCCTCTTCCTTATCCTCTTCGTCCTCCTTTTCCTTATTCTTTTCAACTTCCTCACCTTCCTCTTCTTTTTTTTTCAGCATTGACGTCTCCCCCCCTGCTTTTTTTTTCTTTTTGCTGCATCAGGCCTTCCTTTAGCTCAGTATGCAGCAATATCCATTTCTTAGTTTTTCTTCAGCTTCACAGCCTTCTTTTCATAAGGCTGCTTGTCATATGTACCTTACTGACTTCTTTCCAAGTTTCTTTGGAACATCACCAATGGATAGGTTTGGATATTCTCCTTAGATTTTTGGGCAGTACTCAGAACAAAATAAAAAGACTGAAGGAGCCCTCTTGAGTACATTGGGATCCCTAACCTTTTTTGTTTCTTCTTTAGGAGGGATATAAATTTCTCTTTAATAGCCATCCTTGTCCCCTTTGTCATGTCTTCAGATTTTCCTTTCTCTTTAGCAGATACAGTTTTCCACCTCTCTGAGCACTTTTTGAAAATTCCGAGAAGTTAACTGAAGCATGAGTGCTGCTGCTTGTTCTCGTCCTGAAAGTTTGCTCTAAGAATGCATATGATGACATTTTGCCTCTTGGCTTCTTAGGATCTTCTTTTACCAAGTTTAGTTATTTTTCCTCAGAGAAGCACAGAGTCACCTAGTGCTCATCTGGCTGTCACTTGCCCCAGCACTGTCTCTTTGGAGGTCAGTGTACTGTAATGGCTATCAGAAATACATGATTATTTGAAAATAAAAAAAGCTTTTATGTTGTAAAGCAACTTTGAAAGTCACCCTAACAAGTAAAATTATATTTGAAATTTTTGTTTTTTTCTTTTGAGAACTATCTTCTCATGATTTTGTAGTGTTTGAAGTGTTTTACAGATAAATTGAATAAGAAATTTTATAATTTTAGTATTGTAAAATGCACTAGAATTCAACCCTCTAAAGATGACGGAAACTGAAGCCTAGAGTTATAAAACTTGTGCAGTATGACATGGATCCGTGTCTTTTGGCTTCCACTCCAGTGCTTTATTTCTTTTACGTTTTGAGTTAGGAGAGTTTAAAGGCTGCTAAAAGGCAAGAACTTAATGACAATAGAGACAATGACAGTAAAGATTAAACAAAAGAGTTATTTTTGGTATTGATTTTGAAGGTGAGCCATATTTACTACTGAAAAGGCAAATTTATATTTTAGGCTCACTGGAAACAATATGTATATATATTTATAGAGGTCTCACTATGTTGCCAGGCTTGTCTCGAGCTCTTGAGCTCAAGTGATCCTCCTGCCACGGCCTCCCGAAGTGCTAAGATGACAGGTGTGAGCCACCATGCCTGGCCAAGGCTCAACTCTTATGAGTGATAAGTTATAGAAAAACTAGAAGAAATAGCATTTAGGAGTATGCGTACGTATATGTCCTAGGAATACTCGGAGCTAAACCTCAGGCTTTCACATCTCTTGTAGCATAATTCAAAGATTGATGTTTGTACCAGTGACCTTGTAAGAGTGCCTGAGGATATTGGTCCAGGACTCTGGCCCTGGAAAGAGCTGCTTCTAAAGAGGCATTGTGAGATCTGGTTTATTATAGAAATGTTATATTCTCTTCATGATTTATAAATTGGGGGATTAGATAGAAAATCTCCATAAAGCCGTCTTGCTATCTTGTGTTTATATTTGAACATAAGTCTAGAATTCACCGATGTGGATTTTATTGGTTTTAGCTTCTAGAGACTTCTTAGTATCATTTTTTATAGGCAAGCTTGTAGATCTACTAGTTAAAACTGTTTTTTGGTTTTCATTTGTTTGCTCAAGACCATACAAGTTAGTGGTCATGGTACATGGTAGGGAGAAAGCACAGAAGGTAATATGTTAAAGAACTAAGGCATGACATACGTATGAAAAGAGTTAGAAATAAAATCAAGGTGATATATTAAAATGGCTTTATAACCTTATACAGGTAATGTACTTTTTCTTGGTCTCATTTTCTTCAGGTATAAAATGAGGGTGTTAGATCATGGTGCTAATATCTCTTATCTCTTCTAAAAGTTAATGGTTCTGAACTACTTTTCCTTTAAAGGTGGAACTATCTTGATGGATCATGGCTGAGAGAAATAAAAAGTAAAAATAAAATAAAATATTTTTGTGCTGATTACCAAATGACTATATAAAATGGCTATTCTTATATGTAAATTAAGTATTTTGCTTAAGTAAATTAAGTATTCTTTTATGTAAATTAAGTAAATTAAAATGAAATATGTCCACCCCATTAACATTTTTGTGAATAGCCCTTCACATCTCACATGCCATTTTAAATTTCGTTTACAGTATATCTTAGATCTCTTTCTGTGTCGATAAACATAGCTCTACATTTTTCCTTTAAATGGCTACATAAAATTTTGTTGTTTCCTTGATAAATGTATTATTTACCAACCTGCCAACTAATGGATGTGTAGATTGTTTCCTCTTTTTTACTGTTAAAAATTGCAACAGGTAACATTCTTGCACATATTTTCTCCCCTCAATATTTTTATGGTTATTTTCTTAAGATTAATTTCCTAGAAGTAGCATTGTGAGACATTTGCATTTTGATATATATTGCCAGATATCTCTTTAAAAAGGTTACATAGATTTATACTGTTAGACCTATAAATTAAATATTGACTTAATAATACCTTAGTGTATAGTCTGTGGACACACTTCCCCAATTACTTAACAAAAGTGTCTCCTATTTTTTTTTTTTTTTTTTAATACAGGATTTAATCAAGGTCTACACATTGCCGTTGATTGTCACATCTCTTTAGTCAGTATTACTCTTTTAACAGCTTAATTGAGGAAAAATTGATAGCAATAAGCTGCTTATATATAAAGTATATAATTTGATAACTTTCAACATATGCTTATGTCTATAAAACTATCATAGCATTTAAGATAGTGAACATGCCTATCACCCCCAAAAGCTTTCAGTGTAATTCTCTCCTCTACTCCCTGCTACCCTCTTGCACTGATCTCTAGGTTAGTTTGTGCTTTCTAAAATGTTATATAAACACAATTATACATTACGTACTCTTTAAGAAAATCTGGCTTTAACTCAGCATAAGTATTTTGGAATTCATCCATGTTGTATGTATTAAAAGTTAATTTTTTGTTGATAAATAGTAGTCTGTTGTGTGGATACCATGATTTATTAATACATTTGCCTGTTAAGGGACAGTTGGGTTGGGTTACTACAGACAAAATTACTATAAGGTTTTTTGTATTAACTCATCAAGTATTACTTGATTAAAGAGAAGATAAATTTTGAAGAGGCAAGGGGATGAAATAACTACTAAGGACCAAAAAGTCTTGCTGTGTTGCCTGAGCTCTAGAGAGGGGGCATTTGGAAACAAGACAAGCAAAATACCCAAATAATTTTAATTTAACCTAGTAGCATATGCAGCATATACATTCTCTCTCCTCCAAGCTGATAATACAACTTAGGTGTAATCTCCTAGAATTTTTTCCAGACCTCACAGTTCTGGGTATCCTCTCTTTACTGCTGTTTATGTATTGATGAGTCTTCCTTATCTTTTGAATCCAGTAGGTTACAGGTCTTGGTCATATGACTGACCTTTGAGAGGCATGGAAGGAAACCAGCTGTTGACTGGATGAGTAAATTAAATTCAACCTGTGTTTAATAACCTGTGAATGATTGCAGGGAGACCTTAACACTTGGGAAGTTGATACTTAAATGCCATGCTTGTTTACATGTTGGACACCTCAGCTAGACTGAAAGCTCTTGAGAATGCATGTTCTTTGTCATTTATTTTTGTATCCCTGTTGTTTGGCATATAATAATTTTTCTTATTTGTTTGCTTAATAAATTAATGCAATTAAAAATAACATTGACATGTGATTAGGAAATTTATGTGTACACAGGTCTTAATTTTGAATGTTCTGTATGTTATAGTCAATCTGTAAAGTAGTTAGGAATTTAGAGCACACTTTGCTGTAGAAACAATTTAAAGTGTTAGACAATTCTATTTATTGTAGGTGGAATGAAGGCTAAAAGGAGGTTAAGGGAACCAGCAGTTTACAGGTCTTTGGTTACCAGATGACCTTTGAAAAGAGGCATAGAAACCAGATACTGGCTGAAAAATTAAATTCAACAAGTATTTATTGTTTTGTGAATATACAGGAAAGAGAATTTTAAAATTTCCCCTGAAGATTAAAAACCTTCAGGGGAATTTTCAGTAATAGAGAGTCAAAATGTGGTAAATGCTACAACAAGAATGTCATCAAAGCCCTGGGGTAGTGCATACTACCTCAGTGAGGGAGCTTTAGGGAGATTTAGGAAGACTTCCCTGGGGAGGTGGAATTTGACTTGAACCTTGGAGATCTTTTGATTGCTAGAGGAGAGAATCTGTGATCACAGAAGGGTCAGCCCTGTTACTCTGGCTGCAACAATATTTCTTTTCAGTTGTCACAGCTTGGGAACTAGAGAAAGGAAAAGAGATTCACATGTTCTTTGGCCTAGAGTCACCCATTTATCCCTGTGTATAACTGTATAGTCCCAAGTCAAATACATGTAAATAATGGACACTTAAAGTTGGTATGTTACAAGTTTTCATTCCAAGTGTCAGTTGTAAGTTTTACAGGTTTAACAACTGATTAATTTGTTAATCAACATTTTTTGAGGGCCTAATCTGTACAAGACACTTTTAGAAACTATCCATACAATAATGAATAGGGCTAAGGTTCTTGCTTAAACACTTTAGAGTCGAGTAATTCTATTTGTAATTGATCAGAACAATAAAGCAACATTTCTCTGGTTGACCTGACTCCCATTATCCCTTTGGCTGCCAATACTAACCCTTTCTTTCTAAAACCCATGGGGTGGGGAGTGACATGCCTGGCCCTCCTCCTCATCTCTGTTTCCAGAGAGATCAGTGTTGTAAGTGCATGTGGAAAGTGGGGTCATCTTCAACTTCCTCCTTTTTCAAGGGACAATCACTCTGTGCTTTTCTTATGCCCACTTACCCTCCCAAAACAGAAATTAGACATGGGGATTGGGAAGACATGGGAATTGGTACTAGGGAGAAAGGACCTCCCATCCACTGGACTTAGGAGGAAGAACATTTGGAGTTCTTTCCTGTCTCCAAACTTTTCATTTCTTCTCAAAAGAAAAAAAAAAAAGCCTATCCTTTCTTCTACTCTCCATCAGTGAATCCTTGTTGATGTTGGCAACTTTAGGAATATATGGCGATTTTCATGGATAAGGACCCCACCCCATGATACTCTGGATATTAACAAAAGTAATTTTTATGCAAAATAATATTATTCTTTAGAAGTCATTCTATTTTAAATTCAATTAATGTAGATTTTTAAAAATTGGATTTGGTGATTCATGGCATATTATTGGAGGGATTACCACCCAGTTTTGACTATTAGAGAGTCATCTCATAGCCAGGGCCTTGGACCTAGCAGTTAAGTTTCTGAGCTGCCAGTCACATAAGGTGGAGGGGTACCCTGCTGGAAGTAGTGAGGATGCAAAAAGTGAGTATTTTATGCCTAGTTCTTTTTGACAGAGAATCTGAACTGTAAATATTCCTCCTCAAAAGAGTGGATGATTGAGAGTTAACTAGAGCTATTTCCTGCTTGAGGTAGAATCACAATATATGTACTATTTATATTTGTGTCTTGAACAGCAAAACAAAAGCAAGAGGCTGGCAGAGGAACTGGAAGAAAGGCAATAGATCTGAAGCTGATCTTTGTTTTAAATAGGCTGAATATTCTACACCCATGACTCATTCTTTGTGAAAGAATATGCTGTTTGGCCTTTTCGGGGGAACTACAGTGCATCCTATGATTTAGCATCTCAATGAGGGCTTATTCATTAGTTGAACAAAGGCTTTTTCTAGAAATGAGGATTATATTGTTAGTAATTTTAGAGGGAAAATGTCATTGTCCATTTTTATAGTTAATGTGGTGACCAAGGAAAACAGTGTCGTTTAGAAGTTTTGAAAGTATATGGGAAAAATTGTATGCTTGACCCTTTCTATTGGGAGAGTTTTGTGCTGACAGAATTTGAAGCATATATAAATACTGTTTTGTTGCTTTGGAAATATTTGGAAATTTTTTTTACCCTAAGTTTCAAGTTTTCAAAAGGAATTTATATTTTTAATTCATGATATTTGAAATTCAATTTATGAAGAAATAAAACACTAATTCTTTTAAAATTCTAATGTTTTAAGTAACAGTGTACTAAATAAATGTTTTATTTTTTTGTTCCCCTATACATTAATAACCAATGGTAAGTGAGTTTTAGTGTTTTGACAAAAGATTTTAAAGGTCACAGAACAATTGTAATTTTTTCCCCGTTGATTATTAAGATCATTTTGCATAGTTTCAGCTTGCATGGTCAGTTTTATGACTGGCAGTTACTGGTGTGGCAAAGTAAGAACTGCCTGGTGTTAACTAGGTGAATGAAATTGAGAATAGACTGGAAATTCAGTTGCTAGCTGGCATTAAGGAACTGCTTGAGGTTATAGATTATGACTTTTAAATGAGACTGGTCATAATTACTAGTTTTTCTTTAGCCTCATTCAGCTTCAGGAGGAGCTTCTCTCCTCCATAGTTACACTTCTGAAGTAAGAAAGACACCACTGCATTCACCATCAACTCCCTTCAAGGGTGTTGGGGTGGAGCACAAGGGAGTTGATGGTGAATGCAGTGGTGTAATTATAATAATAATTGACTATGGGATTTATTTATTTATTTATTTTTTTTTTTTTTTGAGACGGAGTCTCGCTCTTCGCCCAGGCTGGAGTGCAATGGCGCAATCTCGGCTCACTGCAAGCTCCTCCTCCCGGGTTCACGCCATTCTCCGGCCTCAGCCACCCGAGTAGCTGGGACTACAGGCGCCCACCACTGCGCCCGGCTAATTTTTTTCTATTTTTAGTAGAGACGGGGTTTCACCATGGTCTCGATCTCCTGACCTTGTGATCCGCCCGCCTCGGCCTTCCAAAGTGCTGGGATTACAGGCGTGAGCCACCGCGCCCGGCCTTGACTATGGGATTTAAACTAAATAAGGAAGAAAAAGAATATCTTGTGATAGACAAGAAGGTGGTAGCATTGAATTAAAGGGTCTTACTGATGTTAAAGGGTTGTTGCAGCCTAGAGGGAATGTGCTGAAAAGATAAGTGGTGGAAAGAAAGTAGAATACTGGAAGTTGAGATTATGAAGCATTTTCAGTTACCAATAATGACAAGTTCAGAAGTGTAATTACGGAAATGAGAAGCTGAGGTAGGAAAAAAATGATTGGAGAAAAGAACTGAGTGTATTGGAAAGATCATCGTCATGAATGATGAATGATGACGAGTGAATGATGAATGATGTCATCAGTCATGATGATGGGGTGGTGTCAGAGAGACTGACAGTGGGTCAGGATCTAAAAATAAGGAAATAAGGGCAGTAGTGACTTGGGTGACAACAAATGCCTGTAATAAGTTGAGGTAGTCAGTGATATAGTCTCATGACTGTAAAAATTGAGCTACTGTGAGAATAGTCTTAATGGTCCTAAGGGAGAAAGTGGTAGAAAGTCGTGTTTTGTGAAATGAGGGGTGGGGGAGTATCTTCCCAAGAATAGGAAGAGTTTTGGGGTTCTCCTTTATTTTTGCTAGTGTCCTCCTGATGGAGGTCAGGAATGCTGCAGAAGGATTCTCTTGACCCCTGCCAGATGATGAACCAGAAACATAGATATTCTCTTGATGACAGCCAAATTCAGTATATTGATGATAGGGTCAGAATAATGAGTGATTACTGTCCTTTTTTAGAAATCACAAATCATCTGTATGACAAAAAGCTCAAGACCAGTGGTTTTTATTGAGGGAGAACTTAGGAACCTGCTAGGTTTTAACATTAAAATGCCTAGCATAATGCCTTTTCCATAGGTACTCAATAAACATTTACGGTTTTCATTAGTTAAGACAGTTAAATTTTTATTTATAAGATTTATAAATAAAAATTATTTATAATTGGTTATACCTAAATATGTGACAGTAACGATGTTTCTTTTTTGTATTTTAGACTATCCCCATAAATACGGTCCTCAGGGGGGCTGTGCAGATCATTCAGTATTTGAAAGAATGAGGAAATACCAGATGACTGGTGTAGAGGAAGTAACACAGGTAAGGATTTTAACATTAGCTTGCATTTAGGAAATGGAAATGAACTTGAGGATGTATATCTACATTTAAAAATGTATGTTCTAGAATTTCTGAAAGATTTATACCACTATGGGGAGTGGTTTTTAATGCTCAAAGAGGCCAGGTAACAGGCCAGTAACAAAAAGATGGGGCTGAGGTTTGAATACAAATATATGTGACCCAAGAAAAATTACACGTCTAAAATATACTATCCTTTACATATTTTGTTATAAAAGAAAACAAATGTTTTATATAAATGTAAATATTTATATTAGTATTAAAATTAGAGTGACCACTTGCCTTGGCTTGCCAAGGTATTCCTCATTTTCAACACTGAACGTTGTGTGTTGACAGACAATCTGATTAGTCATGTTAATAAAAATCTCAGGGCTTTTCATATTTTAATTCTTCTTTTTTTCCCCTCCTTTTTCTTTAGTCATAGGTGACAGGTTATAGTTATTCAAAACATAAGTTCAAAATGAGAAAACATTTTTTCTTTTATGATAAAACATTTATTGTATATTTTGGACATCCTTTCTAAAAGTAGTATGGTAGAGTAATGTTTCCTGAGCCATGAATATTTGTATTCAGATCTATTCCTTGATCAGTAAAATGGCATAAACAGTTCTGTTTCAGGTGGGTCTTTCTAGTATTAAGTGAGATTTTATTTTTACATATATTGAAGAGATACATATTGATCTTCTGCCATATGTCAGAGACTGTGGAAAGTTCTGGGAATATGTGGAGATTACGATGAAGGCTTATTCTCAAAAGTTTATCGTTTAATTGGAGACACAGAGAAACAATTTAGAGTTGTGGGAGATAGAAGAGGATTAAGTATAGGATGATATTCTACACATAAGAGGAATAGCTGATCTAGCCTGATAAGTATTTGAAGGCAATAATCAGACCTTAAGAATAAGTAGGAGTTAGGTTGGCCACGAAGATATGGAAAGACTATTCCAAGCAGGAGGAACAGTACATACGAAGGCCAAGGAGACAGAAAGATCAGTAAAGAATTTTTAACATGGGGGTAGAGTTTAAGACTAGAGTTTAGGAGACTAATGAGAAGTTGTTGTAGTTACTCAGTTGAGAAGTGATAGGGGCTTGTACTGATGTATTGGCAATGTGGGTAGAGGGGATGAGATTACAGACTGTTAGATATGATAGAATTTAGCAGGGTGGCTTGATAAAATATTAAGATACAACAGTAGGTTGCATTTATTTATACCACGAGTAGATTACCAGAAATATAATGAAAGAGTGGATATTGTTAATAGTATCAGAGAATATTGTGTATTATAGAATAAATGTAACAAAGAATTATAAGACCTATATAAGGAAAATAAAAACTTTATAAAAATATTAAGGAAGATTGATTTTAAATGAATGGAGAGATATACCATATTTGGGAAATAATATTTAATATTATAAAAATGTCAGTTCTCCCTGTATTGATTTGTAGATTCAATGGTAGTCCAATACACATTACAACAGGCTTATTCACAACACTCAATGGGTCAAAAATGTTACGTGAAAAAGTAAGGACTAAGAAGAAGTAGGGCCCATTTAAAGATGATGAACAGGAAAGAGGGAAAGAGGATTTACCCTAGGAGGTATTAAGACTTGTAATAATAATTGAGAGTGTGATAGCACAGGGATGGACAGATTAACTAGTGGAATAAAAATGAGTGCTTAGAAAAAGACCCATGCATGTATGAAACTTTGTTATGTGGTAGAGATGCAATCCCAAATTAGTAAGGAAAGTAGTGGGTACCATTGAATACATGGATCCAGAAAAAAATGTTTATTTGAAAAAAAGTCGAAGTTGGATCACGATCCTACACCATATTTACAACAAAAAAGTCCAGATGGATTGAAGTATTAAATGTCTAAAATGAAAACTTTGAAACTTGTGGATTTCGCTTTCAAGCTGTGATAGAGTAACTGATATCTAACTAGGCTTTCTACAATAAACAACTAGAAAACCAGACAAAGTATTTCTTTCTTTCTTTTTTTTTTTTTCTGAGACGGAGTCTCGCTTTGTTGC
The DNA here is from genome assembly GCF_043159975.1 of Macaca nemestrina. NCBI lineage: Eukaryota > Metazoa > Chordata > Mammalia > Primates > Cercopithecidae > Macaca > Macaca nemestrina. The sequence continues at coordinate 143,489,736 of NC_092131.1, forward strand.
CCAGGCTGGAGTGCAATGGCGCGATCTCAGCTCACTGCAAGCGCCGCCTCCCGGGTTCTCGCCCCCTCCCGAATTCACGCCATTCTCCTGCCTCAGCCTCCGAGTAGCTGGGACTACAGGCGTGCACCACCACGCCCGGCTAATTTTTTGTATTTTTAGTAGAGACAGAGTTTCACCGTGTTAGCCAGGATGATCTCGATCTCCTGACCTCATGATCCACCCACCTTGGCCTCCCAAAGTGCTGGGATTACAGGCATGAGCCACAGCGCCCTGTGTCAAACAAAATATTTCAAACAATTATTTTCAAACATTAGAAAACAAGCATTGCAGGATTGAGATCTCAGAGTGAGGAAATAAATATCTCTGTGATTTCCCTGACTTTTTGAGTGGAGTCGAAATTTCAGATATGACACACAGAAGGAGATCTCAAGAAGAGTAAGTACACAACAATGTTGCTAAGTTGAAGAGTTAGAAGTAAGAATTCAGGAAGACTGAGGTGTCTGGACTTACAGGCACAATACCTGAGAGGAGAGAGCTTTGCTGAGAAAAAGCTCCAGATATCTGCACAGGTGTTGCCTTCCTTGAGTCTTAACTGAATACTAAGCTGTGCCTGCCTGCACAGGATGAAATTCTTTGAGAAAACTATGAGACAAAGAAAAACTACTGGGACTCTGTGAAATGAACAACTATCAAAAACAGTACTTGGGCCGGGTGTGGGTGGTTCATGCCTGTAATCCCAGCATTTTAGAAGGCTGAGGCAGGAGGATCACTTGAGGCCAGGAGTGCGAGACCAGCCTGGGCAACCTAGCCAGATCTCATCTCCATAATTTTTTTTTTTTTTCTAATTAGCTGAGTGTGGTGGTGAGTACCTATAGTCTCAGCTACTCTGGAGGCTGAGACAAGAGGATTTCTTGAGCCCAGGAGGTTGAGGCTGCTGTGATCCATAATTGTGCCATGGCACCCCAGTCCGGGCAGCAGTGCGAGACCCTGTCTCTCAAAAAATTACACTTAGTAGATACCTCAAGCCATGGTAGCAGGGCTAACCTAGCCCTAGAGTAGAAGTTACTTCAGACCTGCCCTTCCTAAGCAGAAAAACAAGCCTCAAAAATGTCAAACTGCTTTTCAAATAAATTAGCTGTCTGTCAGAGAAAAGCTCAATAATATTTCTTTAAGGAGGACATTAAGTCCAGATACTCAACAATATAACAGTGTTCAACATTCAAAGAACATTACTAGATGACAAGAAACTGAAAAATATGATTCATAATAATAAGAAAAGCCACCTAAATAGAAACACAACCAGTAATTACAGACATTAACAGGCAAGGACTTTAAAATAACTATTATTAGTATGTTCAAAGAATTAAAGACATGAACACAAAAAGGAGAGAATGGAAATTCTAATAAAAAACCAAAGGAACTTCTAGGGTGAAAAGTATGTTATCTGAAGTAAAAAATTTATTGGATAGGCTTAAAAGAAAATTAATTACTGCGGAACTCAATATGAGTATACTTGAATAAAGGAAAATGAAACAATAGACAGTATCCATATCTAAGCACAGAAGAAAATAATAGACGTCCGGGGGAAGAGATGCAGAAAAAAAATTAAAAAAATAATGCCTCCAAATTTTTCAGATATGAAGAAAAATTTCAATTCATGGTCCAAGAAACTCAATGAAACACATGCAGGATGAACACAAAGAAAACCATACCAGGGTATATTGCAATTAAATTATTGGAAACACCTGAAAATCATAAAAAACCATAAAAGCAGCCAGAGAAAAGGAGATAAATTTATATACAGGGGAACAAAGAGAAGTATAACTGGTGACTGCTCATCACACAGTGCAAACTGGAAGACACAGAATAACATCTTCAAAGTGTTGAAAGAAAATCTGCCGAACTAGGATTCTATATTCAGTGAAAATAATTTTCAAAAACAAGGGCAAATTAAATATCTTTTTAAATAAAAATTGAGAGAATTTGTGTCTAAGTGACCTACACTGTAAGAAACATTAAAGGAAGTTCTTCAGGTAGAAAAAGATACCAGATGGAAACTCAGATATACACAGAGGAGTGAAGAACATAAAATAGTAACTATATCGATAAATATTAAGCAGTTTTTTTTCTCATTTAAAAAAATCTTCAATAGATTATTACCTAAGTCAAAATAGTAAGGTATAATGGATTTTGTAATATACAGAGAATCAGAATTTATGACAGTAGCACAAAGGACAAGAGAAAGAAGAATGGAAGTATGTTTCTTAAACAATTTGTGAAGTGGTGTAATTTTGGCAGGTAAACTGTGCCGTGATAAAGATGGATATTGTAAACCCTAGAGCTGGGGTCAGCAAACTACTGCCTGTGGGCCAACTGTTTGCTTTTGTAAGTAAAGTTTTATTAGAACACAGCTACACCTATTCATTGATAGGTTGTCTATGGCTGCTTTTACATTATAGTGGCAGAGTTGAGTAGTTGTGATAGAGAACAACTACATGTTGCTTAAAAGTCTAAATGTTTACTATTAGGCCTTTTAAGAAAAAGTTTGCAGGAATTTCCTCTGCCCTGGAGCAACCATTGAGAAAAGAAAAGGAAATAATTTAACAGGTTAATAAAATAAATCAAATGTAATTAAAAACAGTTAAGAGAAGTTAGGAAAAAGAGAAAAAAACAAAAAACAGATGGAACAAATAGAAAATAAATAGCAAGATGGTAAGTTTAAATCTAATCATATGAATGTATTAAATATAAATGGACTGCTGAGGTGTGACGATTGCTTGAGGCCAAAAGTTCAAGACTAACCTGGCCAACATAGTGAGACCCTGTCTCTGTTTTTTTTAACTAAAAAAATACAAATGGACTAAGCACATTAAGAAACTGAGATGGTTAGAGTGATTTAAAAAAAAAGCCAGACCAAATTAGTCTAAAAGAAATGCAATTTAAATGAAAAGACACAGTTTTAACATTTAAAGAGCTAGGTGAGATGGTTCACTCCTGTAGTCACAGCTTGTCGGATGCTGAGGTAGGAGGATTGCTTGAATATAGAAGGTTGAGAGTGCAGTGAGCCATGATTGATTGCGCCAGTATAGTGTACTCCAGCCCAGGCCACAGAGTGAGAACCTATTTAAAAAAAAAAAAAAAACTTATTGTTTTGGATTTGGGTCATAAAATGATGGAAAAGAAATTGGGTTTAGTTAATTATGCTATGTATTAATTTATGGATCCATATTCTCAGAGTTTATCATTAAGGACAGTCTTAAAGTCCTTAAGAAAATACAGAGAAAACGGCCGGGTGTGTTGGCTCACACCTGTAATCCCAGCAGTTTGGGAGGCCGAGGCAGCAGGATCACGAGGTCAGAAGATTGAGACCTTCCTAACACAGGTGAAACCCCATCTCTATTAGAAATACAAAAACAAAATTAGCTGGGCATGGTGGCAGGCACCTGTAGTCCCAGTTACTTGGGAGGTTGAGGTGGGAGAATGGCAGGAACCCGGGAGGTGGAGCTTGCAGTGAGCTGAGATCGCATCACTGCACTCGTGACAGAGTGAGACTCTGCCTCAAAAATAAATAAATAAATAAAATAAATAAATAAGGAGAAAACTTCACATTTTATGAGGCCAGTGTTACTTTGATAGTCATACCAAACAGAGACATTACAAGAAAACTAAGCTACAGGCCAATATTCCTCATGAATGTAAAAGTAAAATTTCTTAAAATATTAGCAAGTGAAATCCAGCAATATGTTAAAAAATAACACATTATGCTCAAATGAAGTTTATACCAGAAGTGCAAAATTAACATTAGAAAATTTGTGTAATCCACCACATAAACATAATAAAGGATGAAACCCCTCTGATTATCTCAGTAGACTAGTAAAAAACATTGCCAAATTTTAACACTCAACACATGGCAAACTAAAAATAGAAGGAAGCTTTCTTAGGCTAGTAAGAGCTTTTATAAAAACCTACAGCTGATACCATGCTTAAAAGTGAGAGACTAAGTCCTTTTCCTTTGAGACCACGAATAAAAGCTTTTTTTTTTTTTTTTTGAAACGGAGTCTCACTCTGTCACCCAGGGTGGAGTGCTGTGGCATGATCTTGGCCCACTGCAACCTCTACCTCCCAGGTTCAAGTGATTCTCCCGCCTCAACTTCCTGAGTAGCTGGGATTACAGGTGCGTACCACCACATCCACCACTTTTGTGTATTTTTGGTAGAGATGGGGTTTCACCATGTTGCTCAGGCTGGTCTTGAACTTTTGACCTCATGATCTGCGCGCCTCGGCCTCCCAAAGTGCCAGAATTACAGGTGTGAGCCACTGCGCTCAGCCAAGGAACAGAAACTTTTACTCAGCATTGTACTGAAAGTCCTAGCCACCATAATAAGGCAAGAAAAATAAATGAAAGGCATACAGATTATAAAGGAAGTGGTTAAAGGTAATACAAGAGTATACCTAGAAAAAGTTGCTAGAATCAATAAGCAGACTTATCAAGGACATAGACTAAAAGTTGATATAATCAGTTGTATTCTATATACTGGCAATGAATATTTAGAAAATGAAAAAAATAAGTAAAACAGCATCAAAATATAAAATATGTAGAATAAATTTAACAAAATATGTGCAAGATGTGTACATGAAAAACTAGAAAATATTGCCAAGAAAAATTAAAGATCTAAATAAATTGAGAAATGTACTCTGTTTGTGGTTGGAATCCTCAATGTTAGTATGTCACTTCTCCCCAAGTTGTTCTGCAGATTCAGTGCAGTCAGTATCAAGACTTGCAGTGGACATTTATCTAGTAACTGACAAACTGATTCTAAAAGTTATACTGAAAGGTAAAAGACCTAGAATAGACAAAACAATTTTCAAAAAAGAACAAGGATGGAAGATTCAATAGTATTTGGTTTTTAAGACTTAGTATAAAGTTACAGGAATCAAGATAGGGTCATCTTGGCCTAAGGGTAAACATATAGGTAAATGTAGCAACATAGAGAGTTCACATGGTCAGTTGATTTTTGCAAAAGTCCCAAGGTAATTTAAAAGAGGAAAGAACAGTCTTTTCAACAAATGGTACTGGAACAACTGGATATCCATATGAAAAAAAAATTGAGATTCACCTATACTTCACACCTTATACAAAAATTAACTCAAAATGGAAAGTAGACCTATATGCTAAAGCTAAAACTAAAACTAGGGAAAAACATAGGAGAAATTTTTGTGACTTGTGATAACAATTTCTCAAGGCACAAAAATTCCCTATGAAAAGCATGTAAACTGGACTTCATCAAAATGAAAAACCTTGCTGCAAAAAACATAGTTAAGAAAAATATGAAAACAAGCCATAGACTGAGAAAATGTCCACAATATCTCTGATAAAAGTCTTTTTTTCCAGAATACGTAAAGAACTGTTATAACTCAATTAAAAAAAAAAAAAAAAGCACAAATGCCAATTAAAAAATGGACAGTGCACCTGGAAAGCCTTTCCAAGAAGGATAGGCACAAATAAGCCCAGACTGGGATGACTACAGTAAATACATAACTCCTCATTGCCCAGACATGAACCACCATCCACAAGCGTCCAGACCATCCAGGAAAACATGACTTCACCAAATAAACTAAATAAGGCACTAGGAACAAATCCTGAAGAATGGATCCATAGATAGGTGACCTTTCAGACAGAGAATTAAAAATAGCTGTTTTGAAGAAACTCAGAGAAGTTCAAGATAACACAGAGAAGGAATTCAGAATACTATCAGATAAATTTAAAAAACAAATTGAAATAATTAAAAAGAATCAAGCAGAAATTCTAGAGTTGAAAAATGCAATTGATGTACTGAAGAATGCATCAGAGTCTCTTAGTAACAGAATTGATAAAAGAATTACTGAGCTTAAAGACAACTTTGAAAATATAAAGTCAGAGACAAAAGAAAAAGGAATACTCTAAAAGAATGAAGAACACCTATAATATCTAGGAAATAGCCTCAAAAGGGCAAACGTAAGAATCATGTCCTTAAAGAGGAGGTAGAGAAAGAGATAAGGGTAAAAAGTTTATTCAAAGGGATAATACCAGAGAACTTCTCAAACCTAGAAAAAGATATGAACATGAAAGTGTAAGGAGGTTATGAAACACTAAGCAGATTTAACCCAATGAAGACTAACTCAAGGCATTTAATAATCAAACCAGCAAAGGCCATAAAGAAAAGGTCCTAAAAGCAGCAAGAAAAAAGAAACAAATAACCTACAGTGGAGCTCTAATAGATTTGGCAGCAGACTTTTCAGTGGAAATTTTACAGGCCAGGAGAGAGTGGCATGATGTGTTTAAAGTGCTGAAGGAAAAAATTTTTTATCCTATAGCAGTGTATTCAGGGAAATAGCCTTCAAACACGAAGGAGAAATAAAGACTTTCCCAGACAAACAAAAATGGATAGATTTCATCAACACCAGACTTGTCCTACAAGAAGTGCTAAGGAGAGTACTTCAGTCAGAAAGAAAAGGATGTGAATGAGCAGTAAGAAATAATACGATGATATAAAACTCACTGGTAATAATAAGTACACAGAATATTGTGTATCTGTTATTGTATATAAATTGCTCATATCTTGAGTAGAAAGACCAAATGATGAACTGATAAAAAATAACTTTTCAGGATATAGACACTACAATAAGGCATGAATAGAAACAAGATTAAAAAGCAGGGGGACAAAGTTAAAGTTTTTATTAGTCTTCTTTTTGCTTCTTTATGCAATCACTGTTGTCATCAGTTTAAAATGATGATTGTAAGATAGTATTTGCAAGCCTCATGGTAACTTCAAATCAAAAAACATACGATAGATACACAAAATAAAAAGCCAGAAATTAAATCATACCACCGGAGAAAATCAGCTTCACTAGAGGGAAGACAGGAAGGAAAGAAGGAAGAGAAGGCCACAAAACAACCAGAAACAAATAACAAAATAGCAGGAGTAAGTCCTTACTTATCAGTAATAACACTGAATGTCAATAAACCAAACTCTCTAATCAAAAGACATAGAGTAGCTAAATGGATTAAAAAACCCCAAAGATCCAGTGATCTATTGCATACAAGAAACACATTTTACCTGTAAAGGTACACATAGACTGAAAACAAAATGGTGGAAAAAGATATTCCATTCCAGTGGAAACCAGAAGAGCAGGAATAGCTATACTTGTATCAGTCAAAATAGATTTCAGGACAAAAACTGTAAGAGACAAAGACGGTCACTATATCATTATAAAAGGGGCCAGGCCTGGTAGCTCATGCCTGTAATCTTAGCAGTTTGGGAGGCTGAGGTGGGCGGATCACCTGAGGCCAGGAGTTTAAGACCACTCTGGCCAACATGATGAAGTCCTGTCTCTATTAAAAATACAAAAATTAGCTGGGTGTGGTGGTGGGCATCTGTAATCCCAGCTACTTGGGAGGCTGAGGGAGGAGAATCACTTGAACCCAGGAGATGGAGGTTGCAGTGAGCTGAGATCGGGCCACTGCACTCCAGTCTGAGTGACAGACCAAGACTCTGTCTCAAAAAAAAAAAAAAAAAAAAAAAAAAAAAATATATATATATATATATATATATATATATATATATATGTGTCAAGGAGTCAATTCAGCAAGAGGATTTAACAACTGTAAAAATATATATTAATATAGTTTGGATATTTGTCTCTGCTCAAACCTTCTGTTGAATTGTAATCCTCAGTGCTGGAGGTGGGACCTGGTGGGAGGTGTTTGGATCGTGGGGGCAGATCCCCCATGGCTTGGTGCTGTTTTTGTGATAGTGAGTTCTCGTGAGAATTGGTGGTTTAGAAGTGTGTGGCACCTCCCCCTACAGACACTCTTGCTTGCTCCTGCTTCCAGCGTGTCATGTGCCTGCTCCCCCTTCACCTTCTGCCCATGCTTACAAGCTTTCTGAGACCTCTCTAGAAGCCAAGCAGATGCCAGCACCATGCTTCCTGTAAAGCCTGCAGAACCATGAGCCAATTAAACCTCTTTTCTTGATAAATTACTCAGTCTCAGTTATTTCTTTATAACAACGCAAAAATGGCCTAATACATATATGTACCCAACACTGGAACACACAGATATGTAAAGCAAATATTATTAGAGCTAAAGAGAGAGATATTTCAATACAATAATAGCTGAAGACTTTAATACCCCACTTTCAGCACAATGGATAGACCTTCCAGACAGAAAATCAACAAAGAAACATTGGACTTAATCTTCAGTATAGAACAAATGGACCTAATAGGTATTTATAGACCATTTCATCCAATGGCTACAGAATACACATTTTTTTCTCCTCAGCACCTGGGTCATTCTCAAGAATAGACCATATGTTTGGTTATAAAACAAGTCTTCAAACGTTCAAAAAATTGCAATAATATCAGGTATCTTCTCTGACTACACTCGAATAAAACTAGAAATCAATAACAAAAGGAGTCTTTGAAACTATACAATTACATGGAAAGTAAACCATATGCTCCTGAATGACCAGTAGGTGAGTGAAAAAATTAAAAAGAAAATTGGAAAATTTCTTGAAAGAATTGATAATGGAAACACAACTTACTGGCTGGGAGTGGTGGCTCATGTCTGTAATTCCAGCACTTTAGCAAGCTGATGTGGAATGATCATTTGAGCCCAGGAGTTTGACACCAGCCTGGGGTCTGTAGTGAGAACTTTTCTTTACAAAAAGTTTTAAAAGTAGCCAGGTATGGTGGTGCATGCCTTTAGTCCCAGGTCCTTGGGAGGCTGAGACAGGAGGATTGCTTGAACCCAGGAGGAGGAGGTTGCAATGAGCAAGATTGTGCCACTGTACTGCAGCCTGGGCAACAGAGGGAGATGCCGTCTCAAAAAAACAAAGAAAACACAACATACCAAAACCTATGGGATACAGTAAAAGTAGTACTAAGAGGAAAGTTTATGTAGCTATAAATGCCTGCATCCAGAAAGAAAGAAAACTTCAAATAAATACCCTAATGATGCATTTTGCAAGAGCAAACCAAACCCAAAATTAGTAGAAGAAAAGAAATAATAAAGATCAGAGCAGAAGTAAATGAAATAGAAATGAAGACAATATAAAAGATCAAAGAAACAAAAAGTTGTTTTTTGAAATCATAAAATTGATAAACCTTTAGCCAGACTAAGAAAAAAAGAAGACCTAAATAAATAAAATCAGAGATGAAAAAGGAGACGTGTTGTAAGTGGTATAGATGAAATTCAAAGGATCATTAGTGGGTACATTGAGCAACTATATGCCAATAAATTGCAAAATGTAGAGGAAATGGATACATTTTTAGACACATACAACCTACCAAGATTGAACCATGATGTTCAAAACCTGAACAGACCAATGACAAATAATGAAATTGAATCTGTAATAAAAAGTCTTCCAGTAACGAAAAGCCTGGGACCCAGGGGCTTCACTGTTGAATTCTACCAAATATTTAAAGTATAACTAATACCAATTGTACTGAAACGATTCCAAAAAATAAAGCAGGAGGGAAAATTTCAAACTCATTCTAGGAGGCCAGTATTACTCTGATACCAAAACCAGATAAAGGCAGCAAAAAAAGAAAACGGCAGGCCATCATGTCTCATGAATATTGATGGAAAAATTACCAACAAAATGCTAGCAAACTGAATCAGCAATTCATTAAAAAGATCATTCATCATGACTAAGTGGGATTTATCCCAGGGATGCAAGAATGGTTCAATGTATGCAAATCAGTCAGTGTGATACATCATAACAGAATGAAGGACAAAAGTTATATGATCATTTCAACTGATGCTGAAAAAGCAGTTGATAAAATTCAACATCCCTTCATGATAAAAATGCTCAAAAAATTGTGTATAGAAGGTACGTCTTTGGGAGGCCGAGACGGGCGGATCACGAGGTCAGGAGATCAAGACCATCCTGGCTAACAAGGTGAAACCCCATCTCAACTAAAAAATACAAAAAATAACTAGCCGGGCGAGGTGGCGGGCGCCTGTAGTCCCAGCTACTCGGGAGGCTGAGGCAGGAGAATGGCGTAAACCCGGGAGGCGGAGCTTGCAGTGAGCTGAGATCCGGCCACTGCATCCCAGCCTGGGTGACAGAGCGAGACTCCCTCTCAAAAAAAAAAAAAAAAAAAAAAAAAAAAAAAAGAAGGTACGTATCTCAACATAATAAAAGTGATATACAGCAGATCCATAGCTAGTATCATACTGAATGGGCAAAAACTGAAAGCCTTTTTTGTAAGATTGGGAACACAAGAAAGATGCCTACTTTCACCACTGTTACTCAACATAGTACTGGAAGTCCTAGCTAGAGCAGTCAGAGAAGTGAGAGAAATAAAGTGCCCCTAGATTGGAAATGAAGAAGTCAAAATATCCTTGTTTGCAGATGATATAATCTTATATTTGGAAAAACCTGAAGACTCCACCAAAAAACTATTAGAACTGACAAACAAATACAGTAAAGTTGCAGGATACAAAGTCAACATAAAAATATCAGTAGCATTTCTACTGTTGTTTCCAACAACAGTCTGAAAAAGAAAAGCAATCCTATTTGCAATAACCACAAATAAAGTTACATACCTAGGAATTAACCAAAGAAGTGAAAGATCTCTACAATGAAAAGTATAAAACACTGATGAAAGAAATCGAAGAGGACACAAAAAAATGGAAGGACATTCTATGTTCATATATTGGAAGAATCAGTGTTGTTAAAATGTTCATATTACAAAAAGCAATACAGTTGCTACCAAAATACCATTGTCATTCTTCACAGAAATAGAAAAAACCATTTGAAATGTTTTATGGAGCCAGAAGAAACTCAGAATGACCAATGCTGTTGAGCAAAAAGAACAAAATTGGAGGAATCCTATTACCTGACTTCAGATTATACTGTAGAGCTGTAGTAACTGAACAACATGGCACTGGCATGAAAACAGACACATAGACCCATGGAACAGAATAGAGACCTCAGAAACAAATTGATACACCTACAGTGCATTTTTTACAGTGGCGCCAAAAACACACATTGGGGTAAAGATAATCTCTTCAATAAATGGTGCTGGGAAAACTGGATATCGGTATGCAGAGGAATGAAACTAAACCTCTATTTCTCACCATATACAACAATCGAATAAAAATGAATTAAGACTTAAATTTAAGTGCTCAACTGTGAGACTGCTACAAGAAAACATTGAAGAAACTCCCCACTTTATGTGGACAAGAATTTATTGAGTAAAACCCCATAAGCACAGGCAGCCAAAGCAAAAATGGACAAATGGATCACATCAAGTTAAAAGCTTCGGCTCAGCAAAGGATACAATTAACAAAGTGAAGAGACAACCCACATAATGGGAGAAAATATTTGCAAACTACTTGTCTGACGGGATTAATAACCAGAATATATAAGGAGCTGAAATAACTATATAGAAAAAAATCTAATCTGATTTAAAAATGGCCAAAATATCTGAAGAGACATTTCCTAAAAGACATACAAATGGCAAACACGCATATGAAAAGGTGCTCAACGTCATTGATCCTCAGAGAAATACAAATAAAAATTACAATGAAATATCGTCTCACCCAGTAAAAAATGCTTTTATCCAAAAGACAGGCAATAACAAATGCTGGTGAGGATGTGGGGAAAAGGAAACCCTCATACACTGTTGGTGGGAATGCAAATTAGTACAACTACTATGGAGAATAGTTTGGAGGTTCCTCAACAAACTAAAAATAGAATTACCATAATCCAGCAATCGCACTGCTGCAGATCTACCCAAAGAGATATATCATAGAGATAGCTGCACTTCCATGTTTGTTGCAGCACTGTTCACAAAGGCAAGATTTGGAAGCAGCCTAAGTGTCCATTAATAGATGAATGGATAAAGAAAATGTGGTACATATACACAATGGAGTACTGTTTAGCCATAAAACAGAATTAGATTCTGTGATTTGTGACAACATGGATGGAACTGGAGGTTGTTATGTTAAGTGTAATAAGCTAGGCACAGAAAGACAAACTTCACGTATTCTCACTTATTTGTAGGAGCTAAAAATTAAAATAATTGAACTCATGGAGATAGAGAGTAGAAGGATGGTTACTAGAGGGTGTAATAAGTATTAGAGCAGTGGTGGGGGAAGTGGGGATGGTTAATGGGCACAAAAACATGTTAGAAAGAATGAATAAGACCTAGTATTTGAAAGCACAGCAGGGCAACTATAGTCAATAATAATTAAATTGTACATTTTAAAGTAACTAAAAGAGTGTAATTGTATTTTTAAAAAAGCAACAGAAAAGTCTAATATATTGTATTTTTTGTAATAAAAAGGATAAATGCTTGAGGGGATGGGCTCACCATTTAACATGATGTGATTTCCACGTTGCAGTACTGTATCAAAGTATTATATATCTTATGTACCCCATAAATATATATACCTACTATGTACCCACAAAATTTAAAAATAAAAAAATTTAATAGATAATGGGCAAAACATTTGAAAACACACTTCACAAAAGATGTTATAAAATATTTTGGATTTTGATCTGGAGAAACGTTTTGAAAACATAAGACTTTTCAGTATAAAAAAGATGAATATATTTTACTATATGAATATTAAAAATAAAAGGCATCTTAAAGTGAAGGCAAGTTATAAAGTTTGTATAAAATATTATGTGTTCACAAAGTATAAAATTAATAAAGAATTGTTTTTAAGTAGAGAACAACTGATTAGTACAACTAATATAAAGCAACCTGGCCTGAAAATAAAAATATTTTATTTTTATTTGTATATGTATATCTCCATATATGTGTTTTGTATATTTGTATGTATTTATTTGAAGGCATTGGAAAGATAACATGATTGTGAAGTAGTATGGGACCAAGATCTCCGAAAAAAGTATACACCTAGAATGGTGATCCTGGTATTTGGTTCTACCTTTTCTCCTGGTGTGTCTTTGAGTTTCTGAGGAGGTAGCTGAGAGACTGAGAGGGAGAGTAGAACTGTGCAGATTTATTAGGTTGAGGATGAAAATATTGTTTAGGATCTGCCCAGAAGAGCTATTGGTTGGGACCTTGAAGGACTACTCCCTAAGAGTAAAGGTATAAATCATAAAATGTTCAACCTCTCCTCACAGAAATTAAAGTTTCACACCACATCTCAGTCCCTGATTGGATTAAGGTGATGCAGGATTACTAGTGCACCGAGCCTAACTCTGCTTACCAGAAGTGAAAGTAAATCTTTTGAGAAAGGTGTCAGTCACAACCTCACATTAAATCTGTGGTTATCCACATACATAGCCTGGCACTCAGTTCAATGTAACCAGTATACGAACTAACAAAACAACATGATGGAAGAACAAGAGAGTCAACCGACAAAGGAAATGGTACCTGGATAAGAAAATTATCTGACACAGACTTTAATATATTCAAGTCATAAAGACTAAATTTAAAATTTTAGCAGAAAATTGAAAATTAAGAAAAGAACTGGTGGGAAATTTAGAATTGACAAATATAACAACAAAAATTAGGAATTTGATGGATTTAGATTTGGATAATATAAGAAAATAGAGCCAATTGCTAAGAAAAGGATGGAAAATACAGAAAAGAGCATAAGAGAAATAGATGATACGTTCAGAAAGTCTAATATATGTATTATGTAATTGATGTCCTAGAAGGAGGAAAATGGAGAGTCAAGTAAGGACAGGTAATGGCTGAGAATTTTTCAAATGTAACAGAGAGATATCAAACAACAAATTCATTAAGCCCTGTAATTAGGACAGGATAAATACTTTATAGTGAAAACAATACCATAGCACATTATTTGAGAAGTCTGAAAGCCCAAGATATAATCTTAAAAGCAACCAGTGAGAAAAAGTTTAACCACTCTTAAAAAAGCAACAGAAAACATAGCAGCTCATTTCTCATTGGAAACAGTTGAAACCAAAAGACAGTAGGATATGCTGAAACAGAGAAACTACCCTCCTCTAGGATGCTGTGCTCAGAAAAATAGATAAAAGTAAAATTAACACATTTCAAATGTAATATATAACCATCTGACACACTGGAAGTAGTTTTTTTCCTGATGAAAAGATTGCAGGCTCAAATGCTAACTTGTAGATGAAGTATTGAATAAAGAACACGTTAGATAATTTTAAATTAATTTTTACCGTATACTACAAAGCACTTTTTCATATTTCAGACTGATTTCTTATTTAAAACCTTTCTTTAAATAGGATTTTCACATTAAAGCATCCAGGTTTTTTTTTTTGTTTGTTTGTTTGTTTGTTTTTGTGGTCTGGAGTAGAAAATCTTGCATATATAAAACTTCAACATTAGCTAAAATAAATTCCTTTTTGTGTAGAATGACATGATTGTAAATATTAACTGCATTTCACAAATACGTGGATTTGAAATACTTCTCAGTATTTGAGTCATTTACAAACTGTGTTAACTGAGACCTGGAGACCATCTAAATGAAAACCCTGAGTAGAATAGTATTCAAGGTAGGCTTTGGGGACAGTTCCCCCAAATGTTACACTATTTCAGTAGTATTGGTACCCATGAATAATACAAATTGTTTTAAAAATGAGTTTTATTGTGTATATATCAGGTATACTACATGATGTTATGAGATACATGTAGATAGTCAAAATGGTTACTATAGTGAAGCAAATAAACATTTCTATCATTTCACATAGTTACGCTTTTTTGTGTGTATGGGATATAATACAAATTTTTCATTTTGTGTATGTTCACATGGAATTATTAAGGGAGAAGGAAATGTCAAGAAAGAAGAAATTGTGATTTAAAATTCAATTTGGGTTCTATATTACTGTGCCATCAAAAATATTTAAGGTGATCCTTTTAGGTGTTTACATATGTTTGACTCTTTGGATTCAACAGCAGTGGTAATTCTTTGAAGAAATACTTATTGAGGCCAGGCATAGTGGCTCATGCCTATAATCCCAGTACTTCGGAGAGTTGAGAGGAGGATTACTTGAGACCGGGAGCTCATGACCAGCCTGGGCAACATAGGAAGACCTCCGTCTCTATAAAAAAAATTAGCCAGGCGTGGTGATACATGCTTATAGTCCCAGCTACTTGGGAAGCTTAGGCGGGAGGATTGTTTGGGCCCAGGAGTTTAAGGCTGCATTGAGCTGTGATCATGCCACTGCAGTCCAGCCTGGGTAACAGAGCGAGACTCTCAAAAGAAATACTTGGTGGGTGCGGTGGCTCATGCCTGTAATCCTAGCACTTTGGGAGGCCAAGGAGGGCGGATCATGAGGTCAGGAGATCGAGACCATCCTGGCTAACATGGTGAAACCCTGTCTCTTCTAAAAATTCGAAAACAAAATTAGCCAGGCGTGGTGGCGGGCACCTGTAGTCCCAGCTACTCCTGAGGCAGAGACGGGAGAATGGCGTGAACCCGGGAGGCGGAGCTTGCAGTGAGCCAAGATCGCGCCACTGCACTCCAGCCTGGGCGACAGAGTGAGATGCTTGTCTCAAAAAAAAAAAAAAAAAAAAATAGTGTGTACTTTTTGCTGCCAAGTCTTTGTTAGGTGGTAGCATTACAGTGAGGATCAAACAGAGATAATTTCTTCTTTCCAGAACTTACATTCTAGTGGGTGATGTGGGATGTGGACAGAAATTAAATAATCCCACAAATAAATGTAAGGTTGCACTATGTAAGAGACATTGGTATATGGTTCTGTGAAATGGTATAATGGATAAATTGACCTTCTCGAAGTCTAAAGGAAGAAGGAAGCCATTAACAAGATCAGAATAGGTAGTGTCAGCATGTGCAAAGACTGTGGCAGGAGATAGACTGTGTGTTGGAGGATTGGAAAGAAAACGTGTATAGCTGTACCACAGACAGCTAGAGTTGGGTAACATAACAGGGTTTCTTTGTGAAGTAATATGGAATGAGAAAAGCTGCATAGTTAAGTAGAGGCTGTGCAATGTTGATATTTGGGGGAGCATGTCAAGAAGATTGGGCTTAATCTTTAGAGCAATAGGAAGTCATTGAAATACATTATTGAGGTGGATGACATATTCAAATTTGCAGTTTGAAAAGATTGCAGTATGGAGAAGAGATCTAAGGCCATTAGTGGCTATTGGTTGATTAAATTGATTTTACTACAGTATTCTAGATAAGAAGTAATGGTAGCTTGGGCTACAGTGGTGGAGCCAGAGATAATGGGTAGATACCTTAGGTATTTAAGAGATAAACTTGACAGAACTGGATGGTAGATGGGTATTAGATGTGAGGTAGAGAAGATATCAAAGTATTATAAGCTATTACACAACTCGCTTTAGATTTAAATGAATACATATTAAAATATATGTTTTGAAAATGTTTAGGCCGGGCGCGGTGGCTCAAGCCTGTAATCCCAGCACTTTGGGAGGCCGAGATGGGCGGATCATGAGGTCAGGAGATTGAGACCATCCTGGCTAACACGGTGAAACCCCGTCTCTACTAAGAAATACAAAAACTAGCTGGGCGAGGTGGCGGGCGCCTGTAGTCCCAGCTACTCGGGAGGCTGAGGCAGGAGAATGGCGTGGACCCGGGAGGCGGAGCTTGCAGTGAGCTGAGATTCGGCCACTGCACTCCAGCCTGGGCGACAGAGCAAGACTCCGTCTCAAAAAAAAAAAAAAGAAAAAAAAAAAGAAAATGTTTAAAAGTGAAGGAGTTCCTTGAATAGATAGTAAATTATCTATATGGAGAAGATTATGAGACAAAGTGATTTTAGGAACTTTCAATGACAGCAGAAATACCTATGGTGTTATATAAAGCAGAGTAAGAAATTGTTTATAGTATGTATTCTTAATTAGATAAAATGATAGTATTAAAGCATGCTAATTATCAAAAATGACTCTTTTTGATGTATAGATACCTCAAGAAGAACATGCTGCTAATGGTCCAGAACTCCTGAGGAAAAAACGTACAACTTCAGCTGAAAAAAATACTTGTCAGCTTTATATTCAGACTGATCATTTGTTTTTTAAATATTACGGAACACGAGAAGCTGTGATTGCTCAGGTATTTCTGATTATGCACTGTTTTAGTAGTCCCCGTATTGTTTTATAATACCTTTTCTTTCCTTTAAAAATATAAGTTAGTATATTCTCTTTTTGGGAAAAAGTATGCATTTTCAGTTGTGACGTGATAAAATGTGTAAGATAAGTACATGGATAACTGAAAGACGAGTTGGGATATTTTAGTGTCAAAAGACAGGTAAGACAATGATTTCCTGAAGGAGATGATGACACTGAAGTTTAGCTTTGGAAAGGGAGTTGAATTTTCATTTGTGGTCTTAAAGGACGGAAAGATGGAGGAATCCTTCCAACTGGAAGTATTTAATTATATTCTGTATTTTTACTGTATGTAGCACTTTCTTAGTTACATTATTATTTGCACTTGTGTCTTCTCAACCCTCATTAAAGTATAAGTATTTTGCGGGTACCCTTCAAAATGTCCTTCGTGTTGAAGGTACCCAGTAAGAATTTGATGAATGAACTTTTGACTGAAAGGATTTGAAATGGATAAGATGGAGGTACCACTAGTATAAATGATTCATTTTGGTGGTGAGGATGAACTTATTTTTAAACATGTGTAAAAGCTGGGTGGTTCTTCCCTTAGGATTTTGAAAATGTGAAACTAGAGCTTGAGGGAAGGGTTGCCTTGAGAGATTGAATGTGGAAAGAATGAAACCAAAGGAGAAGAAATTGGAGCTATCTGTATATGGTGAATAGGTTGAGGAAGAGAAGCTAGTAAGGAAAAACGTAATAGTTAATGAGGTAGGAGATTTTCTAGGATTTACCAAGGAAGAAATACATTTCAAGACAAAAATAGCTTGAATTTATAATGAGCCCTATGAGCACAGCTAGGAATTTCATTAGCAGTGTTTGGCAGCCTGGGCTACCTTTGAAGTGATTATTGTTAATGCTTTTACTTGACCATCTTGTTTTATGTTTTTACAGTTTCTTTGAAAATAACTTTGAGAGTATATATATGTTTTTACACAAATCGTAGCAAGAGTATTTTTTGTAAATGAAGTTAGGAAGGTTGTCTACAGAGTGGTTTAGAAGCTAGAAAGTTTAGTTGGGGGTCAGCTAGGTAAACGGATGCTTTTGGGTTTATCATCGTTTATCTCCTTGTAGAATTTAGCAAAATCTGAATGTATATTTATTATATTTGTATTATCTCCCTCTTTTCTTCCCCTACTAAAGTAAGCCTCTGTAAATTTATAGGGACCTTCTGTATTTTGTTCACCACTATATCCCCATTGCCTAAAACAGTGCCAAGAATATAGAAAGTGGTCAACAAAGCTTACAGAATGTGTACTAGCGCAGCAATAGAAGGATTAAAGTCAGGGAATGACTGTGTGTTCTGAACTGTCAGGGAAGTTCTTATAAAAATGTTTGAGCTGAGTCCGAAGGATAAATAGAGAAAGATACTCCAGGCATAGGATGTACGTGAAAAGTAATGAACGTGTGACATTGTAGGATTGGATTGAGGAAACAAAACTTTTATGTGACTGAAACAAGAGTGTATGTTTGGGCCGGTTGTGGTGACTCATGCCTGTAGTGCCAGCACTTTGGGAGGCCGAGGTGGGTGGATCACTTGAGGTCAGGAGTTCGAGACCAGACTGGCCAACATAGTAAAACCTGTCTCTACTAAAAATACAAAAATTAGCTGGGCATGGTGGTAGGCGCCTGTAATTCCAGCTATTCGGGAGGCTGAGGCAGGGGGATCACTTGAATCTGGGAGGCAGAGGTTGCAGTGAGCCAAGATTGCAGCACTGCACTCTAGCCTGGGCAACAGAGCAAGACTCTGTCTCCAAAAAAAGAAACAAAAATACAAGTGGGCATGTTTGTTGTTGGCCAGAGGAGTCTGGAAAATAAAATAGAATCTCCCCTGTCAGTGCAACTCACTAATCTTTTTCATGTTTCTGTCCAGTATATAATGTTGACATTTTAAAATGTGAATGTGGTGGGACATGAATAATTATTGATTTTGAAAATGGAAATTTATAATCTTTTTCATCTTTCAACATTGCCTCTAAAATGTTCTGTTTTTTAAATCATAGATATCCAGTCATGTTAAAGCGATTGATACAATTTACCAGACCACAGACTTCTCCGGGATCCGTAACATCAGTTTCATGGTGAAACGCATAAGAGTAAGGAACTTAAATAGTTAAAAACACTTAAAAAGTGCAACAATCCAGACCATGTTTACACACACACAAAAAAGCTTGCTTTTAATTTTATCTTTATGAATTAAATAATTTAAATTAAATTGTATCTGTTGATGCAGTTTTTTACTCCTGGCATTTACACATGTACACACACACAGATACTTGGGTTTATGATTTAAGAATTAAAGGTATAAGGTCTTAATCCGGACTACAATAGAGGTAAAGTGTGTTTTCAGTCTGTCTGATTAACATATTATTAAGAAAGCTCTGACTCTTCAATAACTACGGATATAGTACTTGACTTTTTCCCCCTAACATTATCCCTCAGTTTCCTAAAATTTGCTTTGTGCAATATTTTTCACTGTGTGTTCCATTTGGTGTTCCAGGGGAAAAAGAGGATAAATACAGTGTTTAAATAAAATTGGAAGTTGGAAAAACCCTTAATACTATAATCTTCTTGAAAATTCACAACTCACAGTAACATATATCAAGTTTTGAGAAGTCTTCAGGAAAGAAACCCATATTTTTCTAAATTTTTGACCATGAAACTTTTTTTTAGAAAAAATATATTAACATGAACAGATTCCAAAATACTTTAGGCATTTTGAGAAAAGCTGATCCAGAGCCATAGGGTCACATAGTATTAGTTTTAATGTTATAAATTACAGGTAAATAAATAAATTACTGATAAATTTAGGCTATTTTTTCAAAAAATTTCTGAATATTCTAAATATATATGTATAGCTTTTTAAGAAACAGTATTTATATACTAAATAAACAACCGAACTTAAAAAAATCATCCTTTCACAAAAGTATTTGCCGCAGGGTTCCTTAATATTTATGCTTTCCTAGTTTTCTTCAAATATGGTTAGATAAAATGTCTATACTAGAAAATTTTAGTATATACATTCAGCCACATAGCTGTAGGTAGTCCTTAAATTTAGAAGTAGTATGATTAAATCTTAAATTGAATTTTCTTAAGGTGAAATATGATTTACTGATTTACAGTATAAGAATTGTTCATAATTAATTGCTTTCATGTATTCTGTGAGCAACATAAATCCTTAAATGAGCAAGTAACAATGATAAGAAGTATTAAGTGTTGCTGTTTAGTAGGCAGAGCAATAAAATGCAAGTAATGAAAAGTAGAGAACACCTCAACACATTTTAGTGATGCCCTTTGAGGAAAATGATTTGTATTATGAAGAAATGCATGTGTATAAGTAAATAATGTGGTAGTTGGTTGTTTTTAGACCTTAACTCTTATTAAAACTTTAGTAAAGTTTTATCTGTTGAAGGTTGTTCACAACCTATTAATTTAAAATTTATATTCTGTCAGCAAATATTAATAAGCCATTTAAATAATAGGTAATTACAATTTAGATGCAATTTTTTCTTTTTTTTTTCGAGAAGGAGTATCACTCTGTCGCCCAAGCTGGAGTTCAATGGCGCAGTCTTGGCTCACTGCAGCCTCTGCCTTCCAGTTTCAAGCGATTCTCCCACCTTAGCCTCCCAAGTAGCTGGGATTACAGGGATTACAGGCACCCGCCATCATGCCTGGCTAATTTTGTATTTTTGTAGATACAGGGTTTCATCATGTTGGCCAGGCTGGTCTTGAACTCCTGACCTCAGGTGATCCGCCCGCCTTGGCCTCCCAAAGTGCTGGGATTACAGGTATGAGCCACCGTGCCTGGCCTTAGATGCCATTTTTATTTATAGCCAGTATTAGAAAATTACTAGAAAATTTTGTTTTTATATTTAGTGGGAGAAAGCCATCTACAGCATGTCTTCAAGCATGGAGTATCTGTAAAATACAGTGTGTTTGCTTTTGAATTTTTTTAGTGTTAAATGGCTGTAACTGTTTTTGGTTAATTGTTAATAGATAAACCAGATGTTCTAAAATCTATTCTTAAGCAGTTGCCCTCAATGGTGTTTTTGCCTTCCTGCTTCTGAGCCTCTTTGTTTTACTGGAGTGTACGGGTCATAAAGAGACCTGTAATTCTTGTTGTATCAACCATTATGTGATCCTCTTATTGCCAACATTTTCAAATAGACTGAGGTTTGCCTTTCAGTAAAAACATTTACTTTCATATTGTAATGCCTTAGCTTACCTGGGGAAAGCCAAATTGTTCTAGGACTTCATAGGAGACAGACAGGTCTCTGAAAGGATGCAGGGGCTAATAAATAAAAGCTTTTGTTTAATAGAAGTCTGGTATTGGAACAGATTATTCAGATTCCGAAGGAGGAACCTGTGGTAGGAGTATAGTAGCTAAGTGTCAAAAGAAACATTCTGAAATAACTCAGTTTGAAATAGTAAAAGAAGTGAATTTGAATTAGAAAGCAAAATTCTTGCCCACAATCAGGAAAAAAAAAATAAATTTGCAGTTAGTTTGGTTTGGCCCCTGTGACTCTCTAGGCAAGGAAAACCAGGAAAATGATTTGTCTGCTGAACTGACAGTCTTGGGTTTGATACCTATTTTATATTCTGGTAATTAGCTAAAGTACAGGGTTTTATATCCTTGTAGGTGTCACCATATGTAGGAGATTAGGACTAAAGGAGACTTGTTCAGATAATTAAATTTGAGAAACTATACTTCCTTTACTGAGCTTCTGAAAGCAAAACTTGTTTTTTCTTCCCAAGTGTTCAGTGTTCAGGAATCTGGTGAATACTTGCTCAGAAGTATAACATCTTCAATTTTAATTTCCCTACCTAGCCTTTCTTTTTTATTTGTTGTTATTGTTTTGCCTTCTGTGATCAGCTCAGGGATGTGGGCAGTGGGAACAGCCTTAGAAGCCTTAATTCGGGCCTGATTTCCATGGGAGCATATTGTCCAGGTATATGCAGAAGAAGGTGAGCAGACATTTACACTAAAGCTCTGCTAACATTAATTACTTACTAAATTATTGTTTTGAATTTTAGATCAATACAACTGCTGATGAGAAGGACCCTACAAATCCTTTCCGTTTCCCAAATATTGGTGTGGAGAAGTTTCTGGAACTGAATTCTGAGCAGAATCATGATGACTACTGTTTGGCCTATGTCTTCACAGACCGAGATTTTGATGATGGCGTACTTGGTCTGGCTTGGGTTGGAGCACCTTCAGGTAGTTTATCATATTAAATATGTCTTAACTTACTACTTGAAACAAAGAGGAGTTTTCAGGGAATGTTGAATTTTCAAATTATAGGAGAAAGTGATGCCTTACAATATCTTAATTTATGCTACTTGAGTTAGGCAAGACTCATAAGCATAATGGAAAAGGCATAATAGATGAAGGAGCTTTTCATTTTGAAATGCATATAGGGAAATATCCTGATTCCTGACATTTGAATAGACCAAATGAAATAAATAATTTTGTGAGAAAAAGTGGTAATTCTGAAACCCAAAGGGAAATTTTATTTTTCCACAATAAAGTTAATAAATGTTATATATTTCCCCAAAATAGGGTACTTAGAATGAAAAGAGGAAAACTGTGTCTTGCTCACTCTTCTGTAGTGAGATAAAGAGCAGAGAAATCCTCATCAAGAGTGGCAAGTAGAAAGAAAAGAAAGCCTACCTTTATTATTTTATTTCTAGCCTTTATTCGAATAAAAGGGAAGCACTGCATGAAAGAGATGTAGGCAGGAAGTCCCTGGTACCCACAGCTCCATTGACATCATCACCTGGGTTCATACTCTGCTGAGTTTCTGCCTTAGCTATGAAAGCTATTGTCATTGATAATGTTGGGATGGGACAATACCCTTCCCATTACAGTGGGGGTGGAGTGTCGTGGAGGAGCTGTGATTTACTGTATAAATTCAGTTTCCTAGTTTAGAAATCCAAATTTATTAATTGAAAGATGAGTGGAAAGGACCCCAGGCTCTTTGAATATAAATTGTGCCAAGTAGAGTTTAATCAATAGTATATTATCTTCTGAGCTATATACAACAAATTCTCCTTCTGATAATTCATTTCTATGTTTAAAAAAAAAAAAAAAAACTTCTGCTTTATCCAGAGTAATAGAAACTTTTGTATTCCTATTCTTATTAGTTTATTCTTTGATTTGTTTTGTATATTTTAAGATCTTAAGTAGTTCTTTATTTTCCTTAATTTATATTTTTCTCCTTTTTTAAAAGTCATTATTTTAAGTCAATATTTTTACAATTGCCATAGCTTCTTTTGTTTTTCTTCTATGTTTTAAAGTGTACTCAATTTCATGATGTCATTTTAAAGTACAAGTTTATGTCATGGGCTGCATATTAATAGTGCAGTACTTTTGGATATTTGTCTTTTATGATAATCTGTGCTTTTTTTGTTACTTGGATTGGTCAGCAGATTGTACAGCTCACTCTTTCCTGTGATTTTTCATGTGTAAAACTTCTATACTCTGAAATCTCTTTGCCCCTTCAATGTTTGGATGATTTTATCACAAAGTTTGTGATTTCTTCTCCCTATTCATTAGTAAGTACTATTAAAAACTCAGGGTCTCATATGATTTTATTTGTATATATCCATTAATACGGTAGTTCTGAAGTCTCAAATGAGTGGTTCTCAAAGTGTGATCCATGGACTAGCACCATCATCATCACCTAGGAACTTGTTAGAAATATAAGTTCTTAGGCCGTACCCAGGTCTCTTGAATCAGAAACTATAGGTGTGGAGCCCAGCAGTCTTAGTTGGAACAAATTCTCAAAGTGATTCTGATGCACACTGAAGTTTGAGAAGCACTACATTAATATTGTTGTCTCTAAAGCTTGCTCACAAAATGCCTCCTGGGTAAGTGAGTTTGATCTTAAACTAAAAACTTCCTGCCATTTTGCATTTTCAGTTATAGACTATTGTATTTAAGGATGTAATGATTCTGTGGGAATTTGGTAAAATTCTTCCTAAATCTTCAGATATTCTCACATCTTTAGATTCAGCTACTTATTTTTTTTTAAAGTAGGCTTTATTTTTTAGAACAGTTTTAGATTTACAAAAAATTGAACAGATTAGATATTCTCAAATCTCCATCCTCCCTTCCCTGACAGTTTGTGGGAGTACTGGTCAGGTACATTTTAGAATGGTCCTCTATTTGGAATCTGTCTGATGTTTTCCTCATGATTAAACTGTAGTTATGGGTTTTGGGGACACTCAGTGTTTATGTCTTATTGTTTGTGATAATTGGATCACCATTTGTGATGCTGCTCATTTTCCCGAGGTAGGCAGAGTTTTGGATTGAAAATGGTGGGGCATGTTACTTGTATTTTCTGTCTTTTTTTTTTTTTTTTTTTTGAGACAGTCTTGCTCTGTCACCCAGGCTGGAGTGCAGTGGCGTGATCTCCACTCACTGCAAGCTCCACTTCCTGGGTTCACACCATTCTCCTGCCTCAGCCTCGTGAGTAGCTGGAACTACAGGCGCCCACCACCGTGCCAGGCTAATTTTTTGTAGTTTTAGTAGAGACAGGGTTTCCCCATGTTAGCCAGGATGGTCTCGATCTCCTGACCTCGTGATCCGCCCGCCTCTGTATTTTCATTATTAGGGTCTTCATAAAGGTGAAACAAGATACTTCCTGTGTACTTCATGAGCAAAAATATGGTGATTGGCAACCAAAATAGAAAACTGAGACTCCTGTTATTAACCTTCTATCGCCATTTTCCCCGCCTCTGCCTTTTTTCCTTTTATATTATTATCTCTCTTTATTTCAGACGTTAGATGTCTGCTTCGATTACTCTATGTTAAACCCCTAACTTCAGCTCTTGGAAGCCATCTTCTTTTTTTTTTTTTTTTTTTTTTTTTTGAGACAAGAGTCTAGTTCTGTCGCCCAGGCTGGAGTGCAGTGGCGCGATCTCGGCTCACTGCAAGCTCCACCTCCCGGGTTCACGCCATTCTCCTGGCTCAGCCTCCCGAGTAGCTGGGACTACAGGCGCCCACCACCGCGCCCGGCTAATTTTTTGTATTTTTAGTAGAGACGGGGTTTCACTGTGATCTCGATCTCCTGACCTCGTAATCCGCCTGCCTCGGCCTCCCAAAGTGCTGGGATTACAGGCGTGAGCCACCGCGCCCGGCTTGGAAGCCATCTTCTAAGAGCTGCTGGGGAGGGGCTAGGCAGGCACAGAAGAATAGAGACCAGAGTGGGAAAGAAAAGGGATCTTTGTTCCTTTGGTCCAGCTTTTTCTAGTGTAGGTTATCTGCCCTGAAATAACGTTGCCAGCTTTCTTCTTTACTTGTCTTTGCCCTTACTTCTAGCTGAACTGAGTTTCATATTTGACTTAATTTTTTTCTAAAGCAGGGAATGTTATATGTTTAGTCTTGATTATTTCAATACCTTTATGAGGTGTAGGTATTATTGTCTCCCCTCTACAGATGGGGAAACTTGTGTTCAGAAACTTTGTGACCAACCTAGTATCACACAGCTAGAGGTGGAACAGGATCTGGAATCTGGACCTTTTGACTCCAGATTCAGTTCATTTGGTAATTATATTACTAGGTATTTTATATGTGTATAAATAAAATCTACACACACACACACACTAACATCCTAGCCTTTTCTTAGATGTTTCAAATAAGCAGCTGAAATGTTTTCTGCTTCTTAGTAGAGGTTATATATTGATGGAATATGTTTTCTTCTTTCTTGAGAGAGAATAGTTATAAAATCATACTAAGCTATAATATTTTGATACAATTTTGGGTAATTGTCATGGCATAATGGGAAGAGCAATGGATTGAGAGGTGGGAGACAGGATTCTTGTCTTTTCTCTGTCTGTAAATTCAGGAAAATAATTTTTCTTCTGGTTATTTATTTTTTTCATTGTAGTTCTATCTTTGCTCTTCGAGTCTTCATGTTTCTACCTATAGGTCTTATCAGTTAACTGAATGAACAGAGTCTCGGTTCGGCCTGATCATTGAATGCGGCTGGCTTTGGAATTCATCTCTGTAGTTAGTCCTGAAACCTTTAGTACTCCTCTATTTGTGAAGAACATTTTTTGAGGCATTTCATTTGGTAGAAATAGTCTCTTCTGTTTTTTTAGATTCGATGTTTTAGTTTGATATTACATATTAAAATTTGAGAGCGTAGAGAACTTAACACAGGGTTCTCGGGAAAACCCACAGCTTATTCCTAACCCATAGTTTAAAAGTATAATTTCAAATGTTGGGAAAATTACATCATTAGAATATTGCAATAGAACACTTTCTATTGGCATTTTGTGCTTGTCTGGACCCCTTGTATATTTAACATCTTTGATCCCTACCCATTACATGTGAGTAGTGCTCTCCAGACTTGAAAGCCAAATGACTGTGCTCTCACATTTCCTAGTAACACTTCTGGGAGTAGTACTATGGTCTGGTCCAGAATTACTGCTCAGATTAGTATTGTATGATCAGCATGTTACTATTAGTTTTTGGCCTCCTCACATCAAAACTGTATTTATGGAATATGTCAAGGTATCCATATTACTCTTGTATTTTTTTCTAAGACTTTTTTTTGGGGAGTGGGGTGGAGTTGGTCTGTTTTGAAGTTTAGGACGGATACTCTGACTTTAGCTCTCAAACTATCCTGCAGATAGAAAATTGTCATTATACTTCTTTGTTGCTTATTGACTCATTCATCAATAATTACTTTTGACCTGAATTTAAAACATTTCACCCTTCTCATTGTTATTCACAACTTATATTTGTCAGTGATGAATATATGTATAATAAAATCTTAAATTTAAAATATGTAGCAATTGAGTTTGAGTTAATGGTTTAGCTGTGGGTATATGTAATACCTCATTACTGAGTTTTCTGGCATATCAAAACTAGTTGCAGTATTTAAAAAATTAAACTATAACTTTCAGAGTTACAAATAGTATTTTATTTCTTCCTGTATAATTAAGTTTCTCCAACATATGCTGTTAGCCTGCAACAAATATTAAACTTCCATTGATCGACTGATTGATTGATTGATTGAGACAGAGTCTCGCTCTGTTGTCCAGGCTTGAGTGCAGTGGCATGATCTCTGCTCATTGCAACCTCCACCTCCCGGGTGCAGGTGATTCCCCTGCCTCAGCCTCCGGAGTAGCTGAGATTACATGCATGTACCACTTCGCCTGGCTAATTTTTGTAATTTTAGTAGAGATGGGGTTTCATCATGTTGGCTATGCTGGTCTCCAACTCCTGATCTCAGGTGATCCGCCTGCTGCGGCCTCCCAAAGTGTTGGGATTACAGGGGTAAACCACTGTGCCCGGCTATTTTAAACTTTCATATAAGCAATAATCATAAAGACCAAAAACAGTTTTTAAGAAGCAATATATAAATTACTATATTTCAGAATAGTATATTCTAATTTATGTATACTCTTCTCTTAAATTAACCAGACCCTAAAAGTGCATAAAAATGTATATTATCACAGATTTAAAAATATGCCTATTTACCTTTTTTTTTTTTTAACTGATAAAAGATTTGAAGTGTGGAGTCTTCTATGCTTAATTCAAGTTTGACAGTACTGCATTGGACCAATATGCACGTGACAAATCTTCACTAAGGCAGGATATTAATTTATTATTTGTTTAAAACTATGCTGTGTGTACAATAATAATTATATACAGAATACTTATTTATATATTTTCTGGTTTCCAGAAATAATGATGTGTTCCTCAGGACTCAGCTCCAAAAGTAGAACTAGCTTAGGAAAATATAGTAAATACTGACAAATTATTTGGTATTTTCTCTCTACTCAGTTGTCAATGTAGAAAAGGTAGTAAATTTTGAATATCATAAAGGTTCTCAACCCCTTGCTGGGTAAAATTTGCATATGACTCAGTCTTTTAGTTTACTTTTCTTTGAAACACAGTTTTCATTTCAGCTTTCTGAATTATATAGTAACAGTAATTCAAATTTGTGTTTTGTTGCCATATAGTTTTCTTATATTTAAGGGGAGCAAGGCAACAGTCATAGTATAATACCTTCTTGCAGACCTATTTTGAATTGCGTTCTATTACATGCTTTATTAGTGATTCTAAATATTAGACTTGTTTTTGAAGCGGGGCAGAATGGGAAGGGGAGGAGAAGCAATATTAGACTTTTTTTTTTTAAAAACAGTTTAGTAACTTTGTTGTAACTTGTGTATAGAAAGCTAATTTCAGCAGTTATCTTAATACCCTTATCCATTTGATTGTATTTCGTTTAAAAATCAAATAGGGAAAAAACTTTTAAGTATAAATATAAACTAACTTCTCACTGAAAATCTTAATAATAAAGTTAATTAAAAGAAAATATGATCTTACCAATATAATGTCTATATAAAGGCATGAATTGACCAGACATTTTCTGATTTTCCTATTATTATTTTTCCAGTTTCTCATAATTGATTTTAGCTGTGAGAGCACTGTCATTTTGCTATTAAATTCTAAAGTCACTGTTAATGAACAGATGAAGTACAAAATGATAAAAATATTTAAGTGGAAATATGGCTTTTCTTTTAATTTTTTATAGTGCCCTAAAGACGTATTGTAACAATCATAATTCAGTTTTTAAATTTATTTTGAAAATTTCAAGCCTGCGGAAAGGTTGCAAGAATAGTATGGTGAAATTCTTCTTCTTCCTTTTTTTTTTTTTTTTTTTTTTTTTAAGACAGAGTCCCACTGTGTCACCCAGGCTGGAGTGCCGTGGCACAATCTCAGCTCACTGCAACTTCCACCTCCCGGGTTCAGGCAGTTCTCCTGCCCGAGTAGCTGGGATTACAGGTGTGCAACACCACACGCAGCTAATTTTTGTATTTTTAGTAGAGATGGGGTTTCACCATGTTGGCCAGGCTGCTCTCAAAAGTCCTGACCTCAAGTGATCCACCTGCCTCGGCCTCCCGAAGTGCTGAGATTACAGGCATGAGCCACTGCGCTGAGCAATGGTGAATTCTTGATAGATTAATCAATCATTAACCTTTTGCCGCATTTGCTTTCTATCTCTTCCTTCCTTCCCACCCGTATTCTCTTTTTCCTTCTTTCCTCCACCCCCTCTTTTTTTTTTTTTTTTTTTTTTTTAACTTTCTTGACATAATTATTTTCTTTTTTTACAATACATTGTATGTTGTATCTCAGGACATGTACTCATGTGCCTCACTGCTTTTTGTAGAAGTGACTTTCTCAGAATCTTCTTGAGGATATTTTGTTCAACTTTCATTTAACTTAAAATCATAAGATTTCTTTTTAAAAGATGAGAGGAAGTACACTTTGACTCAGTGTAAATATTGATATATTCAAATTGAAAGGAAATGTAAATATTTGTTTTCCTAAATTAATGGGAACAAAATTTGGGGGACATTTTGATTATGAAGAACATTTTGTGAAGATTGTGTACTCAGTCCTGGAAGTTTCTTTATGAGTGTCATTAAAACTTTTATCTGAAGTGACTTCTTAGTCTTGGACCAAAGAAACTTTCGCGTATGTGATACGTTTGAGTACCAGTTCTATTTTAGATTAAAATATAAAATGTTTTCATTTAATATAGCATATGTTACCTTTTTAGGGGATAAGGGGAAATAGATGCTAACTTAACCATTTTTTTTGTTCTGGATTAGGAAGCTCTGGAGGAATATGTGAAAAAAGTAAACTCTATTCAGATGGTAAGAAGAAGTCCTTAAACACTGGAATTATTACTGTTCAGAACTATGGGTCTCATGTACCTCCCAAAGTCTCTCACATTACTTTTGCTCATGAAGTTGGACACAACTTTGGATCCCCAGTAAGTATTGTCTAATTATTAGCTTAAAAAATACTTATTAGTCTGAGTTTTGTGTTGAGTGATTTATTTTACATTTACAGTGAAAACAAATGTACTTACAAGTGTTTACTTTTTATGTCAGAGCACGGTAATGTATTTGACCATACTGAAAGGGAGGAAGATAGAATGTTTGTGATTAAAATAAGAAAAGTAAGCATAACAATGCCAGAATTCTGTGAAGGCAAGGAATTTCATCTGGCTTATTCAGACAAAATAATACCTGTATCTCCTGGCCCTAGAACAATGCCTAGTACCTAATGTACTCAAATATCTTTTGAATGAGAATCATTATTCATTGTTTAAAAGTACATTTTGAATATTCAGCAAATTGTGAGAAATTTTTTTTTGTTTTGTTTCTGTTAAAGCATTTTTAGGGAATGAGATATTTAAAAATCTTTACTGTGGAATGAGATTGATATTTTAAAGTCTTTTATCTACTGTGGAATGAGATTGATATTTTAAAATCTTTTATTATGAGAAAATTCTAATATACTCAAAAGTAGAACAAATAGTGCAACAAAGCCTTACATGGCCATGATTTAGAAAAAGGATCAGCAAACATTTTCTGTAAAGGGCCTGCTAGTAAACATTTTAGGCTTCAGGGGCAGCGTTTGGTTTCTGTTGTACGGTCTTTGTTGCTTTTACAATTTGTTAAATGTGGAAAAGCCATTCTTAGTTAAGCCATATAAAAACAGGCTGCTGGCTACTTTGTCAACCCCTAATTCAGAGCCAATAATTGTGAAGATTTTGCCATAACTTCTATCTGTATTTCTTTCTTTTTCTTTGCCATTTAAAGGAACTCTGTTTATCCTTACATATTTCAGCATATATTCCTGAAAAAATAGACATTTTCTAATATAACCACAATGTGGTTATTATACCTAACAAAATTAACAACAATCTTTGGTATTATCTAATACCCAGTCCATTATATTGATCTTTTAAGTGATCTTAAATATCAGTACAACACAGAAATATTTAATACTGAATGATATTCTCTCTTTGTGATTTTGGTAGAGCTTATTAAAGATAACATTTTGGAAATGTACACTTGAGAACTGTATAGAAATTCATTTTACTTTCACCTTATCACTTGCAAAAGTGCAAGTTTTTATGATTTTTAAAAGTAAGTCATCTACTTATAGCTTAAAATCCCCAAATGCACTTCTCTAATTTTTCCCATGTTTGTAAAATAGGTGCCATCTCACTAAGTTGCAAGTCTTTCTTCTTCTACGTCCCAATCAGAAATTGATAGATTATTATTAATGTTCTTGTATAAGGTATTTAAAATGTGCTTAATCTCTGTAACTCTTGACTGCTTTTGTGATCTGTTCTAAAAAGAGTACTTGGAATTTTAGAGATGAGCAGAGAATTATTGTTCATAGTTGATTTGCATTTTCAAGAGCAAGTCATCTTGGTTCCAGGCCTTACCAGGTGAATTTTAGTACCCTTCCAGCTACTTGTCTGGCCTATAGTCCCAGGTCACTCATTTTAATGTGCATATATATCACCTGAGAATCTTAAAACACAGATTCTTTTTTGGTAGGTCTTTGATGGGGCCTGAATTTCTGTATTTCTAACATGCTCCCAGACAATGCTGCTGCTGCTGGTACTCATCTGTGAACTGCACTTGTAGTAGGGAATCTAGACCTTTCTCTTTTCACTTCTTGTCTAGTCTCCTTCCTACCTAACTGCCAGTGAGATGTTTTTATTAAATTAATGTTATATTATTGTTCAATGGAGAAATGGAGAAATTGGTTCACATTATTTGCCTACCACGCTCAATTATACCTCATTCTTTTGCACATGTTGTTAATTCTGCCATCTGTATCCATAGTAGATGGTTGTCTTCATCTGTTTTGTGTTATAAGGGAATATCTGACGGTAGGTAATTTATAAAGAAAAGAGGTTTATTTGGCTCATGATTCTGTAGGCTGTACAAAAAGCATGGTGCTGGCATCTGCTCACCTTCTGGTAAGGGCCTTAGGCTACTTCCACTTATGATGGAGGTAAACAGGTGGTGGCATGTGCAGAGATCACATGGCGAGAGTGGGGGCGGTGGGAGCGTGGGGTCGGGGAGAGAGGGGGTACTAGGCTTTTAACAGCCAGCTCTTGTAGGAACTAAGAGAGTGAGAATGTACTCATGCACCCACCTCCAACCCTTCGGGAAGAGCATTAATCTATTCATGAGGGATCTGCCCCCATGACCCAGGCCTCTCTTGTTAGGCCCCACCAACAACATTGGGATCAAATTTGGGGGGACAGACATCCAAATTATACAATGCTTAATAAATATTTGTTGAGTAACTTAATAGTAAGATCAGCCAGACTCATAAACACCTGAACCCGTCTCCCTTAACATCTTTATCTGAAATCTCTTTCTCTCTTACACATTTGTACTAATGTCAATGTTACTTTTTCTGAGCGGTTCACATTATTTCTTATATTTATTTATCCTATCTGAAATATTTATTGTGCACCTATTATAAACTGCTTTATAAACTTTGTTGTGGAAAGTTTTAATCACAAATGAGACAAAGTTCCTGTCTTTCAGGGTGAAAATTCTAATATGTACCTACTTTCACCAGATTCACCTTTGTGTAAATACAGTGCTAATAATACCACTTCTGCTTACAAACTTCTACTACTTTCTAATATTGCTGATACAATTTCCTTATCTTAATGTTTAGGGTGTTTGATGATTTGGGGTTTAAGAATATTTCTAGTGTTATCTCCCCTCATCTGTCAAATTAAGTAATTCACAGACCTTTAAAACTTTCCTCCACTAGGAAGTCAGTTCCTTCCCATGTCTGCCTATTGAAATCTTGATCCATGTTGTTATATGATGTAAATGAATATGGCCCTTTATAAAAATTAAGAAAATATAACCATTGTAGTTTTATTTATAATACCAAAAAGTTTTAAGCAGCCTAGATGGCCCTACAGTATGAAAATACCACGGAATGTTCTGCAGTCATTTAAATATCAAGTTTTGCGGTGCTCATTTTATACTGTTAAGCTGAAAGAAAGGTGTGTATAACTGTACACCTGGAGGGTGGCTGTGGTGACTCACACCTGTAATCCTAGCACTTTGGGAGTCCGAGGCGGGCAGATTGCTTGAGCCCAGGAGTTCGTGACCAGCCTGGGCAACATGGCGAAACCCTGTCTCTACCAAAAATACATACAAAAACCATTAGCTGGGTGTGGTGGCCTTTACCTGTAGTCCCAGCTACTTGAGAAGCTAAGGTGGGGGAGGATGATTTGAGTCCAGAAGGCCAAGGTTGCAGTGAGCCAGGATCACGCCACTGCACTCCAGCCTGGGGGACAGAGTGAGACTCTTGTCTCAAAAAAAAAAAGTTATAACTGTACACATGGTATAGTCCAAACTTTATATTAAAATATGATATAGCTCGATATAAGTCAGATAGGAAATATATCAAAATTTTAATAGTTATCGTGCATGGTAGATTATGATTGAGGTTTTTTTATGCATTTTTTTGTTTTCTTAATTTTCTTTCTTATAGTTAGAAAAATTTTTCTGTTTTCTTGTCAAACAGATTATAGTTTCTTTGTGAAACCTTTCTCTTGATTTGAACTCTCAATACTTGTGCGGGTCCAGTCAAGATGGCCTTTATGTTCTATTTTATGTTTTGCTTATTCATGTGCTTGTTTTATTCGTTATCTGAGGATGGCAAATAGCTGGCATGCTTGCTTACAATCGGTTCTCCCTTTTATTCCTGTTAATGATGATCTATTACAATATCCCCTGGCCTAGTAAAATAATATTTGACTAGCAATGTCTGTAATGGATTTATGCAGCAGCGGTCAGACTGAGTAGATATGTCAAGATTTGCTATCCTTTAAAAATAGAATGTAAGTGCCTTGAAGGCTAGGGATAATACTTTTCTCATCTTTATATTTTTAGATTTTAGTGCCTCCTTTTATAGCACTGGACATTCATTAATATTTACGGAATTGAAAAGTGGCAAGATATTCTGTGATGACCTCAAGAGTTATACAGAGTTGGGATTTTTTTCTTTCCTTCCTAAAACTCTAATGCTGAGAATAATTCTAGTGCTATACCTTTTTCAGAAACTGCATTATGTTTTTAGGATGAAAACATAAAGCAAGATAATTTTGGTGAACAGTATAGAGTTGTTAAATGCTGAATCTAGATTCAGGAGAAAGGCAAGAGGTATCAGGAAGAATAAAGGTGATAGTAGAGGACACGTTTTTTAATTTAACAGTTGCCTCAGAAGAGGGAATAGAAAATGAAAGTAACTTAGTTGGACTCCAGGAAAAAGCAGAACGCCCTTGGGTAGTCTTTTTCTATCTTGAGAGTGGAGTTGTTGGGTATTTAAAACAAGATTTTAATTAAATAGCACTATTACTCTAGTGTCCAGTGTTTTTTGCTCCTTCCGATGTGTTGTAGTTGTTTGAGGGGCATTGTGAGGGTTTTTTGTTTTAGTGCATATCCCCCAGGATGGCAGGGGCTGCTGGGATCTGGTAGTAGTGTTCTGTTGCTTGATCTCATAAGCATTACTTTGAGAAAATTCAGGGAGCTATGCTTTGGTATTTTTCTTTTCTTTGTTTTCTTTTTTTTTTTTTTTTGAGACAGAGTCCCGCTCTGTCTCCCAGGCTGGAGTGCAGTGGCGCAATCTCGGCTCACTGCAAGCTCCGCCTCCCGGGTTCATGCCATTCTCCTGCCTCAGCCTCCCGAGTAGCTGGGACTGCAGGCGCCCGCCATCACGCCCGACTAATTTTTTGTATTTTTAGTAGAGATGGGGTTTCACCGTGTTAGCCAGGATGGTCTCAATCTCCTGACCTCGTGATCCGCCCGCCTCGGACCCCCAAAGTGCTGGGATTACAGACGTGAGCACCGCACCCGGCCTATTTTACTCTATGTATCTGACACTTCAATAAAATTTATCAAAACCAAACACCACTTATGTGCATGTATATGTTACATATACACAGAACCCTGTTTCCTGTTTATTCGGCAAAGCACTATTTTGGTTTTATCTCTAGGCTTTTACCATTTTTCATTTAAAAATATGTCATTGTGTTTCTGTTCCTAGTCAGCATTTTTACTTATCTTTCTTATGTACTGGCTATTAAGTTAGCTGTCTTAGATTCCTGTTCTGTGTATATTTAGCCCCATGCCAGTCTCTTGATTCTTTTGTCTTTCCCCACCTCTATCTTCTCTGAACTAGTCATAACATGTAATTTAACGTATATGTTAGAGACTATTTAGTAGTTTTAAAGTAGTTTATTTTACTGTTACTGGTTTTAAGAGTAAGTGAGCTTATTTTTAATAGACTTTTATGACTGTCTGTCCTCAATTCTAGTCACTGCTTACAAAGTTATAAATTGTTCTGGCTAGAGCTCCACTGATTTTCCTTCTTTTCTAAGACAATGACCCCTAAAAGTGCAAATTCTTTTCCTACTCAAGGTGTAAAACAATTGTAAGATTCTTTTTAAAGGAGAGTCCACAAGCTTCCATTGTTTTCCTGATGAGAACATTACATTTAATCAGTTGACCTGAAAACCTTATTTTACTTCCTGTTTATGTAACTTTATATTCTTTTTGACAGCATGATTCTGGAACAGAGTGCACACCAGGAGAATCTAAGAATTTGGGGCAAAAAGAAAATGGCAATTACATCATGTATGCAAGAGCAACATCTGGGGACAAACTTAACAACAATAAATTCTCACTCTGTAGTATTAGAAATATAAGCCAGGTTCTTGAGAAGAAGAGAAACAAC
Organism: Macaca nemestrina; assembly: GCF_043159975.1. NCBI lineage: Eukaryota > Metazoa > Chordata > Mammalia > Primates > Cercopithecidae > Macaca > Macaca nemestrina. The sequence continues at coordinate 143,525,434 of NC_092131.1, forward strand.
TGTTTTGTTGGTATGTATATTTTCCTAACATTTTGTTATGAACATTTTCAAACATTCAGACAACTTGAAATAATTCTACAGTGATTACTGACATACCCACCCCCTGCATTTTACTATTGCTAACACTTTGCTGTATGTCCTTTATCTCGTTATTTCTTAATCTTGCCATGTCTCAATTCATCATTTATTGCAATTTAAAGTAAGTTGCAGCCATCAGTATGCTTCACACTTAAGAACATTTTAGTCTAGAGATCATTAACTAGAGTTCAATAGTGTTTATGGTTCTTTTTCTGTTTTCTACGTAAGTGAAATGCACAAATTTTAAGTTCATCATTTGATGAATTTTGACAGAGGCATTTACCTGTGTAAACTACCTATCAAGATACAGGACGTTTCTGTCACCCCAGAACTTTCTTTTATCACCCTTCCCAATCAAGCTCTGTCCCAACACACCCTCAGAGGCAACCACTATCTGATTTATTTCGCTATACATTGGCTTTGTCTTCATATAAGTGGAATTACACAGTTTGTACCCTTTTGTGGAAGGCTGTTTAACTCAGCATACAGCTCTGAGATTCGTCATTAGTATTTTGCTCCTTTTTATTGCTGAGTAGTATTACATTGTATGAGTATGTCCTAGTTTGTACATTTACTCTCCTATAATGAATACCTTGGATTTGGGATAATGTGAATAAAGTTACTACGAGAGTATTTCTTATTTTAGCAAAATATATATAACATAAAATTTGCCATTTTAAACTGATTTTAAATGTACAGTACTGTGACATTAATTATATGTACAGTGTTGAATGTGAATGTAATCAATTATATTCACTATTCATTTGCAAACTTTTTCATCATCCCAAACAGAAATTCTATAACCATTAAGCAGTAATGCTCTCTCTTCCTCTCAGCCCCTGGTAATCTCTAATCCACTTTCTGTCTTTATGAATTAGCCTATTTTGGGTATGTAAGTGAGGACATACAATATTTGTTCTTTTGTGCCTGTCTTATTTCACTTAACATAATATTTTCAAGGTTTATGTGTGTTGTAGCATGTATCAGAGTTCCATTCCTTTTTATGGCTGAATAATATTCCATTGTATGTATAGACCAGATTTTGTTCTTCCAATAATCTGTTATGTCTTTCTTGTGGCATTGTACATACTCTAAATATTTACTTTGTATTAGGGTTTTTTTGTGTGTGTGTCCTTGTCCTATTTCACATAGGTTTCTTTAGGGGAAACACTGAGGCCTATTCATCTTTGTACATTAAGAGCACTTAAAGAGGGGTTAAACATGTGACAGCAAAGGAGAAAGAATTGAGGAAGATTTCCAGATAAACATGGGATTTTGTTTTTCATTGCAATTTTATTGAGACGATTATAGATTCACATACAGTTCATAAGAAGTAATATATTCTCTGTACCCTTCACTCAGTCACTCAGTTCCCTCCAATGCTAATGCCTTGCAAGACTGTAGTACAATATCATGACCAGGATGTTGAGATTCAGAAAATCCATAGATCTTATTCCAATTTCCCTAGTTTTTTTGTTCTCATTTCTCTTCGTGTATATTTAGTTCTATACAATTTTATTACATGTGTAGATTTATGTATCCACCGTCACAGTCAAGAGTCAGAACAGTTCTGTCATTATAAGGATCCCTCATTGTTTTATAACCATGCTTACCTCCCTTCTGTTGTTCCTCCCTCTGCCTACTACCCTGTTCTCCATATGTAAAATTGTGTCACTTCAAAAAAAAGTTGTATAAATAAAATCAGATAGTATACAACCTTTTGGAATTGCCTTTTTTCACTCAGCATAATTCCCTGGGGATTCATCTAAATTGTTGCTTTATCAATAGTTCGTTCTGTTTTATTTCAGAGTAGTATTCCATGGTATGTATGTACTGCAGTTTGTTTAACCATCCATTTGAAAGACATCTGGGCTGTTTCCAGTGTTTGGCTATTATGAATAAAGCAGCTGTAAACATTCATGTATAGGTTTTTTGTATAAATATAAGTTTTTACTTTGAGATAAATGCTCCCAAATCTAGTTATTGGACCATATAGCAATTGCTTGTTTTGCTTTGTACAAAACTGCCAAACTCTTTTCCGGGGTGGCCATACTATTTTATGTTCTCACCAGCACTGCACAGATGTTCCAGTTTCTCTGCATCTTCACAACCATTTGATGTTTTCACAGTTTTTTATTTTAGCTGTCCTGATGGGCGTGTTGTGATATCTCATGGTTTTAATTTGCATTTCTCTGGTGGCTAATGATGCTGAACATCTTTTCATGTGCTTATTGGCCATTTATAAATCATCTTTGATGAAATGTCTGTCCATGTTTTTTGGTCATTTCTAGTGGGACTTTTTTCTTTTCTTGGGAGTATTGAGAGTTCTTGATACAGTCTAGATACTAGTCCTCTGTCAGATACTGGTTTCCAAATATTTTCTCCCTGTCTGTAGCTTGTCTTTTCACCCTTTTCACAGTTCTTTCTTGAGCAAAAGTTTAAAATTTTGATAAGGTCCCAGTAATCAGTTTTTTATTGTATTGATTGGCCTTATCTTTAAAGCCTTCTTTTTCTAAGGGCAGATTGAAATTCCATTGATATTATAATTTGTTACTGTTATTATCAGTGGTTGTTTTTCTAATGCTTCTTAATGTACAGGTACATTAAGATTCTTCATTTGTAAACTGGATTTTCACAGTAAACCTTCTGATATAAGTTGACTTTTAAAAATGTACATATTGCTTTGTAGGTATTAACAGGAAAGAAAATTTTTTCTTAAATTATAACAAAATGTGTACCTATTATAATTTTTGCATTTAAACAATATTTTTAGGCCAGGCAGGGTGGCTCATGCCTGTAATCCCAGCACTTTGGGAGGCCAAGAGAGGCAGATTGCTTGAGGCCAAGAGTTTGGAACCAGCCTGGCCAACATAGCGAAACCCTGTCTCTACAAAAAATAAAAAGATAAGCGAGGTGTGGTGGCGTGCGCCTGTAGTCCCAGCTACTCGGGAGGCTGAGGCACAAGAATTGCTTGAACCCAGGAGTTGGAGGTTGCAGTGAGCTAAGATTGTGCCACTGCACTTTAGCCTGGGCAACAGAGCGAGACTCTATCTCAAACAAACAAATAGTACCTTCACTGTTGTTTAAACTGTTAGCAAATAACTAACTTGAAGTACTAATTTTATATGAAATAAAAATGTGTAGTAAATAATGTGTCTAACATTTTCTGACTTCATTATTTTTCTTCTAAATTACGTGTCATGTAAATTATAAAATTATTACTAGACTCATAAAAATCATTATTTACCTAGTATATGTGTGCAGATGCATACTTCTAGTTATTTTTGGTTTTGTTTTGCTTTTTTTTTGAGACAGTGTCTCACCCTGTCACCAGGCTGGAGTGCAGTGGCACGATCTCGGCTCACTGCAACCTCCACCTCCCAGATTCAAGCAATTCTCCTGCCTCAGCCTCCCGAGTAGCTGGAACTACAGGTGCGCACCACCACGCCCAGCTGATTTTTTTGTATTTTTAATAGAGACAGGATTTCACCATGTTGGCCAGGATGGTCTCGATCTCTTGACCTTGTGATCCGCCTGCTTCGGCCTCCCAAAGTGCTGGCATTATAGATGTGAGCCACCTCACCTGGCCTTTTTTTTTTTTTTTTTTTTTTTTTTTTTTTTAATTTCACTTTAAGTTCCAGGATACAAGTGCAGAATGTGTAGGTTTGTTACATGGGTATATGTGTGCCATGGTGGTTTACTGCACCTATCAACCTGTCATCTAGGTTTTAAGCCCTACATGCATTAGCTGTTTGTCCTAATGCGCTCCCTCCCCTTACCCCCTACCCCTGAACTGGCCTTCGTATGTGGTGTTCCCCTCCCTGTGTCCATATGTTCTCATTGTTCAACTCCCACTTATGAGTGAGAACATGTAGTGTTTGGTTTTCTGTTCCTGTGTTAGTTTGCTGAGGATAATGGCTTCCAGCTTCATCCATGTCACTGCAAAGGACATGATCTCATTCCTTTTTATGGCTGTGTAGTATTCCATGGTGTATATGTATCACATTTTCTTTATCCAGTGTATCATTGATGGGCATTTGGGTTGATTCCATGTGTTTGCTATTATAAATAGTGCATGCTTCTAGTTTTTGAGAACAAAAGAGATGGCTTAAAGTGAAACAGAGGTGAAGCTTCAATAACCTCCAAGATTTTTAAAAATAGTCGATGTGGTTAAGAATGAACTTTATGCTTTCACCTAGGCCAGTTTGGCTCTGGAGAGCAGGGGCCTCCACAGCAACATCCTTGGGGGCCCTGAAATCGAGGTTCAGCTCCTCTGTGCCCTTAGGGTCTGGGTTCTCAGCCCTGTTGCCAAGTGGCTTTGTCCCAGCTCCTTTCTTCTGGGCCAGTTTGAGGGCATATGTTCATGCCAAGCTTCTGTTTTATATTGCAGATATAAATAAAGGAAGATAATTTACCATAAAGAAATAATTCTCTGAATATAAAGCCAGTCTTTCTAGAACATTTTTGATTTAGATGGGCCTCATGTGGGATTGTATGGGTTCCTATGTTGAGATGTATGTGTTCCCTTCTACTTATTCAATTCTCAACTTAAAGCCTGTACAATGACTGTTTTCCATGTTGATCTGGTGTAGTAGAAAGAAAAGAGCACCAGATTGTAGACCTAGAAAACCCTAGGTTTTTGCCTATACTGGGGTATATGGTCTCTAGCAGGTTACATACTCCTTGGAAGTTAGTTTTATTTCCTAGAATATTTAAGGCATTTGATTTTTATCATTCTTTGCAGTTGCCAAAGCTCTTTGATTTTATGATCTTACATAGAGGAGTATTTCTATTCCAATTTTAAATTCCATTGACAAAAATCAAAGAACTTTAGAAGACTGCTGAAGAAATTTTCTAAAATTATTCACTATGCTTAGATGAGACTGTCTAATCTTAATCAACCAAGATCTGGCTCAATACCATTAAGGTCTGTGAGAATACAGAAGATATAAATAATACATGTTTTTTCCCTTAAGGAGCTTGGTTTAGTTCAGCAGCAAAACTAATGTACATTTAAAAAAACAAAAAAACAAAAAAACCTACTGATTGTATTACAATCAGCTAAATAGAACGTGGAACATTTCATAGACAAAATCACCCAACTTCTTTAACAGATCAATGGTGTAAAAATAAATAAAAATGGGGAAATCTATTATACGTTAAAAGAACATAAGAGACCTCTCAGAAAGCAACCATGAGGGGAGGAGATGGGGTTAGGGGAAGCTTGTTTGAAACTTGATTCCCAGCAACAAATTGTAAAGAGACAGTTGAGGAAAACTGCACATGACTTGGCTGTTAGATGTTATTAAGCATGTTATTGATTTTGTTAGATATGATCATGATTATTATGGTTAGGTTTAAATAAGAAAAAAAACTTTATGTCTTAGTGATACATCCTGAAGTATTTACAGGGACAATAATATGTTAGGTGGGGTTGTTTTAAAATACCGCAGAAAAAAATTATGGTAGTAAATGAGATAAGAGGAGCATATTGTTGATAATTGTTAAAGATGAGTGACTGGTACATGGGAGTTCATTGTACATATTCTTTTAGTACTTTTAGGTATGTTTGAAATTTTCTGTTGCAAAAACAGGCTTAATTTTTTTTTTCCTGGTTAGTGAAGCCCTAACTTGATTTGTATTTGTGTGATATAAATAGTACAGTCAATAAAGCTCAATGTAGCATGGCCTAAGTTGCAAGTTACACTTCGAGAAGGGACCCTCTGTCAAATCCCCTCACTGTACAGATTAAGAAACTGAAGGCCCCAAAAGGCAAGTGACTTGCCCAAGATCACATTGCTAGTTAGTAGCAGACCCCCTGTTAGAATTAGGTCTTGTGGTTTCCGGATTTCCTAGTTTGTTCTACTTACTCATCAAAGTTTTCCTTTATCCCTTTGTTATGATGATCTAAAGAATTTGTGAATTTTAAATAAAATTAATGTGTGCATGCAATTGTTTACCTTGCCTTGTTTATTTTCCTCAGAATCTGGGCAACCTATTTGTGGAAATGGAATGGTAGAACAAGGTGAAGAATGTGATTGTGGCTATAGTGACCAGTGTAAAGATGAATGCTGCTTCGATGCAAATCAACCAGAGGGAAGAAAATGCAAACTGAAACCTGGGAAACAGTGCAGGTACCTTGCTAATTTCAGTGATGTTAACATTCTTGTACAGTTACCTGAATGCAGTTGTGACAAATTTAAAATTGAGATGCATATGGTTTTGAAACTTTGCTTTTATTTGTTTTCTTTTTCTGAAATAGTTTTGGTTAGTGCTCTGTTATTGGCAGATTGAACTAGTTTTATTTTTCCTTTTCTTTTATTTGAGATAGGGTCTCACTCTATTGCCAGGCTGGAGTGCAGTGGCGTGATGTCGGCTCACTGCAGCTTCCACCTCCCGGGCTCAATTGATCCTCCCACCTCAGCCCCCTGAGTAGCTGAGACTATAGGCATGTGCTGCCACACCCAGCTAATTTTTGTATTTTTTTGTAGACAGAGTTACGCCATTTGCCCAGGCTTGTTTGGACTACTTTTAATAGTAATTTGTGTAGTGAGTATTAACAAAAGGATATACTAAAAGGACATACTAAAAAGAATCCTAAAACATACATATTCTTTAGTTACTTATTGTGAAAATGTAACTATCTTCCATATTTTTAAAATCTTTAAATATTTGGTTAATGTGGAATCCATTTACTTTTCTAACTTGGCGAAATATAACTATTTCACTTATCAGATTTACTTTGGTAGCAGTGTAAGCAATTGTTTGTACAAGACTTTTTTTTTTTTTTTGAGATAGAGTCTCAAAAAAGCCTGTCGCCCAGGCTGGAGTGCAGTGGCATGATTTCAGCTCACTGCAACCTCTGCCTCCCAGGTTCGAGCATTTCTACTGCCTCAGCCTCCTGAGTAGCTGGGACTACAGGTGTGTGCCACCATGCCTGGCTAATTTTTTGTATTTTTAGTAGAGTTGGGGTTTCACTATGTTGGCCAAGTTGGTCTCGGACTCCTGACCTTCAAGTGATCTGCCCACCCTCCCCTCCCGAAGTGCTGGGATTAAAGGTGTGAGCCACTGCACCTGGCCACTTCAGTATGTTTTAAACGGCTGGTCTGTATATCCTAGTTTGATTTTAGCATGAAAATGTGAGAGAAAGTAATACATTAACTAATGTGTGATGTAACTGAAAAAATACTGATAAATTGCCTAATATTCAATCCATTTTCCATTGTAGCCTTTTACTAAAGGTAAATAGGGCAAGAATGTGGAATGTAGTACGCTTTGACTATTAAAAAAAAAAAAAAAAGACACTTAAACACTTTTCTTGACTGTTTGGTTCAGTAACTTCGTATTCCTTTTTTTTTTTTTTTGAGACAGAGTCTCGCTCTGTCGCCCAGGCTGGAGTGCAGTGGTGCCATCTCTGCTCACTGCAAGCTCCGCCTCCCGGGTTTACGCCATTCTCCTGCCTCAGCCTCCCGAGTAGCTGGGACTACAGGCGCCCTCCACCACGCCCAGCTAATTTTTTGTGTTTTTTAGTAGAGATGGGGTTTCACTGTGTTAACCAGGATGGTCTTGATCTCCTGACCTCGTGATCCGCCTGCCTCAGCCTCCTGAAGTGCTGGGATTACAGGCATGAGCCACTGCACCCAGACCCTATTCCATTTTTAATTGATAAATAATAATTGTACATATTTACGAGGTACATGTGATATTTTGATACATGCATACAATATATAATGATTATACAATATGTAAGATAATTAGGATATTTATCTCAGATATTTATCATTTCTTTGTCTTGGAAACATTTCAAATCTTCTACTTTGAAATTTACAATTAGTTATTGTTAATTGTAGTAACTTTACTGTGCGATCAAACACTAGAGCTCATTCCTTCTGTGTGTTTGTGACCATTAACCAATCTCTCTTTATCCACCTCCCCCCTACCCTTCTCATCCTGTTGTAACCACCGTTCAACTCTCTACCTCTATGAGATCAACTTACTTTGCTCTCACATATGAGTAACAACATGTGCTATTTGTCTTTCTAGGTCTGGCTTATTTTATTTAACATGATGACTTCTATTTCCGTTCCTGTTACTGCACATGACAGTATTTTGCTCTTTTTTGTGATCAAGTATATACCACCTTTTCTTTATCCATTTGTTTCTTGGTGGACACTTAGACTGATTCTGTATCTTGGCTATTATGCATAGTGATACATAGGGCTGTTGGTATCCCTTTTGTATACTGACTTCCTTTTCTTTGGATGTATACCCAGCCGGATCATATAGTAGATCTATTTTTAGTTTTTAGAGGAACTTCTATACCAGTTTACACAGTGGCTATACTAATTTATATTCCCACTGGCAGTAAACTAATGGTTCCTGATCTCCACATCCTTACCAGCATCTTTGTTTGTTTATTTTTGATCATTTTGATAATGGTCATTTTAACTGAGTGTATCTCACCATGGCTTTGATTTGTTTCCCTGATGATTAGTGATACTGAACATTTTTTCATGTATTTGTTAGTAATTTATATGTCTTCTTTTGAGAAATGTTTATTTAGATCATTTGTCTACTTTTTAGTGAGATTATTTATTTTTTTGCTGTTGAGTTGTTTGAGTTCCTTGTACATTCTATCAGTCCTTAGTCAGATGAATAATTTGAAAATGTTTTCTCCCATTCAGCAGATTGTCTCTTCACTCTGTTGATTGTTTCCTTTTCTGTACAGAAGCTTTTTAGTGTGTGTAACCCTATTTGCCTGTTTTTGCTTTTGTTGTCTGTGCTATTGAGGTCTTACTCAAAAATCTTGGCTCAGATCAACGTCCTTATGTGCTTCCCCAGTGTTTTCTTTTAGTAGTTTCATAGTTTCGGGCCTTAAATTTACATCACATTTTGATTTGGTTTTGGTATGTGGTGAGACATAGGGGTCTAATATCATTTTTCTGCATATATATATATATATATATATAGTTTTCCCATCACCACTTATTGAAGAGACTGTCCTTTCCCCACTGAATGTTCAAAAATCACCTTTGTCAAAAATCAATTGACTGTAAATATATAGATTTTTTTCTGAGTTCTCTGTTCTGTTTCATTGGTTGATGTGTCTGTTTTTATGTCAGTATCATGCTGTTTTAGTTGCTATAGCTTTGTAGTATATTTTGAAATTAGGTGGTGTGATGCCTCCAGCTTCGTTCTTTTGGCTATTGGAGTCTTCTGTGGTTTCATATGACTTTTGGGATTGTTTTCTCTTTATCTGTGAAGAATGTCATTGGTATTTGGATAGGGGTTACATTGAATCTGTAGATTGCTTTTGGTAGTATGGCCATTTTCACAGTATTAATTCTTCCAGTCCATGAACATGAAATGTGGTTTTTTTTTTTTTTTTTTTTTGACTTGTTCAATTTCTTTCATTAGTGTTTTATGGTTTTCCTTGTAGAAATTTAATAAACTCACCTCCTTCTGTTTATTAAACTCGCTCTTTTTTTGCAGCTATTATAAATGAGATTGATTTCTTTTTCTGCTATTTTCTTGTATATAGAAACACAACTGATTTTTTAATGTTAATTTTGTATCCTGCAACTGTTCTGAATTCATTTATCAATTCTAAGAGTTTTCAGTGGAGCTTTAAGGGTTGTCTATATATGTAAGATTATGCTGTCTACAAACAGGAACAGTTTGGCTTCCTTCTTTCCAGTTTGTATATCCTTTATTTTTTTCTCTTGCCTAATTGCTCTGGCTCAGAACTTCCATTACTATATTGATAAGAGTGGCAAGAGTGAACATTCTTTTCTTGTTCTAGTTCTTTTTTTTTCTTTTTTATTTTACCTGGTGATCAGGAAGTATTGTTGGGAGACTTTTTTTTTTTTTTTACTGATTCAATCTTGTTACTTGTGATTGGTCTGTCCAGGTTTTCTATTCTTATTTCAATCTTGGTAGGTCGTGTGTGTCCAGGAATTTATTAATTTTCATTCGGTTTTCCCATTTATTGGCATATAGTTTATTGTAATGGACTCTAGTGATTCTTTGTATTTATGTGGTATCAGTTATAATGTCTCCTTTTTTGTTTCTGATTTTATTTGGATTTTTTTCCTTGTCTGGTTAATGGATTGTTGATTTTATCTTTCTAAGAAACCAACTGTTCGTTTTGTTGATTTTTTTTTTTTTTTTGAGACGGAGTCTCGCTTTGTTCCACAGACTGGAGTGCAGTGGCGCAATATTGGCCCACTGCAAGCTCTGCCTCCCGGATTCACGCCATTCTCCTGCCTCAGCCTCCTGAGTAGCTGGGACTCCAGGTGCCCACCACCACTCCTGGCTAATTTTTTTTGTATTTTTTAATAGAGACAGAGTTTCACTGTGTTAGCCAGGATGGTCTCGATCTCCTGACTTTGTGATCCATCCACCTCAGCCTCCCAAAGTGCTGGGATTATAGGCATGAGCCACCGCGCCCAGCCTGATTCTTTGGATTTTTTTTAGTCTCAATTTTGTTTATTTCTGCTCTGATCTTTATTATTTCTTTTCTTCTAATTTGTGGTTTGGTTTGTTCTTGCTTTACTGATTCCTTGAGGTGCATTATTAGGTTGTTTATCTTTCTACTTTTTCTATGTAGACATTTATTGCTGTAAACTTCCCTCTTAATATTGCTTTAGCTGTATCCCATAGTATTTGGTATGTTGTGTTTTTCTATTTTTAGTTGTTTCAGAGAGCTTTTAAACTTCATTTTTAATTTCTTCAGCGACTCATTGGTTGTTCAGAAGCAAGTTGTTTAATTATGTGTTTGTACAGTTTCTAAAGTTCCCCTTGTGATTGATTTCTAGTTTTATTCCGTTGTGTTCAGAAAAGATACTTGATATGATTTCTGTTTTTAAACATCTGTTGATAATGGTTTTATAGCCTAATAGGTGGTCTGTCCTGGAGAATGTTTCATGTGCTAATGAAAAGAATGTATATTCTGCCATAGCTGTTGGATGAGTGTTCTGTAAATGTCTGTTAGATCTATTTGGTCTAAAGTGTAGTTCCAATCCAGTGTTTCTTTCTTGATTTTCTGTCTAGATCATCTGTCCAGTGCTGAGAATGGACTGTTGAAGTCTCCAATCATTGCTTTATTGGAGTTGATCTCTCTCTTTAGATCTAATGGTATTTGCTTTATGTATCTGGGTGCTTTGGTGTTAGGTGCATATAGATTTAGAATTGTTATGTCCCCTTGCTGAATGGAACATTTTATCACTATATAATGACCTTTTTTGTCTCTTTTCACAGTTTTTTTTGGAGACAGGGTCTTGCTCTGTCACCCAGGCTTGAGTGCAGTGGCATGATCTCAGCTCACTGCAACCTACACCTCCCGGGTTCAAGTGATTCTCCTGCCTCAGCCTCCCAAGTAGCTGGGACTACAGGCATGCATCACCATGCCCGACTAATTTTTATATTTTTAATATAGATGGGGTCTCGCCATGTTGGCCAGGCTGGTCTTGAACTCCTGACCTCAGGTGATCTGCCCGCCTCGGGCTCCCAAAGTGCTGGGATTACAGGCGTGAGCCACCGCACCTGGCCCTCTTTTCACAGTTTTTGACTTAAAATCTGATTTATCTGATACAGGTATAGCTACTCTTGCTTACTTTATTTCTGTTTGAGTGAAATATCTTTTTCCATTCCTTTACTTTTAGTCTATATATGTCTTTACAAGTAAAATGATTTTCTTGTAAGCAGCCTATAGTTTGGTGTGTCATGTGTTTGGGAGGCCGAGCTGGGAGTTTTGCTTGAGCAGGAGTTCAAGACCAATGTAGGCAACATAGTGAGAACCCATTTCTACAAATGAATACATAAATCATTTAAAAGCTACAGAGGGGGAAAGAGATTACAGTAGACCCATTCAGCCAGGTTGTGTCTTTTAAGTAGGGGGATTTAATTGGTGTATATTCATGATTGATATCAATAGGTGAGGACTTCCTCTTGTCATTTTGATAATTTTTTTTTTTTTTTTTTGAGATGGAGTCTTGCTTTGTAGCCCAGGCTCGAGTGCAGTGGCACAATCTCGGCTCACTGCAAGCTCCGCCTCCCAGGTTCTCCTGCCTCAGCCTCCCGAGTAGCTGGGACTACAAGTGCCCGCCACCACGCCCAGCTAATGTTTTGTATTTTTAGTAGAGATGGGGTTTCACCGTGTTAGCCAGGATGGTCTCGATCTCCTGACCTCATGATCTGCCCGCCTCAGCCTCCCAAAGTGCTGGGATTATAGGCATGAGCCACTGCGCAAGGCCTTCCTTTTTTTTTTTTTTTTTTTTTTTTGCATATTCATTCTTCCTTTTTTTCTCTCATTCAGCATTGTGGTTTGGTAGTTTTCTGTAGTAGTAACATTTGACTCTTCTTTTTCTCGTTTGTGTATCACAGTGGCCTGCGCTGTACAGCTTTGCAGTAATGGCGGCAGTGGTGGTGTAGGTTGTTAGCATTATAATTCTGTGTGTTTTCATAATGGTGATTATTGGTTTCTTTTGCTTCCAGGTGCAGGACTCCCTTGAGTATTTCTTGTAGGGTCAGTCTAGTGGTGATTAATTTCCTATTTTTGCTTGTGTGGGAAAGACTTTATTTGTCCCTCATTTCTGAAGGATAGTTTTGCTGGGTATAGACTCTTGGCTGCTAATTTGTAAACTATCCTTCAGAAACGAGGGACAAATAAAGTCTTATAGATTCTTGGCTGCCAATTTGTTTTTTCTTTCAGTGCTTTGAACATATCCCATTCTCTCCATGCTGGTGAAATTTCTGCTGAGAAATCTGCTGCTAGTCTAATAGATATTCCCTTATATGTGACTTGATACTTTTCTCTTGCTGTTTTTTTAGAATTCTCTTTGTCCTTGACTTTTTACAGTTTGACTATAAATCCTCAAGGCAGACCTCCGTTTTCAGCTATTATTTTAATAAATAGGTTTTCTTTTTTCTTTCTTTTTTTTGAGACAGTCTCACTTCATTACTCAGGCTGGAGTGCAGTGGTACAGTTTCAGCTCACTGCAACCTCTGCCTTCCAAGTTCAAGCGATTCTTGTGCCTCAACCTCCTGAGTAGCTGGAATTACAGGTGCGCGCCACCCTACCCAGCTAGTTTTTCTCGTATTTTTAGTAGAGACGGAGTTTCAAGCTCCTGACCTCAAGCGATCCACCCGCTTTGGCCTCCCAAAGTCTTGGGATTACAAGCATGAGGCAGCACACCCAGCCAAAACATAGGTTTTCTGTGCCTATTTTAATCTCTTCTCCTTCTGTAGCTTTTAAATGATTGATTGATTGATTGCAGAGATGGGATCTCACTACATTGCCTAGGTTGGTCTTTAACTCCTGGGGTAAAGTGATCCTGCTACCTCAGCCTCCCAAAGTTCTGGCATTACAGGCATGAGTTACTGCACCCAACCTTCTGCAGCTCTTGTAATATGAAAATTTATTCACTTTGTGGTGTCCCATAAGTCTTACAGGCTTTCTTCCTTTTTTTTTCCTTCCCCTAAATGAGTAATTTCAAACATTCTATCTTGAAGTTCAGAGATTTTCTTTTGCTTGATCAAGTCTGCTGTTGAAGTTCTCTATTATGTATTTTTATTTTATTCATTGAATTCTTAAGCTGCAGAAGTTTTGTTTCTACTTAATAATATCTATTTTTTGAATTTCTCATTCATATTAATTGTTTTCCTAATTTCGTTGAATTTTTTATCTATATTTTCTTGTGTCTTTTCCCTCAAATCATCATTTTGAATTCCTTTTTAGGCAATTTATTGATTTCCTTTTCATTGGGACCTGTTGCTAGAGAGTTAATTATGTTCCTTTGGTGGTGTCATATATATTTGTTTTTTCATGTTTCTCGAATCCCTGTGTTGATGTCTGTGTACCTGTCTGGTGGAACAGTCATCTCATGTAAATTGTCTATAGTGGCTTTCGTGGAGATACACTCTCACCTGTAGCTGGATCTTAGTGTACTGGTAGGGAAGGGTGTGATGATTCTGTTTCCAGGTAGGTGCAATGGTATAGTCTCCATGCAGCTTCTTCGGCTGTATTCAACATCATCAATAACTGTAGGCACCTCAGTGACTTGTGCTGTAGAAGTTTGTGGTAATGGATGCTGGTGGTGTAGGTTGTTAATGTCCTCAGTGGCAACGACTTTTGGGGCCCTCCTATTCTCATTTTTCCCATAATGGTGAGACTTAGCCAAGGGGATCCCTCTTGATGTCAGGTCTGACATGGCCTACAAGCACCTGCTGCGGTGCTGGCTTCCAGTTGCAGATGCGCATAGTAACTATGGGGCTGGAGTTCTAGGCTCAGGATCTCACAAACCTATTATGGTACTTGTGTCTTGCAGTGCATGTTTACTGTCTGTGGCAAGATTGAATGTAGGTTGCCTATAGCACCAGGATCTATGACTCTGGTTACTCCCTAGCAGCTTGGGCCTAGCAGGCCAGTCTGTAGCTGTGATTATACACTTTGTGGGCAGGGCATAGCCCTGGTTTGAGTCTAGGAAAGAAGAGATGCTCTGGAGATTTGAGCCCAGAGCCCAGTGCATGGCAGTAATTTCGGAGCCTGAGCGAATAGGACTCAGTGGCGAGTTGGGTCACTGGGGATGGAGGTGTTGGTGAGTCTAGACCCTGGGATGGTGGGGCTTGGTGGTATCCCAGAGTCTGTGAGACCAGGTGCAGCAACAGCAAGTACCTCAGAATGTTCAATCAAGCACAGCTGTCGTTTGGGCCCTAGGAGGCAGGGAGCAGCACAGTGATGACTGCTCTGGGGAGAAGGATGTCTCAGCAGCTCAGACTCTAGGGGGCTAGTCTAGCTCCAGGGAAGCAGGGTGCTAGAGTTGTTCGGCCTGTAGGCATAGTATCCCAGTTCAGCCATTGATATTTCCCTGGGTTGTGAGTTATTGTGTTGGCTTAGCCCTGGAATGCACAGCTCCTCAACTTGGCCAAGGCATTGTTACCTGAAGGAGCAATGTGCTGCTTTATCTCGTGCCCTGCAGGGTGTGACTTTTCCGGTAGGCCCAGGCACTGTTTCTTTGGGACACACGGCTCTACCAGTGCACTGTTTACTCAGGAGGCAGTGTGCAGTTTCAGGTTATTGAAGTTGTATACCAGTAACATACTTAATCATTCAAATGATGAGACTTATGATTTAAAAATTGGTACTGTGTCTGATAATGTGGATCTAATCTAATATCTAATAGTATATAGGAAATAACTAGTGATTTACTTTGTTTAATCACTTAATGTTTCTTCTAGTCCAAGTCAAGGTCCTTGTTGTACAGCACAGTGTGCATTCAAGTCAAAATCTGAGAAGTGTCGGGATGATTCAGACTGTGCAAGGGAAGGAATATGTAATGGCTTCACAGCTCTCTGCCCAGCATCTGACCCTAAACCAAACTTCACAGACTGTAATAGGCATACACAAGTGTGCATTAATGGGGTAAGCATTTAACTATATGTTTTTAAATTTAATTTTAGAAAACTTGTTTCTCAGAAGAATTATTGATGCTTAAAGCTACATAGTTAAAGTAATTAATCTTGGTCTCTGTTTAAGTAATATCCCTATCTATTCCCTCACAAAACTATGAGTATATTATGTAGCATTCAATTAACTACTAATTTGTTTTTCATCTTCCCATGTACATGTGGTTGATATTCTCTAGAGAAACATAGTTGTACAACTCGGCATGTGACTTGTCTATAATATTTAAGTTTTATAAAACAATATTTCAGTAGCCTAAATAAAAGAACTCCTTGGTCATCTTCTCCGAATTTGAAACCTTTAAAGCTTTTGTGGCTGAATATCACTTTGCTCTACATGAAGAAAATTTAATTTGTCTTGCTTTATAGAAGAGCCATAATAACCAACATAAAATCGATTCTCATCTAATCTATTTCTCTGCTTTTATTTCATTTTTTAAAGTTGCCATTCCTTTAAAAGATTTAGTCTTACTTGGATTTACTGTTTTTCAGTTTTTTTCAAATGTATTTAGGTAATGCAGTTTTGATACTCAACTCTGTTTGTTTTTCACTTTTATATCCATTTAAATATTTTGACATTGGAAGTTTATACTTGGCTGTCTATTACTATAAACAATAGGTTTGACTGTATAGGGATTAAATAAATTGTCTTTTATTTTTCTTCTAGCAATGTGCAGGTTCTATCTGTGAGAAATATGGCTTAGAGGAGTGTACGTGTGCCAGTTCTGATGGCAAAGATGATAAAGAATTATGCCATGTATGCTGTATGAAGAAAAGTAAGGCTTTTAAAAGTACAAGAGTATAAAATTTGCCTCAAACTATTATTTTCTCCTAAATTTTAAGTGTTAAACTTTGACCTGTAGTTTGGCCAGATAGTTTCCAGCTCAATCTGTCCTCTTGAGGAGATTATAAATGTAACATAGCATTGTATCTCTATCATTATGGTCTCTACGATGTTTTAAAAATCATAAACTAGACAAAACATTGCCAGCTTTACAGTAATAATTTACATAAACACTGTTAGACTTTAAGTCATTGTGGACACTAAATCAAGACTTTGCTGGTTGCTTGTTGACATTGTAACATTTAATGTGAATTACTAATGGCATTACCCAGCCTAACTAGAGAAGGTCTATATAACACGTTATGGTAATGATTTCAGACATTTTTTTTTTCCCTCTTTATATTTCCCCAACTGGAAATCTGATCTTCAACTTATATTTGAATCTGATCTTCAGCTTATATTTGGCATTTCTTTTCCAGTGGACCCATCAACTTGTGCCAGTACAGGGTCTGTGCAGTGGAGTAGGCACTTCAGTGGTCGAACCATCACCCTGCAGCCTGGATCCCCTTGCAACGATTTTAGAGGTTACTGTGATGTTTTCATGCGGTGCAGATTAGTAGATGCTGATGGTCCTCTAGCTAGGCTTAAAAAAGCCATTTTTAGTCCAGAGCTCTATGAAAACATTGCTGAATGGATCGTGGTAAGTATAGTTTTTATTTACAAAGAAAACTTAAAGTGGTTTCATCTTAATTTTACTTGGTCAGAAGTCATCAAAGTTATGAGAAAACAACTTAACTATTTATATTAGAATGACTTTATATGAATATTTCTGGTTATTATTTCCTTCTGAAGTGATCAGAATAATGTGTATCATTCATAGATTGCTTGGTAGGTGATGGGAGTCATTCTGTTTTACTGTGTTCCTTAGTTCATCTCCTGGATGGGTTACTTCTTTTGGTGCATATAGGGCATTTTTATGGGACTTTAAAAAGTTTTTTTGTTGTTGTTGTTTTTCAAGACAACTTATTTGCCCAAATCATGGACTAATTGGTGATTTTTCCTGATCTTTCAGTATAATCTCTGCGTCTTCATCTTGTTTGTAATAGGAAATGTTGAACAGAGTAAGATCAGATCCACAGCCTTTTGTAGATCTACTAATGATTATGGACGTTCATCCAGTAGTAATCCACTGAATGCTTATTTTTAAGCCCACTTATCTCCAAGTTGTACAAACATGGAATTACCTGATGTTTTCTTAAAAGATTGTCAAGAATGACTGTCTCAGCTTACTTAACTGTTCATGCTTTAAAAGTGATTACATTAAAATATCTATAGGAAGCTTGCAGATGATATATTTGAGAATGTGCTATAAATGAACTGAAAGTAGTTTGCTTTGGAAATTGACTTATAACTCAGATTCCCCTTTCTCAGATTATTTTTGTGTGTGTGTGTGTGTGTGTGTGTGTGTATGTGTGTTCAGGACTATGGATGCCTTAAAGCACAAAAGATGTTGTTTGGGATGTCACTCTTTTTTGATACTCTTCTAATAACATTCTAGAGTAAAAATTTTATAGTTACCTCCAGCATTTAAAATGATGTTTACCATTCCTAGGACACTTTAGGATATGTGGTTTTTAGATATGTAATAATCATGGAGTAGAAGGATTGTTGAAATTGGATTTAGGAGATCTTCGTAGGTTTCAAACCAAATACTTGAGCAGTTGACTTAACTTAGGTTTCCTTAAAACATGTTACTCTCTTTTTTTTTTTAATTCCTGTGCTTATTGCATAGTAAGTTCTAGTAAATACCTGTCAAACTGAACTTCTCTTCTGGTACAATGGTATAGTGGAAAGAGCACAGGTTTGAGAATCACGTAAGGATTCAAATAATCTTTCTGGCATTTATCAATTCTATGACTTCAAGCAACTTACCTTTCTTGGCCCTTCTTTATTTTCAACTCAGCTTTTTTTTTTTTTCCCCCTGATTATATCTAATAAGAAAAGTTGAAATTTGGTATACTTGTCTACTATAGAGGACAGTGTATGCAGAAAAGGAAAGGGGATCTCAGAATTACGTTCTACTGAGTATATATTGTGCTAGATACTTTGGATTTTTGGGGTACTAAATCATATCATCTAAACATAGTATTTTTTCACTTTTCTCTGTTAGCTCTAATTTTGACTCATTACATTATTTAGAATTTCAAGTGCTCATTTATTTTCACTTTAAAAATATCTAACAGACATGATCTTCTAAGGATTTTTAAGACCTTTTCTCCTCGTATTTTAGATGTGAGGATTAATGAAATGTTTCACAATGAATTGGCAACATGAAGTCTTTTCTTGTGCTCTAGAACTAATTAATCAGACACTTTCACGTTTATAGACATTGACTTTAAGTGTGTGTAGGGTAGAACATACCTTTATTTTATATCATCGTTGACAGTCATATGCCAGTCTTCCGAATAGCATGCTCATAATGTGTGAAGAATACCGCTAGGCTGTTGGTGCATTTGTGGGCATTAACCACATCAAGCAGTAAGATAATAAACATCCACTTCTTTGCAAGTTACTTGTCTCATTTGCTTATGTGCATAGTTTACTTGCATACCAGGGTTTATCATGTTAGTGAAGTGCCCTTGCAGTTAGTAATACAGATTATCAGGGTGCTGTGGTGTAAGAAGCTGTGAAAGAAGTGAGGGGTTAGTTTCACTACTTTCCTTTCCAGTGGTGTCTGGTGGCCTTTTGTCTTCTTTCTGTGGTACACTATGGCAGCTTTTCTCCTCATGCAGGGTAGAGTAAGAAGAACTTTAACAGCCGGGCGCGGTGGCTCACACCTGTAATCCCAGCACTTTGGGAGGCCGAGGTGGGTGGATCACAAGGTCAGGAGATCGAGACCACGATGAAACCCTGTCTCTACTAAAAATACAAAAAATTAGCCGGGCGCGGTGGCGGGCGCCTGTAGTCCCAGCTACTCAGGAGGGTGAGGCAGGAGAATGGCGTGAACCCGGGAGGCGGAGCTTGCAGTGAGCTGAGATCGCGCCACTGTCTGGGCGACAGCGTGAGACTCTGTCTCAAAAAAAAAAAAAAAAGAAGAACTTTAACAATTTAGAACTTCAGTGCATGGGTTATTGACTGCTGCTACTGGTACCATGGAAGCGATACTTTCTTTTTTGTGTTGACAACTATGTTTTGATTTTTCCAAATATATTTACTGTATTTGCTGAGTGCCTGATGTGTGTCTGGACAGGAGAAAATGATAAACATCCTTTGGACTTATCAAAGAGTCATCTAATTCTTGAAACGTTTAAGAGCATTCATCAGTGAATCTGTTGAGACCTTGTTTCGGCATCTCCTTTTCTTTAATTAGGGATTGAGGGCAGTGGTAATTCATTTCCAGTTTCTTCTGTAGTTAATGTGTTCTGATTTTCTGTATCTTTCATGTTAGGTTTGACATTGTAGAAAACCACCTCTTACCTTGACTTTTTTTTTCAAATTTGTTGTTGTGTTTCCCCTCCTTTTAAAAATCATTGCCTGATAATTTTGTGGCATTTTTCTTTTTAATTTGTATGGATTTATCAGGAGTTTGTATTTTTTTATTGCTAGTTTTTCAAGAGTCAAACACCGTCTCATTTTAAAATTAATTTCCACTGTCATATTTTGCTATAATTTTATGCATCTAAGTATTAAGTGTCTGGTATTCTTTATGAATGAAAGATTTAGAGCACTGTTTCCCAAATGCTTAACAGAACACTAGTCCCATTAGATGTTCTAAGGCTTCAATGGTCAAATGAATCTGGAAAACACTGCTCCATACTATAGACCTTTCTTGGAGATTAGTGAAAAGATTATAAGAAGTCCTGCAATAAATAAATATTTTAAACTTCATTTTCCAAACTTACCTAACCCTAGAACCTTTTATCGTGAAAAGACTTAAGTCGTAAATATCCTTAGATGTCATTTGGGGAAATATTGATTAATAGCGGTAGTTCTCAATCCTGGTTGTATACCAGAATCACCCTGGGGTTTGGACTAATTAAATCAGAATCTCTTGGGTTTAAGTATCTGGGTCTTACAAAACTCTCCAGTTAATTCTGATGAATTAAGAACCACTCATCTAGAATGGGGTTGGCAAACTATGGCCCATGGGCCAAATCTAGCCCATGCCAATTTCTGTGTGGCTCAGAAGCTAAGAACAGTTTTTACGTTTTTAAATGATTGAAAAAAAAATTTTAAATTATCAAAATAACAGTCTTTTAAAAATCATATGAAATTCAAATTTCTGTATTGTTAAACAACATTTTATTGTAAAATGGCCACACCCATTTGTTTACACATTGTCTGTGGCTGCTTTGGCACTTTGAGTGGCTGCGATAGTGACTGTATGACCCCACCAAACCTAAAATGTTTATCTGGGCTTTTATGGGAAATACTTGCCAACTCCTGATTGAGAGTGATGATCTCAAAGTGTAGGCCTGAGAAGTAGCATCAGCATCCCCTGGGAACTTCATAGAAATGCAAATTCTCAGGTTCCATTCCAGACCCACTGAGTCAGTGGTTGAGGGTGCATGCTAATAGTTTGTCTGCCTTTTTTTCAGTCTCTGCGATATGATGACTCCTTTTTAAAAAGATTTGTAACAGAAATTTTCCATTTTGTCATCCTGATATGTTGAAAATAGAGGGTGGTTTTCATTGCTTTGTGGAACAGGCCACATAGATAGCATAGCACTTATGAAACTTTAACAACAAAGATATAATATTATTGGAGGGTTTTTAGCATATAGTGAGGACACAGTATACATCTGCTAGATGAGTGAAGCGGATTTCTCAAATGTAATAATTTATATGGAAAAGAGTAAAAATTGTGCATATTAACTTTGAAACTGGAATGTTTTCGGGTTCCTGTTAGTGAGATTTTATCTTACTTGCCCTGGCTGAGCTTGAAGTAACCAAAAGTTTAGTAGCAAGTTGCTTTCTGCTTGGCAGATTGCCGTTGCTGCTGCTGCTAGTGGTGGTGGTGGGAGTTTGAAGGATAGGAGGAGTATATGGTCAAAGTCCAGACTGCCCCTATAGGGATGACATAATCAGTATCATGACAAGGAACTGTGGGCCCCACATGGTCTTGTGACCCATGGAAACTCAAGAATGCATTTGCTGAGAGTGAGCATTGTTCATCACTGGAGTATTTATTGAAAGGAGTATATGGTTGACTTTCTAGAGGTCTTTAAGAACAGTAGATTATCTTATGTCTGAAGAGACTTGAGTGCATGTGTTCCCTGTCCTCGCTCGTGCACTTTTTTTAGATGATACTTGCTTTATCGTTTTGTTACCATACAGGTTTTTTTCTTTTTGTTTATATTTAGATTATCATATTAAATACTATTGTAATTAAGACATAATAAATTAGACTTTAATTTTGACTTTTTACTTTATTATTGGCTATGTTTAAGTGCCTGTATTAAACATCATCTCTCTGTTTCTTATGTAGAATTATTTTCTGAGTTGAAAAACTTCTTGAGTTTTTGAAAAATGGTTGGATGTCTTCTCTTTGTCCCTAAAGTTTTGCTTAACACCCTTGTCTCTGAGATATAAGACCCTGGCAGTCAGTTTACACTCAGTAAATGTTCATTGAATGAATGACAGCTCCCCTTTCATTCAGACTAACAGGTGGGCAATTTGTGATCTTTTCTTTTGAGAGAAATGCATATTTTATATTTACTAGCCTAGTTAGTATTCCTTTCCCTGATTTTATAGTATGTTTAAAGGAGATAGCATGCAATTTAGCATTTAACTCATTCTCTTTTAAAAAAAAACTATCAAAGGTGGCCGTACTTACTCATGTTTTCAGATACACTGTTGTTTTGTTTAGTTTTTCTTGCTATCTTCTGTCTGTTGCCATGTTCCATTTCACCACACGCTAAATTCACAAAAGCTACTATCATTGCCACTAAAACATCTCGAGCATTGGGCTTGTGATACATAGTTACCTGAAAAAATTTAGAAGAAAGCCAGGAATACTGTGCTAGAAGGAACTGGAAGTTCTCAAGGGCTTGAGTGCCATACTTTATTATATATCTGTTGATATGAACTGGGACTAGGTTCTTTTTACCTTTGTTTTCTACAGTTTTAACCTCTATTAAATCTGGGCTTTCTGTCTCCAGTCTGCCTCTCTTACTGCCATAGTGTATACTTCTATGGTGCTTTATTTAAATCTATAGGCCAGGTACGGTAGCTTATACCTTTAATCTTAGCACTTTGGGAGGTTGAGGAGGGAGAATTGCTGGAGAACAGCAGTTGAAGACCAACCTGGACAACCTAGCAAGACCCTGTGTACGCAAATAAATAAATAAATGAATTCGCAGGGTGTGGCAGCATGTACCTTGTAGTCCCAGCTACTCAGGAGGTTCACCACAGCCCAGGGGGCAAGGCTGCAGTGAGCCATGATTGCACCATTGCATTCCAGCCTGGGCGACAGAGCAAGATCCTGTCTTTTAAAAGAAAACAAAACAAAACAAAACAAAAAAAAAAACCAAAGTGTGTAGGTACTAAAAAGACTATCATTAAATATATCCAAACCAGTTTTACTGTCCTATCTCTGTTGTAATGTCCTTGTCACATTATTTGTATGTGTAGGCAATCTAGAAATAATAAATGAGCTGTTAGATATGTTTCAAGGTCAGTATTTAAATACTGACTTACTTGTAATAACTAGTTCAACAGGTATTGTGTTTGTTGGCTAGGTACTGAGGTAATAGGATATAAGTCCAGGGAGCTCACAGGTCAGTTTGGGATAGAGAACACAGGCCAGAGAAACGTATCTTCAGTCTGTATGCTGTTTTCACAGAACTAGGAGAACCTATTAGGAAAAGCCTTTAAGGCGGTAACGCCAGAACTAAGTTCTTTTTTTATTTATTTTTGAAATGGAGTCTCACTCAGCCACCTAGGCTGGAGTGCAGTGGCGTAATCTCAGCTCACTGCAACCACCATCTCCCAGCTTCAAGCGGTTCTCCTGTCTCAGCCTCCCAAGTAGCTGGGATTACAGGCACCTGCCATCAGGCTTGGCTAATTTTTGTATTTTAGTACAGATGGGGTTTCACCATGTTGGCCAGGCTGGTCTTGAACACCTGACCTCAGGTGATCCACCCGCCCCAGCTTCCCACAGTGCTAGGATTACAGACGTGAGCCACCATGCCTGGCCAAGCTAAGTTCTTAAGAATTAGTAGAAGTAGAGAGTACAGAAATATTTTATGGGGATAGAGCCTGTGAAAAAGTCACAGAAGTATGAATTTTGCAAAACAAACATTTTTTTCTACTTTTTTTCTTTTGAAAAGTTTGATTATTCTTTCTTTAATTGACAAACTAATACATTCAAAAGTAGGCCTTTCCCCCCGGACCCCCAGTCTTTCCAGGATGGATTTCTTGTGTATTCTTCGAAACTGTCTATACCACTCTAAGGATATATACTTTTAAAAAGGTGGAATCATATACACTTTGCTGTACTTTATCATGTGCTCAAGTTTTTGCTTTTGCTGTTTTTCCTGTCTCCTACATAATGGTCTGTCTTGGAAATCTTTGGTGGGAAGCATTCAAAGAAGGGTTTGACACAAAGGAGTAACATGGTCAGTTCCATATTTTAGGTAGCCATAACACTGATGGCCATATTTTCATAAAAATGAAAGTAAAGATGAAGGAAGGAAATATATTCAAGATGATAATGACTTTAGGAATAGATCTGTATCTCCTGTACCCAACTTGCCCATCAACCTGAGAAAGCTAGTGGGAAAACTCTTAAGCCTTTGCACTCATGAATTGGCTCACATTAGAGGTGTTGCTACTTCCCTACCAGGTGTTTGGAAATGTACGGTTGTTGTCAGAGTAACTGAAGGGGCTCTACAAGCATTTGATGGATGGGGGCCAGAGATGCTAAACTGCATTACTCAAAATGGTCCCATAGTGTTTTGACAGACTGAGAGTGGCCTTCTACCCTGTCTTACGATAAGTAGCAGGTCTGTTATTTGAGGATGAATAAAAACAAAAAACAATAGGAGTCTATGGAATATCTATATAATAAAGGAATGGGAACATCATCCTAAAGACTAACAAGGAGAGCAGAACTCTGAACATGATTTTTATAGGAAAAAAAAAAAAAATCTGACAGTCTCAAGAAGTGGCTTTTAAAAAGTAGATTGTAAAGTTTTAATTTCCAAGGCAGATTCAGCCCTGTCAGCATGTTTTTTACAGTCTACACATTGTTTTAAGAAATTTCTCACAAGTTTGCCAGCATTTAAAAATAGATTTTAAATAAAAATTCCAATATATTGCTTCTCTTGAAAAATCAGATCTTTAAGCAGTAAGGTTGAATTGCATTCCACCTTACCTGCCATGTAAACTTTTTAGTTTGCAGTCCCTGCAATAACAAGCAATGGTCAGGACAACCATGATACAGTTTTTACAGATTGAACAATAAACATGAAAATAAAGAGAAGAAAGGTGTTTGTGGGACTCTTCTGTACAGAAATTTAATCTGAGAATTAAACAAGACTGAGAAATGACAAGTATAAATCATTCCAAGTTTGATTTTAAAATTGAATATATATATATGTGTGTGTGTGCATGTGTATGTATGTATGTATATATCTCTTTCCCTTTTTTGTTCCCTCTCCTTTTTTTGAAGCAGTTAATTCCTAAAGCCATTAGGTGAGCCCAAGCAAGGTAGGAATCTACGCCAAACTCAGTGGCACAGAGCAGAGTGTTGGAACCTGACCAGGTTCAGAAGGTGTGGGATGGGGAAGACTACCAGTATGGGGTTTCAGAGCCCAAGCAGAGTGAGAAGTGCACCCCTGTGGAGGAATGACTGGCATGGGATGTCAAGAGTGCAAGTAGGATGAGGAAGGTGTCTACATAGGAGGGTTAGGACTAAAAGAAACCAGGGCTTTTTGGAGAAATGGCAGATTCCAAGGCTGGAGTAGGAAAAGAACAAGATAAATCTGGAACTTCTTGTTCGGCCAGAAAGTAAGAAAGGGCTCAAAGAATGATGAGGACATGTTCAAAAAACACAATAATGTCTATAAAATAGGAAACCATGAGGGAATAAGTAAATGAATACATTGAAAGTTTGATGAAGAACAGGATATTTACATACTTCTGAATTATGTCCCTCCAAAATATTCATTGTCTACAAAAGAGAAACAAGAATCATGGTAAAATTTGGCAGATAATACCTTAAGCCCGTGATTAAGTTAACATCAGCAGTAATGAAATAAAAATCACGTGTTACCTGATAGGATGCAGCGAGAACACAGCATCTGTGATATTCTTACCAAAGATGTGTGACCTGAATTTGATCACAAAGAAACACCAGAGAAACCCAAATTGAAGGACATTCCCATACAAAATAACTGCCCTGTAATCTTCAAAAGTATCAAGGTCATAAAAAACAAGGAAAGACTGGAATATTTCCAAATCAAAGGAGAGTAAAGAAACATGGTGGCTAAATATAGCACACGATTCTGAACTGGATGGTATTGGGACAAATGGCAAAACCTGAATGGGGTCTGAGGATTAAATGTTAGTAATATATCAGCCCTGATTTCCTGATTTTGGTGATTGTCTTGTTATCTAGGAAGCCACCCTTATGTTGTAGAAATTATATGCTAAAATGTTCAGGAGTAACAGCATGGTGCTAGCAACTTACTCTGAGGTGCTTCCAGATTTTTAAAAGGTTTTTGTTTTTGTTTGTTTGTTTGTTTGAGGTGGAGTCTCATTCTGTGGCCCAGGCTGGAGTGCAGTGGCACAGTCTTGGCTCACCGCAACCTCTGCCTTCCGGGTTCAAGCGATTCTCCCTGCTCAGCCTCCTAAGTAGCTGGGATTACAGGCACCCGCCATCATGCCTGGCTAATTTTTGTGTTTTTAGTAGAGACCAGGTTTCACCATGTTGGCCTGGCTGGTCTCGAACTCCTGACCTCAGGTGATCCACCCGCCCCAGCCTCCCAAAGTGCTGGGAGCCACCGTGCCCGGCCTCAGGTTTTAAAAAGGTTTTTGAATTGTACTTGCAACTTTTCTTTAAGTTTGAGTTCAAAATAAAACAAATTTTTAGAAAGTAGGAAAGGCTTTATGTACACACAGAAAAAGTGGCTTGGGATATTTTGCCACAACGTGCCTTTTAATTTTAGCGTTACTCTCATTAATGCTAAAATTAGCATTAGTATTACTTTAATTACATAAAGACTGCTGGAAAAAGTAAACAGTGTAGAAATGGTACCCAGTTTAAGTCCCTAAGTCATAGAAACAATCAGTAGTAACTATATATGTGTTACAATGATCTGTGTTAAATAAATGTAAAGGTTCAGTTTTAAAGTTGTAAATATTTTGTATGATGTTTATTAGTACATGTCTTAAAACAAAGTTTGAATATTTGGAATTGCAAAATATAATTTGAGACTAGACACATTAATTTTCCTATAAATTTATCAATAATTTTTGAAGGTTTTTCTGTTTGGCTAATTTATTTGTTTAATATAGTTGAGTTTAAAAGTGAAGTTTTGGTTTCTTCTAAGACTGGATGAACTTTGCCTGTTGCTAAAATATATATCTTCTTCCACCTTTCATATTTAAAATTAAAGATAGTTAATCTATAAACTAATGAATAAAATAAAGATATTATATATAATATAATGAAAACTAGTGTACATAAAAAGTAATTTCATAACTAGTCCGAGTCTCAGATTCCAAATGAAATAGAAGAGGAAAAGGGTGTCTCAAAAGAGATAGAATTTCAGTCTTAACTTTGATAATTAGAAAGCAATATAGGTTAAAGAGTAATTTTAAAATCTATTCACTAGCAGAATTTAAAGCAAGTTACATGCTTTCTAAGCCATGGAAAGTATAAACGCAAACAAAACATAGTCTGTAAGAGTAAGAGGAGATCCTTTTGTAGTTCATAAGTGTGATGATTGGCTTTGCACACTCTTATATAAGATGTGCCTCCCTCAAACCTTGTTAGGGCATTGTCACATTACCCATTTGAGGGAGAAAAAAGAGTAAGGGGAAAACACAAAGGAAATATAAACCAGAAAATATTTAATAACGTGGGAAAATACAATATAACTATATGCAAGATGACCCCAGTTTTGTATTTGTGTTCATGTGTATGACAAATGTCATTATATGTAGAAAAGAGACTGAAAAAAATCAGATTGAGCAGTTTCCTCTATGAGATGAAATTATGGGTGATTTCCATTTTCTCCTTTAAACTTTTTTTTTTTAATTTAAACAATATACATGTGCAAATATCTAACATATGTATACAACTCCTAAACAAATTTTCTTTAAAAATTACAATATACTGTGTTCTATTCTATCTTTTAAATACTATAAAAGATATTCTAAAATATTTTGTAGATTTTTTCAGTGGAAAAATCTGTTTATTTCTAGGCTCATTGGTGGGCAGTATTACTTATGGGAATTGCTCTGATCATGCTAATGGCTGGATTTATTAAGATATGCAGTGTTCACACTCCAAGTAGTAATCCAAAGTTGCCTCCTCCTAAACCACTTCCAGGTAAGAATATTTGAGCAAGATACATGTTTATGTAACTCAGAATTGTTTAGCAGGTAGAATTGAATTATAAATGAGTCTTTAGTAACTAATGTTATAGTACTTTCTCCTTAAGAATGGGATTATTGGATGAATGATTTAGTTGATATTTGTGTGATTTTTGTCAATCCAGTCTGGCCAGTGACTGCTAAGTTAATGCTAATTTATCTGAATGTCTGAATATTTAGAACTAGAAATTTTAAATTTTGCTTGGTATTTGTTTTCTTGGTTATATATATACATATATATATTCTAACTATCTAACATCTATACATACATATACATATATATATATATTCTAACATCTTGTCATGATTATGGTAAACTACTTTAAAATTATTGATCTTTCTATTCTAATAGTTGTGCTTTTCATATTGTTGTCCTTCCTCCCCTTCCATCTTCCCTTTCTCCCACCCTCCCTTCCTTCTTTTTCTTTTTCTTTCTTTCACTGTGTTGCCCAGGCTGTACTTAATCCAGAGCTCAAGCAATCCTCCCCGCCTGAGCCTCCTAAGTAGCTGGGACTGCGGGCACGTGCACTGCACCCAGCTCTCTTACTGTTTTTACTGTTTGTGCTCTTGAAATATTTTCTGGCACATAAGCTTATTTTCCCCCAGGGTGATGCTTATGGGGAAATACAGATCCCAGTCTGTGGGAAAGTCTTAGAGTAGAGGATTCATTCACCAGATAAGCATAGTCAAGTATTCTCCATTCCTGAAAACAACTCTTTAGTTCTGGTCTCCACCTTTTTCCTCTCAGGGAGACATAGCATGAGGAAGGACCCTCTTTAGATGAGCTGTGGGCATTGGAAGGAGAAAAGGATAGGAAATAAACCCTTCGTATTGTTTAGTCCCCTCTGTTTATCCCTCCCCCTCTCCAAGGTATTTGTAGCTATTCTCTACAGGTGTGGGGACAGACATTGTCTCAGGGCAGCGGCAGGGGAGAACCAGAGCTAAATGACAGCAGTTCCCTCTCCTGCCGCTCTCAGACTTCTCATAAAGTGTCTTGCCTCAGGCAAATCCACTACCTTACACAAAGTAGTTCAAAACTAGATTTCTTATGCTTTTTCCCTGTTTTCCCTCAGTTGTTCACCTGCATTTACCTGTCTGGAGCAAGATGGCCAATACTCGTGCTAGGACAGTATCTTAGTGAGAATTAGAGAAAATTTGATTTTTACGTCATTGCTTTTCTTAAATGCACAATGTTAGTTAGCACTCTGGAACTTACGTTAGTATTTAAGGAAGTTCTAAGGGCCACATGACACTTTTTAGATACTGTTACCAATTGTCTCATTCAGTGAAACATTTTATGTGTATATTAATTTCATTTTAAATAGCACCTTTAAAAGCTTAGAAAACTAGCTGTCATTTATTGAACTCTCACAAAAAGCATTAAACATTTTTATATGAATTATATAATCTTTACAACAGGCTATATACATTAATTATCATCCCTGTTTTACAGTGTAGGCATCTGAGTCTCAGGTTAAGGCGTTTGCTCAAAGACACTTAGTAATTCCCTCACATGGATTCCATCCACAGAATCTGTGATATTAATCTAGATTAATCTAATACATGTGGCTGTTGAGCACTGAAATGTTGCTAGTTTCCATTGAAATGTGCTGTTTTAATTAAGATACATGCCAGAGTTTGAAGATTTAGTATAAAAAATGAAATATTTTGTTAGTAATTTTTTATATTGATTACATATTGAAATAACACTTTGGCTATGTTAATTTAAATAAAATAAAAAATATTATTAAAATTATTTCACCTTTTAAACTTTTTTGTTATGGCTGTCAGAAGCTTTTAAATTACATTGGTGGCCCATATTATTGGACCAGCACTGAACTAAAACCTTTCTTACTGAAACAGCAGCTTTGCTTTTAAAGATTGAAAAGCTCATGCTAAATAAATCTGTTTTGCTTTTGTTTGTGGCTCACAGGCACTTTAAAGAGGAGGAGACCTCCACAGCCCATTCAGCAACCCCAGCGTCAGCGGCCCCGAGAGAGTTATCAAATGGGACACATGAGACGCTAACTGCAGCTTTTGCCTTGGTTCTTCCTAGTGCCTACAATGGGAAAACTTCACTCCAAAGAGAAACCTATTAAGTCATCATCTCCAAACTAAACCCTCACAAGTAACAGTTGAAGAAAAAGTGGCAAGAGATCATGTCCTCAGACCAGGTGGAATTACTTAAATTTTAAAGCCTGAAAATTCCAATTTGGGGGTGGGAGGTGGAAAAGGAACCCAATTTTCTTATGAACAGATATTTTTAACTTAATGGCACAAAGTCTTAGAATATTATTATGTGCCCCGTGTTCCCTGTTCTTCGTTGCTGCATTTTCTCCACTTGCAGGCAAACTTGGCTCTCAATAAACTTTTACCACAAATTGAAATACATATATTTTTTTCAACTGCCAATCAAGGCTAGGAGGCTCGACCACCTCAACATTGGAGACATCACTTGCCAATGTACATACCTTGTTATATGCAGACATGTATTTCTTATGTACACTGTACTTCTGTGTGCAATTGTAAACAGAAATTGCAATATGGATGTTTCTTTGTATTATAAAATTTTTCCGCTCTTAATGAAAAATTACTGTTTAATTGACATACTCAGGATAACAGAGAATGGTGGTATTCAGTGGTCCAGGATTCTGTAATGCTTTACACAGGCAGTTTTGAAATGAAAATCAATTTACCTTTTTCTTATGATGGAGTTGGTTTTGATACTCATTTTTTTCTTTATCACATGGCTGCTACGGGCACAAGTGACTATGCTGAAGAACACAGTTAAGTGTTGTGCAAACTGGACATAGCAGCATATACTACTTCAAAGTTCATGATGTAGATGTCTGGTTTCTGCTTACGTCTTTTAAACTTTCTAATTCAATTCCATTTTTCAATTGATAGGTGAAATTTTATTCATGCTTTGATAGAAATTATGTCAATGAAATGATTCTTTTTATTTGTAGCCTACTTATTTGTGTTTTTCATATATCTGAAATATGCTAATTATGTTTTCTGTCTGATATGGAAAAGAAAAGCTGTGTCTTGGCCGGGTGCGGTGGCTCAAGCCTGTAATCCCAGCACTTTGGGAGGCCGAGACGGGCGGATCACGAGGTCAGGAGATCGAGACCATCCTGGCTAACATGGTGAAACCCCGTCTCTACTAAAAAATACAAAAAAAACTAGCCGGGCGAGGTGGCGGGCGCCTGTAGTCCCAGCTACTCGGGAGGCTGAGGCAGGAGAATGGCGTAAACCCGGGAGGCGGAGCTTGCAGTGAGCTGAGATCCGGCCACTGCACTCCAGCCTGGGAGACAGAGCGAAACTCCGCCTCAAAAAAAAAAAAAAAAAAAAAAAAAGAAAAGCTGTGTCTTTATCAAAATATTTGAAGAGTTTTTTCAGCATATCATCACTGATCATTGGTAACCACTAAAGATGAGTAATTTGCTTAAGTAGTAGTTAAAATTGTAGATAGGCCTTCTGACATTTTTTTTCCTAAAATTTTTAACAGCATTGAAGGTGAAACAGCACAATGTCCCATTCCAAATTTATTTTTGAAACAGATGTAAATAATTGGCATTTTAAAGAAAGAGAAAGCAAAAACATTTAATGTATTAACAGGCTTATTGCTATGCAGGAAATAGAAGGGGCATTACAAAAACTGAAGCTTGTGACATATTTATTGCTTCTGTTTTCCAACTACATCACTTCAATTAGAAGTAAAGCTATGATTTTCCTGACTTCACATAGGAGGCAAATTTAGAGAAAGTTGTAAAGATTTCTATGTTTTGGGTTTTTTTTTTTTTTCCTTTTTTTTTTAAGAGTATAAGGTTTACACAATCATTCTCATAATGTGACGCAAGCCAGCAAGGCCAAAAATGCTAGAGAAAATAATGGGATCTCTTCCTTGTAAACTTGTACAGTATGTGGTGACTTTTTCAAAATACAGCTTTTTGTACATGATTTAGAGACAAATTTTGTACATGAAACCCCAGATAGACTATAAATAATTCTAAACAAACAAGTAGGTAGGTATGTATGTAATTGCTTTTAAATCATTTAAATGCCTTTGTTTTTGGACTGTGCAAAGGTTGGAAGTGGGTTTGCATTTCTAAAATGGTGACTTTTATTCTGCAAGAGTTCTTAGTAACTTCTTGAGTGGTAGACTTTGGAACATGTAAATTTTTTGCTTGTAATGTTATCCTGTGGTAGGGTTTTGGCAGGTACATACACTGCCCTATTTTATTTTGAGTCTAAGTTAAATGTTTTCTGAAAAGAGATACATGCACTGAACTCTTTCCACTGCGAAACAAGATGTGGTAAAATAAAAGGATCAAGAAAAATGAGATCTAATACTACTGTCAGTTTTAATGTCCACTGTGTTTTATACAGTATCTTTTTTTGTTCACTTTGGAAATTTTTACTAAAAATTGCAAAAAATAAAGTATTGTGCAAAGATGTAAGGTTTTTTGAAACTTGAAATGCATTAATAAATAGACTTGATTAAATCAACTTGAAGGTTCTATACTCTTTGAACTTGTGAGAACTATCACAGGAAGCTTCCCACAAGGCAGGTTTTCTTACAGTTGTCTCTTCCTGCAAAAGTATAGATTATCTTTATCTTAACACCCAACTAATCTCAACTGCATTACGTTGTTTCTAATCAATATTCAGTGCTTGTCTTGGTGGAAGAGGTGAGTCATTTTGAAAACTTATGGTCTTGTTCATATGTGTTTTTCAAAGTTTTTAATGCTAAGTACCTCATTTATTTTAAAAAGCCTGGTTTAATGATAAGTCTATTTAAAATTTTGAGCCAGCATTTTTCTGTTCATAGCAAATGTGGAGAGAATTGACATTTCAGTGTTATCTAGAAAAGGAATTGTAAGCCCATAATAGTTCCCTGCATGGGGTAATCTGCTTCAAATTCTTTTTTCTGTCAAGGTTAGCTATACTTGTTGAATGAGTAAATATGTAATACTTTGTGAAT
This sequence comes from Macaca nemestrina, assembly GCF_043159975.1. NCBI lineage: Eukaryota > Metazoa > Chordata > Mammalia > Primates > Cercopithecidae > Macaca > Macaca nemestrina. The sequence goes on from NC_092131.1 coordinate 143,558,349, forward strand.
TACTTTGTTAATTTAGGAGCATCAAATGTATATTATGTTTAGTTATTTATGAAACTCTCAATATTGATTAATTTGGGTAATTATAAATTAGTTATTTTTACTTACAATCGAATGCTTAAATTCTGTTTACAGTCCGTCCTCTCTCCCTCCCTCTCTCCCTCCCCAGTTTTACAAATTCAGACACCAATTCACAGACAAAATCAGAAATAAGATAAATTTATTAACTGCTTCTGGATTTAGCATTCCCTGTAGTGTCAGCCAATGTCATGTGGTTTGGGGAAGCATTTATTTAAGTAAATGACAACTTTCTCTGATCAGTCTTGTTTTGTGAGGTGTCTTCAACACTTTGTGCTTTGGGTACTTTGTTTTTGTCACAGTCTTAGAATAGTGAAATCTGATTTGTCCAAGCTGAGCAAACTACTCGACCCTAAGTCCTTGTATTTGTCCCTGTAGTAAGACCTAATTATTATTATTTCTCAAAGCTATCCCTGGCAGCTGTGAAATTTCAGGGGCTTGTGCATGAGAATATTTTCCTATTAAGTATTTCTAATTGAAAGTATCAGAGTGTCAAGCATTACAAACCTGGACAGTTCACTTTCAGGAGTACCAGAAGAGATATTCATTATCCATATTTAAAGGGTTAAGGTCTCCCAAAACCAGGGTGCAAGCCAGATGTAGTTTTAAAGCAGCTGCCAGGGACAGTTCATCTTTAGAGAAGTCACTAAAGTTGTAACAAATTTTAGTTTCCCCAAAACCACTTTGACCTTCTTAGAAACTAGAAGGATGATTGGTTTGCCCCGCAGAAGACAACTTCAGTTTCAGCATGTCTCGTGTTATGTTCTTGATTAAAAACAACTTCCATTTGATATACTTTTCCCTTTATTGCCTGTTTAGTTTTTTCACTATTATTTCTGTATTCAACTCTTTATATGATTAGGATGCAAATTTAGCCCTTCTGTTTTATATTGCTATATTGTTTGTGTGTCTTAGATATATACATACATGTACTATTTTCAGTAGAAATTCGTGTATTTTATAATTGATAAGCTCTTCCGAGCATCTCTTGTCCTATAAAAAGCAACAGGATGCTAGGTAAAATGGAGCGTTGAGCAAAATACTGATTAGTTTTTGGTTTTTCCTGAAATCTACACTAAAGTGATAGGGTGTGGGGGTAATCCAACAGGGACAAGTTGAATTGAACAAGAACAAAATTTTGGAAACTTGGAAGCAGATGAAGGAGTACTGTGGATTTGGGAGACCCAGGGAAGTCAAATCCTAAACCAGCAGTGGGAACACAAGAGAATGGTGTAGTTTGCACTGTTAAGATTTGGGTACCTGGCAGGGCTGGGTGCGGTGGCTCACACCTGTAATCCCAGCACTTTGGGAGGCCGAGGCGGGTGGATCACTTGAGGTCAGGAGTTTGAGACCAGCCTGGCCAACATGGTGAAACCCTGTCTCTACTAAAAATACAGCTGGGCGTGGTGACACATGCCTGTAATCCCAACTACTCAGGAGTCAGAGGCAGGAGATTTCTGAACCCAGGAGGCAAGAGGCTGCAGTGAGCCGCGGTTGCGCCATTGCACTCCAGCCTGGGTGACAGAGCAAGAAAAAAATGGATATCTGGCCTTCGTGACTTTTTTCCATGTGTGTGACAAAAACATAATATGCACACTTTTGTAACCCACCTTTCTTATTTAACAGTACCTTGATATTGTATATCACATTAATTACTGTGAATATTTATATGGATGCATTGTATGTTTTCTTTTAATTAACCAGTTTCCCGTTGTTTGGACATTTAGGTTCCACATTATTTATTATTTTAAACAATTCTAAAGAATTTTAAATGATTCTTAGGAAAATCCTCAGCCTAATAATAAAATTAATTCCTAAAAGTGGAATTGTTGGGGTAAAGGTTTTTTGAGGGTCATTGATAAAAATGATGGTACTGTCTCCCAGATAGATGTACCAAGTTATACTCCCACAATTAAAAAATATATATATATTAAAAAATCAGAGTCCCATCCTTAGAAATCCACATATATGCAGCCACATGAATTTGTTGGAAACAATAATAGAAGACTCATGCTTAATTAAGTTGATTAGCTTTAGACATAATTCAAATGAAAGTCAAATTGAGTGCCCTAATTGTGGTCTCTGAGTATCATTTTTCTTCAAGGGAAGCAGACTCCTTTGGATAAATCACTAATTCCCCTGTAAGAAAGAAATGTACAAGGAGAGCCTGGGAAACGTTCTTTTGTACCAGATCAGAAAGATTCAGGAGGCACCTTAGAAGTTACCACTGGCCAAAGCTGAGATAACTTTAGCATCGGCAAGGATAGTATCTGCAAGAGATTGAAACTCATAGGATTATGTTGAACTCCATGAGTTAATAATGGTAGTGGACAGAATTATAGTCACTGTTGGGATATGCTTTTAAAGACATTCCAGGTGATAAGAGAAATGATAGAATTAGGATATCACCATTTTACCCCCCAACAATTAATGGATCTAGACAATAATCACCAGTGACTGCTAACCTCACAAAGAGAGCAATCAGATTTTGTGCCTCCTAATGGAAGGACATATACCACCTGTGAAGCAGTTCTGCCAAAAGTCACATCTGATCATGATGAAGCCTCTGGATCTAACTATCCCTTCATTAGAAATAAGGGGACAGAGGGACAAATAATATACAAGGGACTCAATCAGCAAAATCCACACTCTGGAAAACTACAAGACAAATGGCCCTGCTGCTTCAACAACAGAAATGCAAAGAGAAAAGACAACGATGGGTTAAAGGGGACTTAAGAGATATATCTATCAAGACAATTTATGGACTTAATTTGGATACTGATTTGAACAAACTGTTGAGACCATTGGGAAAATGTGAAAAGTGGATATTTGATATTAAGGTTTTTAATTATCTTTGGGTGTGATGATGGTATTGTTACTTTTTTTAAAGGACCCCTTTTAGAGATGCAAATTGAAACACTTAAAAATGAAATATGTATAAGTTTTTGTTTAAAAATAAGGATTGAAGTTGGCTAGTGTGTTTGGATATAGTTGAAACAGGATTGGCTGTGAGCTGATAATTATTGAAGCTGGGTGATAGGCACTTGGGGATTTATTATACTATTTTCTCTACCTGTGTTTATATTTGAAATTTTTCATAAAAGTTTTTAAAATGTGGCCGGGCATGATGGCTCCCGCCTGTAATCCCAACACTTTGGGAGGCCAAGGTGGGAGGATCACTTGAACTCAGGAGTTAGAGACCAGCCTGGGCAAAATAGTGAGACTCTACATCTCAAAGAAAAAAAAAAGTGTTTTAAATGTGAATCAAATTCATATAGAAGCTGATTCGTTACTGTTTTTATTTTAGCAGTACTTCATGATAATGACCTGTATTCATAATGATTTTCATAATGATTGTTTTAGTGGAATTAAACTTGAACCAGTCAAGCTAACATAATTATATTCTGCTCCAGTTACAATGAATAATTAATTGATTTCAACTGCTAGGGTAAACTCTTGAAGCTATCAGTCATCCAGCAATCTTAGCAAGCAGGCCATTGGTTCCCTGTTTGCTTTCTCTCTCTCTCTCTCTCTCTCTCTCTCTCTCTCTCTCTCTCTCTCTCTCTCTCTCTCTGTCTGTTGTAGGGCTTGCTAACTACTTAAGTAAAATATTTGTTTTCTGTTAAACATGTCAGGGAGTATGGTCAGCTTATCCACATTAAGCCTGTGTGTCCCAAGTTGGAGTAAATGTTAAGTAACTCAGTACAATAAACTAGATTCTTCTACCCTTTCTTGTTTAAATGATCATGTTCCCTGGAGGTGGAAATAGATCTTTAAAAAGATATCCTGTGGTTGTTTGTTCTCAGTGTAAAAAAATGAGAATAATTTGATAGAGTGTAGGTTGTCTTATATAAAAAGTGCTTCCATTTGCATGAATTTTAGAAAAATCACTTTGGAAAAATGAAGGCTATGTGGTTATAGTGAACACATTAAGCAATTTTATTCTTTATTTAAAATGAATATTTTATTATTTTCTTCCCTTGCCCTTTGGGTATGGGAGTTAGCCTTAGTATTTCTAAATACAACAGGCCAGTTTTTATAAATTAAGGTGTTGATATATTCTTAATTATTTAGTTTTGTGATTGTGGTTAGTTTTCATTTTTCTTAAGCACCTACTAGTAGCATCTGTAATTAAGTGAACTGACCTATTAACGGTTTTCCTCTTTCTCCTCTTTTCCTCCTCCTCGAAATATATCAGAGCACGTTTGGAATTCTTTGGCTCTTACGGTGTGCATTTGCTGATATGCATTGACCAGTTACCTTACTCACGGGGTAGATACTTCTTATGCACTTGATTGTGCCAGGGCCTTGGCTAGATGATAAGAATATAGTAGTGAACTTAACAGTGTCCCTGCCCTGGTGAAGCTTATGGTCTTGTAGGTGAGACAGATACCAGATAATCATGTGAATAAATGTACAATTCCAGCTGTGCTACATGCCGAGGGGGAGGTTTTTGGTGATCCAAGAGCTGATAATGCAGAGATCGGACTGAGAAAGGAGAGTGGGACGTTTTCACAGCTGATAATGCAGAGATAGGACTGAGAAAGGAGGGTGGGACGTCAGGAAGGTCAGAGAATTCCTTGTGAAAGTGATGCTTGAGTCAAAATCTGATGGATGAAGAGAGTTTAAATAGATTACATTGAATTTTTAATAATGTCGATTGGTGACATACTGGGCAATGATAGCTGATTTTTCTTTGGGGAAAGGTATATCAGCTAGTCATTCAGATTCCTTTATTTTTTAATGATTTTTCATTTTTTTGCTTTGCATTGTATTCATTTGCTGAAGAGCTGGCTTGTACTTTGGCAGATGTCATACTTGGTTATTCTCCTTAGGATACTGGCCTAACAGTCTGGGAGTTGTCAAAGGCACTTCGCTTTTCAGACCTGGGCCTCTGTATCATGACTATCGTAAATTTAGAATTAAGACACCTCCTCGCCTCCTACCAGGATGAATGAGGTGTCCCTGTGATCTACTGCTGCCTGGAATTCTCTACATCTTTCTCTCATAGCACACACCATATTACAATATAATCCTGCCTCATCTAAGCCCATCTTTTGAGAGAATCATTTACACTCAGTGGCTACTTCAGCTCCCATTCACTTGTCAGCCTGCTGCAGTTTTTCACAGCCCCCAAAGGCCTGCAGTCCATGCCTTCAGGGAGCTCAGACTCTAGCGGAAGGAAAAAAACCAGCAGGTACAGTACAGAGGGGTTTGTGTTGGAAACTCTACAAGCACAGGATGCCTGGTAGCTCAGAGGAAGTGCATGTCGAGCATGGTAGGTAGGTAGTGGGTAGAGCCAAGATGACTTCCCGGAGGAGAAAAGCTGGAGCTGAATTTTGGAGTTAACGGTAAAAGTTTGCTGTAACTAGTTCAAGTTGCTGTCGCAAGCTTTTAGAAATGATGTAACCATGGGGCAGTTGACTGTCGCCGTGTTCCTTGCTATTTTCATGACTCTGGTTGTGCTTTTCCTTTTCCCTGGGTTGCCCTTGTCCATCTTGATTCCTCTGCAGGACTGGGCTTTATTAATCTCCACTTCCTTGAGCTCGGCTATAGTGGGTTTTCAATAAACATTTGTTTTGTTGTGTGCTTTGTAAATAGGCAATGAAGCTGATTTCACAAGATAGGCACAAAAGTTAGTTTCATTACAACACATTACCAACAGCTGTATTTCTAACTTTTAACATATCTCATTCTAAATCCTGTGATAGCACAACCTCCTTCCCTCATCCCTGGAGATAAATTTTCTTTCAGAATCTAATATGCACTGTATAGAATATGAAACATACCCACCATGTTTTGCACAAATGGAAAAGGCGTAACTTAGCTTTGGGGCATGTAAGTAGCAACTCCTGATAGAAGAAAAAATGTATTCAGAAAGCTCAAATTATAAATAAAATGGGAGGCCCTAGATTTGTGTTTGTGGATGACTGTATTCTTTAGCTAAATCATTGATGTAGTGTTTATTTGACTATTTCATAATGAAAGGTGGAAGTTAAAAGTTTTGAAGATATTTTCCTGCAGTAAACTTCCAGATTAACCTTTTCCAGTTTTTCACAGAATTCTAGTTTTTTTTTTTTAAATAACAAATAGGTTTTTAGAAAACATTTAAGAAAAAAACAGGAGGTATAAATTCCAGGATCAAATGGAAATGCTGAGTTACACGGGTTTTTATTTTGTTTCATTGATTGATTTTTTTAAAAATGAGGTACTTCGTAGAGCCTCTAATATGCTAGCACTGATTGTGATCTGTAAAGGCATTTTATAATATGCAGTGCTCCCAAACTAGTAGACTCTTCTTGCTCTTTTCTCCCCTAAAGAGTCTGAGTTCTGCAGAACACGCTGGGTGTTAACTGCTTAGATAGCTGGTACTGTAGTGTTCCCTGACAGGGACAGGTTCTCCTTACCTAAGGAATTCTCACCGGGCTTGGACATCCACATCTGTTATGACACTTGGCACTGACAGTGGGGTTGCAGAGATTCTCAGGCTGGTTAGCCAACTCCCTCACCCTTACAAGCAACTCTGCTCTCTGTGGCACTCATCAGAATTGCTTGGCACAGTGGTCTCCAACTTTTTTTTTTTTTTTTTGAGATAGGTTTTCTGTAGACCAGGCTGGAGTGCAGTGGCACCATCATGGCCCACTGGAGCCTCCACCCTCTGGGCTCAAGCAAACCTCCCATAGTTGGGATTACAGGCACATGCCACCACGCCCAGCTAAAATTAAAAAAATTTGTAGAAACGGTGGTCTTGCTATTTTGCCCAGGCTGATCTCAAACTCCTGGCCTCAAGCGGTCCTCCCACCTCCCAAAGGGCGTGAACCATCGCATCCAGCTGGTCTCCAAGTTTTTTGATCTTGTATCTTATACTTCAAAACTTGAGTACACACTCCTAATATGGAAATATTTATAAATAATATGTGTTATTGCACTATGATTATGTTTTAAAGTATGCCACAATTTTAAGGGATAAGATAAAAATTAATGGAAATCATAGTATTTCTTCCCACATTCCAGTAGGCATTTTGCACTCCCTAGTGTGTACACAATCCACTTTGTAAGCCTCTGGCTTTTGAGATAGAATCTACTTACAAGCCAACTAGCTGTCACCCTCCCTCTGTTCCTGGATTAAGTTTGCTTTCCAGTGAAACACTCTGCAACCACTGAAGAATGCAGGCCACCTGCAGGTATTTGCTTCTAAAGAATTCCAAGAAGTACTAAGTGGAAGAAGCAAGTATTAATATATATGTATGGTCTGATTTCATGTGTGAAATTTTTTTACATTTGTAAAAATGTATAATTTATTCAGAGAAAATCTCTAGATTGATACATTAAAAGCTGTTAAGTTATTTCTGAGCACTGGGATTAAGGGCCTTGGGAGAGTAAGAAGATCTTTATTTTTTACTTTATACCCTTCTGCACTGCTTGAATTTTTAATGAACGAGATTCTTTTTATAATAAGTAATTTTTAAAATCACTAAGTATATTACGATATCAACTATGTTACAATGCATTGCCAATGTTGATTGTTGAAGTTGGGTGATGGGCATGTTGGGTTTCATTATATTCTTCTCTACTTTTATGTGTATTTGAATATTTCCATAATAAAAATTTTAAATAAAAAATGCATTGCAAAAGAGTCTAGAAATACACTATATAGTTAACAGTGGTTATCTTAAGGGTGGGAGGATAGAAGGAGGGTTGAATAGAACTTCAGATACCTTCTACCTCAAACGTGTTATAATGGGAAAACCACTGATACACACACACACACACACACACACACACACTGCAGAGCCACCAGTACAAAGAGTTTCATATGTAGAAGGGAGTAGAAAAAAATTATTTGATTTCCTAGATAAATGTAGTTCCTAGAGGAATCTACAAAATAAATGTGCAAGTCGAGTGTTTAATATGTAAGGCTTGGCTGTTCCATATTAAAAAAATTTTTTTTTTGAGACGAAGTCTCACTCTGTTGCCCAAGCTGGAGTGCAGTGGTATGATCTTGGCTCACTGCAACCTCCACCTCCTGAGTTCAACCGATTCTCCTGCCTCAGCCTCCCAAGTAGCTGGGACTACAGGCCTGCACCACCATGCCCGGCTAATTTTTGTATTTTTAGTAGAGACGAGGTTTCACTATGTTGGCCAGGCTGGTCTTGAACACCTGACCTTGTGATCCACCCACCTCGGCCTCCCAAGGTGCTGGGATTACAGGCTTGAGCCACTGTGCCCGGCCCCATATTAAGATCTTAAGGCTTGTTTTATAAAAAGGATTTTTGGCCTTGTTATATAATCAAACAAAGGTTGAAACTCCACGGCATCACCACATGCGTCTGCACAGTCTCAGCGGCAGCAGGGAGGGCACAGCTAGTGGTCTGCCTGAATAATTTGCACTTTTATCTGGTTACCAAGCTCCATAACATGAAAAGAGAGTGTCTTAAAGTACAGTACCTAATTATAGCTCTCACATGGGGTCCAACAGAGTTAATATGTAAAGGATGTTTTCTATTGCTGACTACAATGGTAGGCTGCATTCATGGACACATAGCATCTATAAAGAGGGAAATGATGGTCCGTTAGCTGTGTGACCTTGTAAAAGCTAAGCTCTAGGTACTTCATCTGTGAAACAAGGATAATAGTATTAGCCACCTCAGGGCACTGTGATGTGGATTAAAGGAGAATGTATGTAAGGCGCCTTGCATATGGTGAACACTCACCATATGTCAACTATTCTTGTTTTCATGTGAAAAACTGCTTACTGAACTGGAACATTTAGCTTGCAAGCAGGTGTCCCCTATTTTATGTGTCTTATCCTCAGACAGACATGTGGTTAGGGATCCTTGGTCTATGGTTAATCTCATTACCCTTGCCAAAGTTTAGGAATGGTCATGTCACCTAACTTTGGCTAGTTAAGATAAGAGGAGCTGTCTCCTGCATGATGTCTACTGTTCATTCTCTGGATGTTACCGTGTCTGAGTGTGCTGCCTGCAGTTGCAGTGGGCAACTTGCTAACAGCCTGAGGATGAAGCCAACATCAAGGATGGTGGAGCAGAGAGAAGGAAAAACACTGCATCTTCATGACATTACCCAAGCAGCCCAGCCAGCTCTTCATGAGGCCCACTCTACCTTGGAACTTCCTTTTGTGTGAGATTTAAAAACAAAACCAAACCAACCAAACAACCCTCATTGTTTAAGCCAGTTTGAGTTAGCTTCCAAAGACATCATGATTGATTGAACCTGCACCAGACAGGATTTGAGGTAGAGGTGGTGCATTTATTCAGTGATATTTATTGAGCACTTTGGAATGCAAAAATAGAGACATCAAGAAGTTCCGAGACATGAGGAACTGGGGGTTCTCGAATGATAGCAGCTTGAACTCTTTTTCTACTAGCAGTTTAACCCATCTGCCTTTCCTGAGAAAAGCAGCTGCTGGGGCTTGCAGAGGGCAGATAAGGCCTGGGATGTGAATGAGGCTTCTGGCCACAGCAGAAGCCTGTCAGAGAGCTGGGGCAAGACTGTCTTCCTGCCTGGGAACCATATCAGAGAACCCTTGGGAGGGGATTCAGGGGAAGGTCCTCGTGAGTGTATGGGCCTCCCTGCTTCTTGAGGAGCTGGCCAGATGGGTTGAGTTGCCTTCACTGCTATGAAGGTGTCTGAGAGAGGTGAGGAGACTAGAAAGGGGGCAGAGATGCTTCTTCCAAGTCCCTTGCCAGAGGACTGGCAACCCATATGCTGCTAAGCTTGAGCCTGGGAGACTGATACTGCTGTTCCTTCTATCGGGCTGAGAATGCTGTCTCTTAAGGTACCTCAGTATCTGGAACAGAGCCCCAGTGAACAAACCAAGGAAAAGAAGATTCCTAATGGTGTCCAGTAGCGAGGACAATTAACAAGCAGAACCCTCAGTATAGAAATAGCTGCTGGCATAGATAACTTGAACCAAAGAATAAGAAAGGGAGATATAAGTGCAACACAATAAAACTGATTTTCTGGAACCAAAAATGTTCCAGATTTTGAACCAGAGTTTTCAAGAGATAAATTGAAGGAGAAAGTGGTCGCTGTTGATGTCTGAATTAGTGTCAGAGAAAGATACATCTGAAAGTATAGAGCAAGATTACAAAGTAAAAATCCAGAATGGAGGTGAAGGATGTAATAGAAGAGAGATGTGACCAAAAATATCTAAAAGGTTTCTGAGATGAAGAGAGAGACTTGCCTCTCAGAGTTCCAGGAGCTGGGCGTGGCCATGCCTACAATCCCAGCATTCAGGGAGACAAAAATGGGAGGATAACTTGAGGCCAGGAGTTTGAGACCAGCCTGGGTAACAAAGTGAGATCCTGTCTCTGAAAAAAACAAAAACAACAACATAAAAGAGTTCCAGGAAGGAATGATCATCGGAAGACATGCTTCTAGGCATATTATATCTCTGAGCTACAAGAATAGAGAAAAATCTTAAAAGTTTCTACAGGGAAGAACAAGTTACTCCTAAAGAAGAAGGAGTCATCCTGGCAATGGACTGCTTACTTACAACACTGGAAGCAACAGTATGGAAAATGGCCAACCACTGAGGGAAAAGGACTATGTGGAAATTAACCTAGGCAGACCTGCAGTTCGGCTCTCCAGTACCTTCAGTTCACTCTTAAAAATGTGTCCAAGAATATGTTACCAGTTCCTTTTACTTGGTGATAAAATAAACTGTCAAAGTCTCCAGCAGAGTTGGGAAGGACCAGAAGAATATAAAATCTTAGAATAATAGTAAAGGGGATCATCACCCAAATCAAAATGTATTACCAGCTCCTGGATACTAAAGGCCAGAGAAGCTCATGCCTCTGAATGTTACCGGGTCCTCCACTCTGTAAAAGTCTATTCTTTCCCTGAGTTGATCACATCACCATCTGCCTTGACGACTCTTCTAAAAACAGTCTGGTGCTAAAAATAATAAGTGAATCTCAGCAAATCTGGGCATCGGAGGTGGGTGGGAAGGAGGGAAATGTTCCAAAGTTCTCATCTGGGTAGTAGCTGTGCAACTGGTAGGGGAAGTGAAAGTATTCTAAAGTTTGGAATGGGTAGTGGAAGCAGTGGACAAACAGTATTTGGTGGGAGAAGTATGTGTCTGGTTTTATATAATGGTAAAGAAATATGTATCTGATTATAAGCAACAGGAAAGGGAAAGTAGCTGGAAGTAGAATGAAAATCTACAAGAGAAGTCGTATCAACAAGATGGAAAAGGGAACTATCAATTTGATCAATCTGCAAAAATAAGACTAGGTAAAAGGAGAAAATAATTAGTAAAGTAAGGCAATAAATAAATAAGATAGTAACAGTCCAATCATTTCACTAAATGTAAATGGAATAGATTTTCTTATTAGAAGTCAGAGACACTTAAGTTGAGTTAAAAATATCAATAAGCCAGCTATACTCTATCTAGAAGAAAAATATCTAAAATTTTTAAAGAAACAAAGTATAAAGAAAAGTTGAAAATAAAGAGATGAACAAAGATACCAAGAAAATATAGTGAAAAAGAAAATAGGATTAGCAAAATTAATTGTCAGACAAGGAGGAATTAAAGATTAGAGCTCTAAAGGAGGAATGTTATCTAACAATATAAGGCACATTTTGTGAAGCAGAATTAACATTAGTAAACTTATGTGTACCAAACAACGTAAATACAAACATAATTAGATCAAAATGGAGATTTTAAAACACTTTTAAGAATCATATCTAATATACGAAAAATAAGGCTATATTAGAATAATATAATCAACATACTTAGCTTAATAGATATATAATCTTAAATTTCTCAAGTAAAACATAGAATATTTTCACATATCCAACAGAATGTTATAAAAATTGACTATGTACTTGATCACAAAGAAAGGCTTAGCAAATATAGAAATGACAGATTTTTGTAGCAACATTCAATGAAACTAGAAATAAATAATTTAAAAGTGATCAGAATAGCCTATTTATAAATTGAAGAATACTTCCTAGGTAATCTTTGGAGCAAAGAGCAATATAAAGCTAATACTAAAAAACTACAGTGAAAAGAATGCTTTATATTAATATCTGTCTATTACAGCCTTACATGTTATTATCGTTAAAGAAGAATGACTAAAAATAAAAGTACTAGTTGCTTTTCTATGGAACAAGTTCTATGGAAAGAACAAAATAAAGCAAAAGAAAACATGAAGAAGGAATTAATATAAACAGAACTGGGACTATGGAGAGGCAAGCGAGATGCCTAGGGCACAAACTTTAAGAAAACAAGGTTGTGCAAGTGCCAGCCCTGGCACCCAGGCGCCCCACTCCTTAGGAAGCACTCGATTTCACAGACACATTAAGGGAGCGGCTGGCACTTGTACAGTATCGCTTCCTTGAATTGTGTGACCTATGTGCCTTGCTTCTGTCACCCTAGTTCTGGCTGACTGGAAAAGTAAAAGCTTCTCTCCTGGGAAGAAAAAAGCATTTTCTTCTTTTTCTTCTTCCTCTTCTCCCTCCTCTTCCTCCTCCTCCTACTTTTTCTTGCTTCCCCTTCTTTCCTTCCCCTTCTTTCTTCTTTCTTCATTCCTTCCTCCTTCCTCTTTCTCTTTTCTTCCTCCTCCTCTTCTTTTTTTTTTAAATTAACAAAACTCATAAAAACCTAGATGTAATTTATACTTATTATTGTGATCTTTGAATTTCACTACTTTTATCACAGCCTAGAAGATAGTGGAGTCAAAAGAGGTCTTACAAAAATAACTTTACTGTTACCCACTAAATGTTTGTTTTAGAAATTCATTTTTTAAAAAGTGCTTTAGACCTCTTACCTTGTTTCATATTCCTAAATCAATTGGCCTATTTTATGGGCCCACACATGTCATTGTATGTCATTATTGAAAAATATAAATAGTAATAAGACTATCTGTACATTTTATTTCGTTTCGAATGTCAGGGTAGGCCGGGTGCGGTGGCTCATGCCTGTAATCCCAGTACTTTGGGAGGCTGAAGTGGAAGGATCACTTGAGATCAGGAGTTTGAGACCAGCCTGGGCAACATGGCAAAACTCGGTCTCTACTGAAAATACAAAAATTAGGCCAGGTGCAGTGGCTCAAGCCTCTAATCCTAGCACTTTGGGAGGCCGAGGCGGGTGGATCACTTGAGGTCGGGAGTTTGAGACCAGCCTGACCAACGTGGAGAAACCCCATGTCTACTAAAAATACAAAATTAGCCGAGCGTGGTGGCGCATACCTATAATCCCAGCTACTTGGGAGGCTGAGGCAGGAGAATCTCTTGAACCTGGGAGGCAGAGTTTGCAGTGAGCTGAGATTGCGCCAGGCACTCCAGTCTGGGAAACAAGACCGAAACTCCATCTCAAAAAAAAAAAAAGAATATACAAAAATTAGCCAGGTGTGGTGATGTGCACCTGTAGTCCCAGCTACTGGGGAGGCTGAGGCAAGATAACTGCTTGAACCTAGGCAGAGGTTGCAGTGTGCCAAGATTGTGTCATTGCAATCCAGCCTGGGTGACAGAGCTAGACTCCAAGAAAAAAGAAGCATAAAAAGAATGTCAGGGTATAAGGTAGAAAACAGACAAACGTGGGTTATTTGGTGATCATCAACCAGTCAAGGAATGAACCTACCAATTACCCAAGAATTGAACAAACTTGAAGTTATTCTAAATGTGCTTTCTAAATGGATACCATTTAAATATACTCTTAAGGAGATTATTGCTAGAAATTAGGAGGATTATTATCATTCTCCAACATAGTTTCTCTCGACAGTTAACGTTGAACTATTTAGCTTTTGAGTTTTTTTCCTTTTGTGGATTATATCGAGATTTAAGGTTGGATAGAGCATTACGTAGCATTTCTGTAGTTTATCTTGGTTTCTGTGATAAATGTGTCCATTGCTTCAACTACACTAGGAAGAATTATTAGAATTTCAGAGTTTGCTTTTGGATTTTTGTCTGTGCTTTAAGGTTATGTCTTCATTTAATCATTATTGTGCTCTTATATAACTTTGTGTCTCTCTTGCTTGAAGATATTTCACAAAAATAATTTTAATAAATGTTATATGCAAAAGGCAAGTAAAAGCTGAAAATCTAAGAATATTACATGCAAAAGCACAAGGACCAGATGGTTTCACAGCTGAGTTTTAAAAAGATTTTTTAAAAAAAGATCATCACAATATTATCTAAACTATTCAAGGCCATAGATAAAAGCTGTAGAATATCAAAAGCATGAAATGATAGACCCCCTAAAAAAGGTGTGGATCAATTTCATTTATGAGGCTGGGCGAGGTGGCTCATGCTTGTAATCAGCACTCTGGGAAGCAGAGGTGGGCGGATCACTTGAGGCCAGGAGTTCGAGACCAGCATGGCCAACATGGCAAAACCCCATCTCTACTAAAAATACAAAAATTAGCTGGGTGTTGTGACCAGTGCCTGTAATGCCAGCTACTCGGGAGGTTGAGGCAAGAGAATCGCTTGAAGCCAGGAGGCAGAGGTTGCAGTGAGCTAAGATTGTGCCACAGTACTCCAGCCTGGATGACAGAGCAGGACTCTCCAAAAACAAAAATTTCACTTACGAAAAGGCAAAATTCTAAATAAAATCAAGGAAAGTCCAGCAAACTTACGGAAAAAAAAAAAAACATGGTAAGCAAGGAAGGTTTACTCCATGAATGCAAATGTGGGCTGGGCCCGGTGGCTCACGCCTGTAATCCCAGCACTTTGGGAGGCCACGGTGGGCAGATCACGAGGTCAAGAGATCGAGACCATCCTGGCCAACATGGTGAAACCCAGTCTCTACTAAAAATACAAAAATTAGCCAGGTATGGTGGTGGGTACCTGCACTCCTACCTGCTCGGGAGGCTGAGGCAGGAGAATCGCTTGAACCTAGGAGGGCGGAGGTTTCAGTGAACAGAGATCGTGCCACTGCACTCCAGCCTGGACAGCAGAGCAAGACTCTATCTCAAAAAAAAAAAAAAAAAAGAATGCAAATGTGACTCAATATTAGGAAGTCTATCAACATAATGTAATCTATGAATAAAGAAGGAAGAGGCCAGGCATAGTGGCTCATAGCTGTAATCCCAGCACTTTGGGAGGCTGACACAGGTGGATCACTTGAGGTCAACTTGGGTTGCCAGTAAGGTGAAAAAAAAAATGAAATAATATAAACTGTGGTTGTTGGTGATGAAGTGGTTGTACAATGTAAAATTCTACTATAAAACAGAACAAATAGAATTAATATCATTAATTTGATAAGGTGGAGAAATATAGAATAAATAACCAAAAGCTGTTCTTTATGCTAGTAATAAGCCCCATGACATAGAAATGGAATGGAATTAAGGGTTCCATCACACTCTTGACAAAAAGCTAAAATACTTAGGGGGAAAAAATATGAACTTTTATTGAAGGATATGAAACAAGATCCAAACAAATGAAAAACATACAATGTCTCTCTGGATGAGAAGATCTCACATAGTAAAAATGTTGGCTCTCTTTGTACTAATTTCTATATTTCACGTGCCTCCCAATTAGTATATTTACAGAGATTTTAGGGAAATTACTGTAAAGTCCATATGAAAGACTAGATGCTTGAAATCAATTAAGTGTGATTAGAATAGAAATAAAGAGAAACAGAAATAAAGAGATCAATGTGGCAAAATAGAGAATTAAGAAATAGTTCACATGTACTTTAAATTTATGATACAAGTGGGATCTCAATTCAGCATGAAAAAGTTTAATAAATAAAGTTGGCTCCACTTGTATCCACATAGAAGAAAATTAAGTCGTCATTCCATCTCACACTATATACAAAAATAAATTTCAGATGGATTAAGGCTTTTAAGGGACAAAACCAAAAATCTCAGAAGAAAATATTTATTTTCAACAATTTGCATTTCAATGGTGACTTTAAGTCAGAAATTCCATACAATAGAAATGTTAGATTTTTTTTTTGACCTCAAAGAAATTACTGTACAGCAAAGAATACTATAACTAAAATCAAGGCTGGGTGTGGTGGCTCATGCCTGTAATCCCAGCACTTTGGGTAGCCTAGGTGGGCGGATCACTTAAGGACAGGAATTTGAGACCAGCCTGAGCAACATGGTGAAACCCCATCTCTACCAAAAATACAAACATTAGCCATAAGTGGTGGCGCATGCCTGTAATCCCAGCTACTCGGAAGGCTGAGGCAGGAGAATCACCCTGAACCTGGGAGGTAGGTTTCAGTGAGCTGAGATCATGCCATTGCACTCCAGCTTGGGAGATGGAGCAAGACTCTGTTTCAATAAAATAATAAAATAAAATAAAATAACCCAGAGCTAAAATCAATAGAGGAATTAACTTAGAAAGTTATTTGCAAAGAAGCTGAAAGATAAAAGGTTACTATATGTCATAAAACATGTAGTTCTTACAAGCTGGCAAGAAACAGAAGCATTCTAAAAGAAAGTGGGATTTGAACAATTAATTCACAGTAAAGCAAATTCAGTAAACCTATGGAAAGATTCTCAAACTCAGCAGTAGGCAGGGAAATGTAAAGTCACAATGAAGTCACCACTTGCACCCATCAGACTAGCAAAAACTAAAATGAACAATAAATATTTCTGCCTTGGAAAGAGGTAGGGAGTGGGGAATAGGTGTTCATACACTGCTGGTGGAACCGCAAATTGTGATAATGTTTTAGGAAAGCAATATGGCAACATCCATTCAATTTAAAAATATATATCATTTGGCTTAAAAAATTCTACTACTATCCCAGCCCTTTGGGAGGCCGAGGCAGGCGGATCACCTGAGGTCCGGAGTTCGAGACCAGCCTGACTAACATGGTGAAACCCCGTCTCTACTAAAAATACAAAAAAAAAAATTAGCCAGGTGCGGTGGTGGCGCCTGTAGTCCCAGCTATTTGGGAGGCTAAGGCAGGAGAATTGCTTGAAGGTGGAGAAGGTGGAGGTTGCAGTGAGCAGAGATCATGCCTCTGCACTGCAGCCTGGACAACAAGAGCAAGACTCCGTCTCAAAAAAAAAAAATTTTATACTACTAGAAATATTTCCCACAAATGGGTATATAAGAATGCATGTATAAGGATGTTAAATGAAGCATTTTCCAAAAAGGCAAAAAGCTGGAGAAAAGTAAAGGCACATCAGTATGAGACTGACAATAAATTAAGGTTATCTCCACAATGGGGAATATTATGCAATCATCAAAAATAGTGAGGCTGGGCACTGTGGCTCACACCTGTAACCCAAGCATTTTGTTTGAGGTCAGGAGTCTGAGGTTGCAGGGAGCTGTGATAGGGCCCCTGAACTCCAGTCTGGACAACAGAGTGGAGTTCTAAAAAATTAAGAAAAAATTTAAAAATAGTAAGATCCATATCAATTGACCCAGAAATATTTCAGGTCATATTGTTGAGTAAGGAAATCAATTTGCTGAAAAGAATGTTTGTGAAACACTAACAAGTCCCTTCTCTTTGGGAATGTGTGCATATGTTAGTGTATGTAACTATAGAAACATTTCAGAGTTACACTCCTAGTTATGAACATGGGTCGGGGACAGGGCATTGACCCAAGTAAAAAGAGTAGGAAAAAGATTGCACTAACCCCTCCAGCATGTGTAATTCTATTTATCTAAAAAACATTGTATTATAGCACACAGAATTAGAAAAAAGATCCGTATCTTTTGACATGTAGGGATACTAATAAGTCACTAAGAAAAAAAAAAGAAAAGCAAAACCAGAAACAAAAACCAAGTTGAGCAAGTTGCAGAGTATTGTGTATGTGTATATATATACACATACACATACATACATACTATGGTTCCATTTTGGTGAAAACAAGCAAACAAAAGCCTTGAGTGTGGATAAATGCTTGTATGTGTTTGAAAGAATAACGTCATCAGGCTGTTACCAGTCTTCACTTCGGGTTGCTGGGGTGGGGAAGAAGGTGGGTGCAGGGAGATGGATGACCAGTTTTCTCTTTATATACCTTTGCATTGTGGCACATGCTGCTTTTATACTCTTATAAAATATCTTTAAAATGAGAAACATAAAATAACCACATAGCAAAACCTAAAAATACATTACAGCTTTTGCCGTCAAGGGGCTCACAGTCTCCTGCAGACCGTCTTCAGATAGCTGACCTGTTTGATTTGCTCTCTATGGCTTCCAGGGAAGAAAGCGAGGGAAGAAAGCGAGGGGAGAAGTTACGGCAAGGTAGGGGAAGCTCTTTCCCTGGTGGTGCTGGACCACGCCTGCGATATTCTTTCGAGAGGAAGGTGTTGGCGTCCATCAGTGTTGCCCCACTTTTCTGAAGAGATGAATTAGCCCAGGTACTTGTTGAAAAGAACAATCTTTAGGATCTGTCCTTGACTTGCTGAATTCAAATCTCCAGGGGAGGAGTCTGGGAAGCTTTATTTTTTAGTGCCCAGGTGATTCATATCATCAGGGAAAGTTGGGAAACACCGGTCTACATTGATGCTGCTCAGTGTGGCCGGGGGACCAGCTGCAAGGGCATCGCCTGAGAGTTTGTTAGGAATGCCTGCTCTCAGGCTCTGCCCCAGACCTACAGTGTCAGAAATGCCAACGAAGAAGGTGCCTGTGCACAGAATGAGTTGAGAGGTATGTTGTAGATGACCCTTATGGTTATTCTCTAATTCTATCTTATTTGGTAGGAAGATAGCTCCAAGACCCTAGAAAATTCTTTTTGTGATACACCTGTTTGAAAAGTAAAAAGGTAATCAAGGAATACAAAGGGATTTTGATGAACTGACTGAGGCAGAAACTGAGTTAACATAAGTGGAGGCCAGCAGAGCCAAGAGATGAGGGAGGGAGGGAGTCAACCCCTACGCCAACTTGGCTTTGTTTCTAAGCTGAATGAGGAAGCAGAGAACTCTATCTTGGACAGGTATGGTAGTCGAAGCTTCTGATTTAATCAAGAGACAAAAAATACAGATAAGAAGAGATAACTGTCACTTATTAACTCAACAAGCATTTACGGGAAGCCAACTCTCTGCCAGGTGATGGGCTGCGCACTGGGAATAATGCAGTGAACCAGAGCCTCTCCCTGACTTCACCAAGCTTCAAGGCCAGTAGGGGAGAAAGGCCGTAAAGAAACCGTTTCACAGATCAGGCCTAGGGCTAGAGAAAAGGTAGTGAAGCACTTGCCTTGGGTGCAAAAATGTAAGGGGACTCCAAAAACTCAGTTATCAACATAATTTTTAATGCAAAATTTTTAAAAATGGAAATGAATGCAAAAATCTATGATACATAAAACATAAAAATTTTGCTGTCATGGTGGTTCACATCTGTAATCCCAGTGACTTGGGAAGCTGAGGCAGGAAGATTGCTTGTGTCCAGGAGGTCGAGGCTGCAGTGAGCTCTGATTGGGCCACTGCACTCCAGCCTGGGTGACAGCAAGATCAGGCTGGGTGCAGTGGCTCACTCCTGTAATCCCAGCACTTTGGGAAGCTAAGGAGGGTGGATTGCTTGAACCCAGGAGTTCAAGACTAGCCTGGGCAACCCTTGTCTTTACAGAAAATACAAAAATTTTCTGGGTGTGGTGGCATGCACCTGTAGTCCTAGCTACTTGGGAGGCTAAGGTGGGAGGATCCCTTGAGCTCAGGAGGTTGAGGCTGCAGTGAGCTGTGATCATGTTACTGCACTCCAGTCTGGGTAGCAGAGTGAGACCCTATCTCAAAAATAAATATATAAATAAAGACAGGTTCACTATTACTGATTTTTCCTTTTGCCTCAGGCTCCAATATGGCTCTGCATGGCATGGCCACAAATCATTTCACAAGGAGAATAAAAAAACATTGACTATGGATGGCAGGGGGAGCTGCTTGAAGCTTGGGTAGGATGAGATAATTGTTAAATGATCCCCGAAGCAGTAACACCTAACTTGGAGCTGCAAGTGTGCAACGCAGGAGAAGTTGGAGTGTAAGCAACAGAATGGGGCAAGGAGAGAGCTTTGTGCTTTTGAAGGAACCAAGGTGGCCAGTGTTGTCTAGACCTGTGGTTCTCAAACTTAGTGCCTATTAGAATCACCTGGGGAGCATTCAAGAGCCTCAGTCTCTGGGCCCTGCCCCAGTCCAATTAAGTCAAAAATCTCTAGGTGTGGGGCTGAGGCACGGCTAGTTTTTAAAGCTCCTCAGGCATTTCTAAAGTGCACGCTAAGCCTGGGCAACATAGTGAGACCCCTGTCTCTACAATACATTTAGAAATTAGACGGATGTGGCAGTGTGCACCTGTAGTCCCAGCTACTCGGGAGGATGAGGTGGGAGAGTTGTTTGAGCCACAGGAGGTCAAGGCTGCAATGACTGTGATTGCACCACTGCATTCCAGCCTGGGTGACAGAGTGAGACTTTGTCTCCAATAAATATATAAATAAATAAAAATAAAAAATAAAGTGCAGGCTGGGTGGAGTCTCTGTGGGTGGAGCTGGACAATGGCCTAGTAAGTGACAGAGAGAGAATAATGGGAGGCAAGACTGGGGAGAAAACTAGGGGCTTCATTGGGGGCCTTGAAGGCCAGGGTAATTATTTTGGATTTTTTCCAAAAAATGTGGGACGTCATTGGGAAGGTTTTATGCAGGAAAATGATATAACTTTTTTTTTTTTTTTTTTTTTTTTTAAGGTCACTCTGGTCGCTGTGCGGGAAGGGATTGAGAGGGAGGAGGGGGTCTGGGGGATGAGTTGGGAAGTTGTTGCAAACGTCTGGGTAAGTGATAGTTCGGCTTGCGCTGGGTTGATGGCAGTAGAGGTGGGGGGATATAGACACGCTTAAGAAATAAGAGTAGAATTCGTGGAATATGGTGATTGTTGGATTGTGAGGGGCCAAAGGGAAGGACACATAATAGATGACTGCCCAGAGTCCAGCACCAGCAACTGGGTGAGGTAATGACATTCAAGGAGATAGACAACAGAGAGAATGGGGACGAGCAGGTTCCAGGGGCAAGAAACATCATGCATTCATTTTTGGACGCAGGGAGAGATGACACAGGGGGAACTGTTGAATGGACAATTGCATAATATATGGAAATATGGGTCTGGAGAGAAGGTCCAGGCTGGAGTTCTACAGTGAGAACAGTTGGCCTATGTGTTTGGTCAGAAATAAAGCCATAGGAGTGGGTGAGATTGCCTATAAAGAGAGAACCATGCCAGCAGAGAAGGAGGCCTGGGATCCCCTGGAATGGCTGAGTGGAGGACAGGGAGCAGCGTGGAGGCTGGGAGGAGGCTGGGAGGTTCGAGGGGAATCAGCGGGGCACAAATAACTAAGGGCCAAGTGGATGGTGGAGAGCATCGCTTATGTGACTGCCAGGCACTCAGAAGAGAGAAAGATCTCCGTGGTCTGGCTGGGCTAGGAGGCAACTGGTGAAAATAACTGGGCCTGAGTAGATAAATAGGACTAAGTTAGGCAGAGCAATTACAGAGGAGAAAAGAAAAGGAGGAAGGGATAAGAGAAGGGAAGGCATGAGATGTGTTGGGAGCCATTAATCATGTGCAGATCATTGGGATTCAAGTAGAAGTATGTATTATAAGAAAAGTTCAGCCAGTAAATGATCCCTTTTGGGATTGATTTTCTTCAGTCTTCGTCTTGCTTGTCTATTTCCCATCCTGCTCTGACTTTCCTCTAGTCCAGCCTCTGTGGGAGTGCAAACACAGCACTGAGCAGCTTTACCCCTTGCTCTGCCGCCCCACAGATATGTACTGCAATACAAGCTTTTGTGGTATTTGCTGCCGACATGACTCAAGGTGAACATTGAGGACAGGGAGCTTTGCGATGCAGCGGAGTGCGTTCGTTTTAATGTTGAATGGAGTGCTTGTTTCCTTCTCTCTGACTTGCTCACCTCGAAGAGCCCAGCTGCAGTGTAATCGACATTCCATTTCTTTCCCAGTGCTCTCTTACAAGCAGAAGCACAAATTAGCTTTTGCCTAAAAGGCAAGATGCTAGTGTTATCTTTCCTGAGTGGGCTCATAAATGCAGATTCTATGGAGAGAGGTGTGTATAATCAGTTCACGAGCCAGCATTTTGCATGTGCAACGAACAGATGTGGCTGCATTATTCAGTTTCCCAATTTGACTTCCCTACTCGAATATACTTAAGAAAATGTGATGTCGATGAACACATCCCTCCAAGTGAAAATAATCCACTGACAACAGAATTGGCAACCAGATTTGGACACGCCAAGAGGAGTTTCAAATGTTCCAGTTACCCACTTGTCACGTTGGATGCTTGTTGAATTCTCTGCCCAAAATGTTACCATGTATTGTGGCACTTCAAGTTTTCTTACTAAAGATGAAATAATTTCTAATTATATTGCTTGTGAAACTATATTACTTTTGAAGCATATCACACTATAGTAGAAACATGTTTGTTTAACTCTGCCCTTTATTTTCCTTGTTTTTATTTTCACATTGTGAAAGGTGGCATTCATACTAAAAAGTGCATGAAATGTAGATATATAGAACGGTTAAATCAGTGAACGTGTAAGTGCCCACCACCTGGAGTAAGAAGTAGACTGTTGCTGGCACCTGGAACTCCAGGGTGCCCTTCCTCTTTCCTGGGATTATCACAGCCTTGCTTTTGTGATAATGATTTTATTGTTTTGTTTCCTTTTTTTTTTTTTTTTTTTTTTTACGGAGTCTCACTCTATTGCTGGAGTGCAGTGTTGTGATCTCAGATCACTGCAACCTCCGCCTCCCAGGTTCAAGGGATTCTCATGCCTCAGCTTCCCAAGTAACTGGGATTACAGGTGTGCGCCACCACGCCCAGCTAATTTTTGTATTTTTAGTAGAGACAGCGTTTCACCATGTTGGCCAGGCTGGTCTCGAACTCCTGACCTCAAGTGATCTGCCTGCCTCAGCCTCCCAAAGTGCTGGGATTACAGGTGCTTATCCATCCCTAGCAATATAGGTGGGTTTTGTTTGTATCATACTATACCATGTTTTGTGTCTTTGTGCAAATGCAAAATGCATGAGTGCTTCCTTAAATGTTGCTCCCTAGATGCCTCGCTGCCTCACGCTGGCCCCCGCCCTGTTCTTTTGTGTGTGTAGCTTTGGCTCATCTTTCTTATGGCAACAGTCCATTAGCAAGACTATACCCCAGTTCATTTCTGCACTGTACTGGCAGACATTTGGGCTGTTTCTGGTTGTGGTGATTTCAAGGCTCACATACATGTCTTCTGGAATACATATGCATGGACTCTGTCGCATATATAGCAAAGAGTGTTTCCCTGTTGTTTTTCAAAAGTGGTATTTTAAATTCCTTCTGGATCATTAATGATAAAACCTGGCAATCCAATGCAAGCATTTTATTGTAAACCTTAGTCTTTTAGATATAATGGGAAATGTTGTTCATTTTAGTATCTATCCATTTTAGACACACGCTCACACACATTCCCTAAAAGTGGGGTCAAATACTTTTGCAGGTAAGATTAGCATTCAGGACAGAATGCTTCATTTGGAAACACTGACCAGCTGTTCTTCCTATCCCACCACCCCATACGTTTTAGATTTCTGGGTCTTTCAAAGGGAAATAAAAGTGAATCATGCAAGATAATTTTAAATTGATTAGTCAGAGGTAGACATCTTTCCAGGATTTTTGTTTTCATGAGCCCCAGTTTACCCTGCTTTGGTGAAGAGAATATGAATTATGGGCTGTATATAGCTGAGCCTAAGTGCATGTTAGGTTAGGTTGTTTAATGTGCGTAACATGTTCCTCCTCTCTGAATTATGTAAAACACATATCTAACTGATTACCATATTTAGTGTCCATTGTCACCATGTGCTTTGTGATGGAATTTGCTGGTCAAACATTATTATTTCACTTATTGGACAGTTTGAAATTTGACATCTAACTCTTTCAGTCAGTTCCGGCTTCTATAGCAAATTGCCATAGACTGGATGGCTTAAACAAGAAACCTTTAATTCTCACAGTTCTGGAAGCTGAGAAGTCCAAGATAAAGGTGGCAGCAGATCTGGTAGTCCACTTCCAGGTGAGAGTCTACTGCCTGGCTTGCATAATTGCCTTCTCATATCTGCATATGGCAGAGAGTTCTGATCCTTTATCCCCTATAAGGGCACTAATCCACTTACGAGGGCTCCACCCTCATGACCTAATCACCTCCCAAAGGCCCCACCTCCAAACACCATCACATTGGGGATTAGATTTCAGCATATGAATTTTGGGGTGACTGAAACATTCAGTCCATAGCAAATTCTTTGAGACATTCTGGGTTTTTAAAATTAGCTTTTGTTGCAAGCATTAGTAAGATACAATAATTATATTTATTTAATTTGTAATTTCATAATTAAAATGACCAACTGTCCAGCTTTCACTGTTATCACTAGTAGTTTTAGTAGAATTCTTTTTTTTTTTTTTGAGATGGAGTCTGGCTCTGTCGCCCAGGCTGGAGTGCAGTGGCACCATCTTGGCTCACTGCAAGCTCCGCCTCCCGGGTTCACGCCATTCTCCCGTCTCAGCCTCCCAAGTAGCTGGGACTACAGGCACTCGCCAACACGCCGGGCTAATTTTTTTGTATTTTTAGTAGAGACGGGGTTTCACCGTGGTCTCAATCTCCTGACCTCATGATCCACCCGCCTTGGCCTCCCAAAGTGCTGGGATTACAGGCGTGAGCCACTGCGCCCGGCATTTTAGTAGAATTCTACTTGTAAGTGTTTGGTTCTGTGCAATCATTATATGATTTGTATAACTATTAGAATAATTTTAATTTTTTCTTCTTCTATGAACTGTATTGTCTTAAAGGGTATGCATTTTGGTATACACAACTAGTGGTGATTAATTAGAATTTTGCTTTATTGAAGCACTAGTTACCTAATAAAAAGGATCTTTCTAGCATGGTTCAAAAACTGGTCAGAATAAACTAGCAAGGACATGAGGGAAACTTGACTTAATTATAAAAGACATTGTAAATTAGAACAACAGATCTAAACCGGCTCTTGCATTTGTACTTATTTGCATATATTAACATTTAACCAGAGATAAAATTGGGAAATTTTTGGTTGTACTAATACTGGAAAATAGTTATATCATTTTGAAAAGCTCAGTTTACGAGAGTGAAACATTACCCCCCTTAAATATAAATTTTATTCAAGCTTTATGTGAGATTCTTTATGTAATTTTGGCTTCTAAATAAGGCAACCATTCCAGATAAGGAGTAAGATTCATTTATTCTTTCCACTGGGTCTTCAATAAATCTCATCTGATCTTTTGCTTTGATGTTTTAGACTTTATTTCACATTTCACGAAGATTTTTTCCTGGGTTGGGCGAAGTTGTAGATCATCTGTGTTTTCTGAACAAAATGTCATTCTGAATAGAAAACAGAAAGCAAACACAGCATTAAGTTTTAGGTGGAGCTTATTGAAGTGTTTCATCCTTTATCAAATTCCACTCAATTTGTGTAAAGCATGTGATGTCTTTTTAAAAATGAGATTCTTGGCCGGGCGCGGTGGCTCAAGCCTGTAATCCCAGCACTTTGGGAGGCCGAGACGGGCGGATCACGAGGTCAGGAGATCGAGACCATCCTGGCTAACACCGTGAAATCCCATCTCTACTAAAAAATACAAAAAACTAGCCGGGCGAGGTGGCGGGCGCCTGTAGTCCCAGCTACTCGGGAGGCTGAGGCAGGAGAATGGTCTAAACCCGGGAGGCGGAGCTTGCAGTGAGCTGAGATCCGGCCACTGTACCCCAGCCTGGGCGACAGAGCAAGACTCTGTCTCAAAAAAAAAAAAAAAAAAAAAAAAAAATGAGATTCTTATGTTCGCAAATATTTTTGTAACTTCAGAGAAAAACAAAACCCAAGTCAGTGACAGCAATCAGAATAAGACTTCCTGGGGTTCTACCCTGGGGTGATTTCAGTTCTGTAAGAAGGAAAGTCCTGGGGCAGCCCTCCTTTGTTCTCTGGTATGACAGCTCACCAAAGATTTGAGGGTGACTATTGTTTCCTTGACCATATTTGCCTTGACTTCAGGACAAACATTTCTAGTTCCTCAACCCTTCCTCCTAAGGCCGGCCTACCTCCCCAGCCTTCCCTCTGTGGGCAAGCTCCAGTTTGTCAGTGCTGTTCTTAAAGGTCCATGGCATGAGGTCACTGTCATCGGTTTCTGCCTGGCTCAGCCCTGTAAGCCCTGCCCCTTCCTCTTATTGGAGCTGACATTGTCCACTAAAGAGGACACCACCATGTGTTTTGGAAACAACAACTAGACTGCTTCGGCCATTGGCCTGGCCCGAGATACCATTTTGTGTTACTAATTCCAATTGCATCTGTTAAATATATATCTATAGGTATATCTGTAGAAAAATTCTAGTTTATTATTTCTTTTTTCTTTGAATTGCATCTAAGGTCAAGTCTTTACTAAACTGAACTTTTAAAATTTAAAAATACTATGAGTAATTTGTGATTGCATTCTTGAAAATTCAAATGGTAAAGGAATAAATGAAGCCAAATAGTAAAGAACCTCTTTGCCACCGGCCTTCACTAACATCACTCCCCTCTCTACATTTATGGTTTGGTTTATGCATTTCCAGACTTGTTCCTATGCATTTACACATATACTGAGTGGGATCATATTGTATATGTTTTCCTGCAATTTTTCCTTGGTACCAGAAAATGGCACTCAGAAACCTGCTCATATTAGTATGTAGAAGTCTATTTCACTATTTTTCATCTGTTGCATGACATTCCATTTTAAGGATGTACCACAATGCATTTTCCTACTGTTAGACATTAAGATTTTCTCAAGAATTTACTGTTTACTTATTATGTATACTATTTATTTAATAGTACTGCAACAGACATTCTGTACATATGTATTCATATATAGCCTTTGTGCATATTTTGATTATGTGCACAAATACTCCAGAAAGACCATAAGATACCTAGAAATAAAATTCTGGCTCAAAGTAGTATGCATATTTAAAATTGTGACAATGTACATTTCGTGAGACCAAGGACTCTGTCTGTTCACTATTTTTTTTTTTTTTTTGAGACGGACTCTTGCTCTGTCACCAGGCTGGAGTGCAGTGGCGTGATCTCAGCTCACCGCAGTCTCCGCCTCCCGGGTTCAAGCGATTCCTCTGCCTCAGCCTTCCAAGTAGCTGGGATTATAGGCATGTGCCACCACGCCCGGCTAATTTTTTGTATTTTAGTAAATGGGGTTTCACCATGTTGGCCAAGATGGTCTCGATCTCCTGACCTCGTGATCCATCTGCCTTGGGCTCCCAAAGGGCTGGGATTACAGGCGTGAGCCACCGCGCCCGGCCTGTCTGTTCACTATTATACATCTGGTGTCCACAACAGTGTCTGGCATAAGGTAGGTACTCACTAAACGTTAGTTGTTGAATGAAATTCCCCTACAAAATGCCTGTAATTTACACTCTCACTATTAGTGTATGAGAATGCCCGTTTCTCCACATCTTTACTAACTCTGGATGTTGTCTATTTTTGAATTCCTGCCAAACTAATGAGTAACCAGTGATAATTTCATTGATTTTTATTTTGCATTTATGTGAGTACTGTGGAAATTAAATGTCTTCTCATTAGTTTTAGCCAGTTATTATACTTGGTCTTGCTGTACGGCCAATAGTCTCTTCTTCCTCTTCACCATCTCCACAACCCTACTCATCCCTGGCTTTGTGCCTTTGGGGGAAGAAAACCCCCTTCCACTGAATTTCTTCCATGGAGGCACAGAGCAAGTTACCTAACCCACTCCTTTTCCCCCTTGCACTTAGCAGCGATATTAAGAGTGTAGAGTCTCATCTTTCCATCCCGATTCTGGGATTTGGGTCTGCAAAAGTCACTAAAAAATTGGTAGTTGTTATTAGTGTCATGAAATGTATATTATGATTCTCATTTATCACTAAACAACTGAGTCTTGAAGAGTGAAGTTATTGCTTGAGGCTACACAGATTGTGAGCGGTGAAGTTAAAATGTGAGTTTAGGACTGGCTGACACTGGAGTCCATCTGATCCTGCCAGCCATATTGCTTTGCCGGCTGCCTGTCTCCCTGGGAACACCTCTTGGCCTCCTCAAAGCGTGCTGCAGCACAGCCCCAAGTGTACCGGTCTGAACTTTCTTCTTACGCTTCCTGGGTTGTGTAATGCTGGACTCTCACTATTCAAAGTGTGGTCCGTGGACCCGCAGCAACAGCATCGCCTGGTCGCTTGTTAGAAATGCAGAACATCAGGTTCACCCCAGACTCACTAAAGCAGAACCTGCATTTTAACAGGATTCCCAGATGCTTTGT
The DNA here is from genome assembly GCF_043159975.1 of Macaca nemestrina. NCBI lineage: Eukaryota > Metazoa > Chordata > Mammalia > Primates > Cercopithecidae > Macaca > Macaca nemestrina. The sequence goes on from NC_092131.1 coordinate 143,586,655, forward strand.
ACGCTCGTGAAAGTTGGAGAAGCCCTAGGGTGGACCACACTGTTAGTAAAATTAATTCATCTTATTTTCCCGGTTAGGTCCTGGAGTTTATTTCTACCAAGAGCCACAACTCAGATTTTTTTTTTATGTGTGTTCTCCAATAGTACCTGGTACTGTGTAGACACAGAGGAGGCACTCACTCAATATTTACAACCTAAAAAAAATTATAGCTCCCATAACTGCCATGCCCTGATGCTTTTTTAGCAGTAACTCCTACAGCCCTAAGGATGGGTTTGATACATATATATGTTAATGTCCAGCACTGCAACTCTGCTAGATTAGACTGAGAAAATTCAGATTAATGGAACCAAAACTAATGGAAGAAAGAACTGTTGGAAACAGCACACCCTCAACAAATGGGTAATAAATCGAACAAATCCCAGTCAAATCTGGACTGGGACAATTTTGAGCACTGTCCCCAAGCTGTGTAACTTCTGTGAGCCTCAGGTTCCTAACCTGCACAGCCAATACTACCCATTTCAGGGTCACAGCGAAGATCACATGAGATGAATGCCATGGAGCACCTGGTTCAATGCCCACCATGTGTGGGAGCCCCGGAAGCGCCAGGCCCCTCCCTCTCCTCGTTTCTTCTTCCGTACCACATGGGTGTGCCCCAGTGGAGAGGGTAGTGTTGTCCTTTGGACAACCTTTCAGGTCGAGCCACATGGGATTGTCAGGGTGAGCAGCCACCAAAACTGAGGAATTACTCTCCAGCTAAGAGCACGTGGGCAGGGTCGGAGCTCAGAAGCAGCACTGCTCCAATGGGCCACAGAGTCATGTGAGAAGAGTTCAGTGCAGAAGAGGAACGAGCAGTTTAATCTTCCCAGATTGATCATATTGGGAGATCTGTTGGCAGACGGCAGAGTATGCTCTTAGAAACTGCCAGGATTTTGCACCCTAGGGAGATAAAATCTCAGAGTGTGGTTGTGTAAGGGACTCGGGGGCAGACATCTGCCACAGGCTGGCTCCTGGCACTGAAACCCAGGGGGTGAGGGAAGAGGGTAGTTCAGAGGTTAGAAGCCTGCTGTTTTCCGCCTCTATGAAGACAAGCCAAAGAGAAACATGGCCTTTGCGACAAGGAAGGTGGGAGAGGAGAGACTGTGTCCTGAATAGAGAAGGGCGGAGAGAGGAGAGGGCCCAGGGACGCCTGGAATTCTGCCATGGAGAACCACGGATGACAGAAAAGCACAGTCGCTATGGCAGGATGTGCTGGTGGGCAGCCCTTTCCTCTGCTGTGAGGACTTCAGGAGCGCTGGAGGGTCCTTCCTTTTCTTTTGTTTTTTGAGATGGAGTCTCTCTCTGTGCAGTGCTGCGATCTCGGCTCACTGCAACCGCCACCTCCTGGGTTCAACCAATTCTCCTGCCTCAGTCCCCTGAGTAGCTGGGACTACCAGCGTGTGCCACCATGCCCAGCTAATTTTTGCATTTTTATAGAGACAGGGTTTCACCATGTTGGCCAGGCTGGTCTTGAACTCCTGACCTCAGGTGATCCACCCACCTAGGCCTCCCAAAGTGCTGGGATTACAGGTGTGAGCCACCACGCCCAGCCCCATCCTTCCTTTTCTTTGCTCCCCACCCCAACTCCTCCATATCCCTGGAGACTTTGGGGCCACGGGAGATGTTAAATCAAACACAACAGCATTTCTTAAGGGTGACCCATTGTTCCACATTGGAATTTCTTAGGGCTGTTATTCAACAACAGGCATCCTAGACCCCTTCCCAAGCCCACCACGAATCTGCAGATAGGTCCAGGAATTCTGCAAGTGTGTTTGGCTTCCCAGTGATTCTTTGGCATCTGACATTTGAAAGATACCACCACAGAGAGGGAGATACACTGAGATTTTTGAGATTGTGAGCTGTTAAAAGCGTTTCTTTGGGCAAACAACAAAAAAGAGATGTTGCATCTAGCACAGCACCTTGGAGCGGCAGCGCTGACATCACCTGGTGATTCACCTGCCCTGAAGCTTGAGAAGCCTCGGGCTGGTGTGGCGGTTCTCAGGCTCCAGGGGCAGGCAGCGTTAGCCACGGGCAGTGGGGAGACGCTGGTGTGGGATTCAAAGACCTGGGTGCGAATCCTTGTCCTGGCACCTACGGCTGTGTAAAGTTGGGATAGTCACTTCACCTTTCTGAGCTTCTATACTCCATCGCTAGGGCCTAATAATACTCACTGCACATGATGAACGTGAGTATTAAATTGTGAAACTGCCTGGCACAAGCGGGTGCTTCATAGACGTTAGCAGGAGATTGAATCAGCGGTCACCTTTGCTGGGTTTCTCCCGCTTTGACTCTGATCGTCTTCAGAACGAGGCCTGGGTGGCGGGGCCCTGTGCTCCATGGGATGATGGTCTGGACTGTGTTCCAGACATTGGCCCACACTGTACTGCTTTCCCACTTGAACTTGATCATGATCAGCTCACCGATATCCACATCCAGCGTGATAAGAAAGGAATATGTTTTATTGCTAGCAATTCCTTTGCCCCTTGAACACACAAAGAAAATCAGACACAATCAGTTTAGTTGTAACAGCAAAGTGACGGTCACACACATTCAGGATGTGTTATGTTTCCCTGAATGACTTGGGATTTTTGCTGCATTTCCCAAACTAGCGTTCAACAGACTATTGATAGAGCTAGCAGTAGGTGTGCCAGGATAAAAAAGAGATTTCCAGATAATAAAATTGGGAAAACTATACTATTTTCTGTGTTAACACATCAAAAGGGCTCTGAGAAGTCCCGCTATAACAAACCTAGTTAACTTTCTCTAGCTTAGCTTTTAGGAAGAAGCTGCCTTGGAGACAGAGGGGCTTTGGCAATGGCGTCCGGACAGTTCAGCTTTCTGTAGGTTTAACATAGTATGCCTACACCATGCACTCTCTCCCACATAATGCTCCTCCCCCCATATAAATAGAAACCTCTATTAAAACAGTGAGGCATAACAGTAGTAGAAAAACTCCACATAAAAAGGATGCACCGATTTAGAGCAAGATTTAAATGCAGACTCTGAGGTATCGTTATCAGCTTTAGTCACTAATCTCCAAGACATTAAAATATCCCAACGTTGACAGAATAGCGAGATGCCCTTTCTGCTCTTGAGAACTATCCCCTGGGAGAGATTTTTGGCTGTGCAGAGGCAGCGCTGGATTTAGGGCGAGGCAGATGGATGGAGGGGTCCCTTGTGTGGCTTGGCATAGCTCTTCCTGAGTGTGCTGTTAAGAATTGTTTAGGAATCCCCTTGCCCTGCCAGGTTGTGAGCATCCAGAGGCTAGGGTCCTCTGTATCCTTAGGTAGGTGTTGGACAGAGCACCAACAAATGCTCGCTGAATGACTGAATCAGTGTGATGATCAGAGATCCAAAGCTGGGGGCAATTTTCGGGAAGCTCAGGACCATCCCTGGAGTGGGTGAGAGGCTACTGTCACTTCCCAGGGAGAGTCCACACTGAGGGCGGAAAGGCCAGAGAGGCTGGGGAGCCTCAGAGTGAGCAGGTGGGTAACAGGGTGAAGGACAGATGGGGAGGCTGGCAGAGCAGGCTGATTGAAATTGGAAATCTGTGCCAAGTCAAAAGATACCACTTTAATTTCTGGGTTATGAACTCACTGGAAAGGCTCTTGGGACCTTCTTGGGAACACCTGCTCTGCCCCTCACCACTCGCCTCTGTACTGCAGGCCCTGGTGGGGCCATCTCCAGTTTCCCTGTCTGTTCAGTCCACAGTGCATAACATTGAGCAGGTGGTGGGACCTGGAGAGGCTGAGGAGGGACTTGAGGGTCTGGGCTTGGGTGAATGTCCTGTCTGACCAGGATGGCTATGTGGGATGGGCTGTGTTTACTAAAGGGGTTGTTTCTGAAGCACCAAATATTTATTTATGTTCACAAAAAGAACCAAACACTAACGGTTGATTTGTGGACCAAGAGTTTTCCGCTTTAGACAAGAGCTAGCTCAGGTAGTACCTGGCACCTACCACAGTGCCCTGCACGGTGATTGGTGCTCAAATGCTCAAGCCTGTGTAAACTAAAAATAAAACTCTAAGCCCCCCAACCATCTGAATGGACCTCTTCTCTCAGCCAAGGGCATTCCAAAGTTAACCTGAAAAACAAGTTCAAGGCCATGGTGGGAAGGGGAGGTGGGACATGCCTCATTGTACTCTCCTCCCTTTGGAATTCAGGCACGACTGACCAGCATTAACATTAAAACTCAGATTTTAAGACTGATGAAGCAGACTTTTTGTAGCAATAAGACACCAAATTCCAGCCAGAGTCTAGTATAGCATCACCTGACAGACAGTAGGCCCTGAAAGAAATTCAATGATTTTACCCTAAAATATATTTCTTTGATGTGTTTTGAAAGGGCCCTGAACAGCTGTCTCTTGGGGGGAAACTCCACATTCTGTAGAGAATTCCCTTCCCTTTCCAGGTCTTTTCACTGATCCAGGAGAGAATTAACTAAGTCTGGCACCTTTTTAAGTCTGATAAGAAACATTTACAATCAATTCTCTCTGAAGCCTGCTACCTGGAGGCTTCACCTGCATAATAAGAACCTTGGTCTCCGCAACCCCTTATCTTAATCCAGACACTCTCTTCTATTGATTCTAGATCTTTAGATAAACTCGTTCAACCAATGCCAATCAGAAAATCTTTGAATGCGCCCGTGACCTGGAAGTTCCCCTGCACCCCCAACCCCAAACCACTTTGAGTTGTCCCGCCTTTCTGGACCAAACCAGTGTACATCTTACAAGTACTGATTGATGTCTTGTATCTTCCTGTAACGTATAAAACCAAGCTGTAGCCTGACCACCTTGGATACAGGTCACCAGCACCTCCTGAGGCTGTGTCATGGGCATGTCTTTAACCTTGGCAAAATAAACTTCTAAATTGATTGAGACGTGTCTCAGATACTTTTTGGTTTACATCTGGAATAAAGTAGTAGTAGCTGGCCTGACTCTTGAAAATTACAGAGTCCATTTATACCCTTGCAAGAAAAATAGGCGCGTCATCACCCTAGGGGGCTACACCTCCTACTCACAGAGTGATGGCAATTTTCTGCATTTTCTCTTTTGTTCCGAGTAGTGACATGGTAAAAGTTGTTTGTATTGGCGTCTCAGTTTGGTTGATGAACTGGATCTTGAACTGGTAATGATAAACTAGAGAGAGGGAGAGAGAAAGAGAGAGAATGTAAGCAGGACTTTTCAATTTAAAAATCTCTTATTTCTTTTTTTTTTTGGGACGGAGTCTCGCTCTGTCGCCTAGGCTGAAGTGCAGTGGCTGGATCTCGGCTCACTGCAAGCTCTGCCTCAGCCTCCCGAGTAGCTGGGACTACAGGCGCCCGCCACCTCGTCCGGCTAGTTTTTTGTACTTTTTAGCAGAGACGGGGTTTCACCATGTTAGCCAGGATGGTCTCGATCTCCTGACCTCGTGATCTGCCTGTCTCGGCCTCCCAAAGTGCTGAGATTACAGGCTTGAGCCACCGCGCCCGGCCAAAAAATCTCTTATTTCTTAAAATTTAAACATGTAGAGGGAAAAGTTTGGATAGGTATCAAAATGTTACCAACATTTTTTTTTTGCTCCTGAATGGTGGTTTATCTTCTTGTTTTTCCTTCTATGTATTTCCTAAATGTCTACACAGGACTTATGTTGTGTTTGTAATGTAATAATGATAAATATTCACCAACAAAAGGTGGCAGAATAGGAGTATAGGATATCTGGCATTCTCATTGATTTCTAGGTGCAAGTTCTGTTGTAATATTTCATGTGTTTGGCGAGGGCCTCCTTCTGTAAATCAAAGAATATATGCCTTTTAGGCATTTGATGAGGCAAGAGGGAACACACTGCCATTTTACACTATTGCTGCTGTCTGGTGGGGTGTGTCTCAGGGTGGGGCAGAGCTCCAGCTAAGAAATATATGCCCTAGTGACCAAATATTTATATTCTGGGACAGTTCCTGGAAACAAGCTCTGTGAGGTTCAATGAGTGTATTTCCTAATAGAAATAACATAACTCTAGTTCCAGAACTTGGGCCTAGAAGCTTTCCGTTTTATCAAATGTCCAGAATGTCCTCCTACTGATGGATTGGTTGGAAGAGGATAATTTATTTTATTCTTCTTTACCGAATACAGTCTACATTTAGTTATCGAAAGCAAATGGCTTACTATTAGACAGGCATTGTTAAACACATTGCATCATTAAATGTTAAATACATTTTTGCATTGTTGAATACATTGCAACATCTCATTTCCTTATCACAACCCTATGATGTAGGCATTGTTATTATCACCCCTGTTTTATAAATAAGAAAACTGGAGCTCAGATAGATGAAAGTGACTTGCTCAATGTCAAATAGCAGCATCTGTGCTCTTAGCCTCCCTTACCCTAGATGGTGTTGGCTTAGCTTGCATGGTGGCACAGCTACGGAGCTGTTTCGAAAATTATCCTACCTCATTCCAAAATGGCTGATTACTGCTTGGACTTCTTTCTCTTGTCTCCCTATTCTCCCCAGTGGATTCCCCAGGGTTGGATACAGGGTCCAGCTTCCAGACCAGGATTGGCTTTTGTTTAGTTTTGAGTTTTCTTTTTTTTTTTGAGACAGGGTCTCTCTCTGTCACTCAGGCTGGGGTGCAGTGCCACCTCGGCTTACTGCAGCCTTGACCTCCTGAGCTCTCTTGTCGCCATATTCTCTAAGTATCTACAGTGTTCTAGCTCCAAGATTGCAAACAGGCTTAATATGGAATGTTAATTCCATTTGATTGATAATAGCTGCCTAGAGCCCTGTGTTGAGATGGATTCTGAGGCCATGTCCAGGCTTGTGGCAAGATGAGTGTCTGGCTTGGGCAAAGGATAAGGGATTTATGGAATGCTTGCTGTGTATTTTCCTTTCCTATTTAGACAGTGGTTAATCCACGAATCCTAACAGTGCCTTGCACACAGTAGGTGCTTAATAAACTTTTGTGGGATGAATGAACTGATGGTTTGCTTGGGGGTGACATATCACAATGCACATTAACATCTAACAACATGGAAATCACCCGTGAGGATTCAAGACCTGAGTTTCAAGCTTCGTCGTAGGAGAATGTTAAAAAATTAGATCATGGTAACTAGCCACTTGACCATCCATTCCTTGTACCCAGCATGTGGAAGTTCATCTCTTCATCGATCAATCTACTAACTCTTAAGTGGTACCATTTCTGCTGGAGGTTGGTAGCTATACAGCAAGCCCAGCAGAGGGTATTGCCAATGCTGTATTGCTAACACATCAGCTCCAGTGTCCTGGTATGCCGGTATTGCTGAGTTTCTAGATTACACAATCCTATCCTTGGCGTAAACTAATCTTCCCATTTGGATTTTGTGTTTAATTTGCTTATGTGAGTGGGGATATCTCTTGGGTTTACCAAAGGGGTTATCTCTGAAGCACCAAATGTTTATTTATGTTCACAACAAGAGGCAAATACTAAGAGTTGATTTGTTGGCCAAGAGCTTTCTGCTTTAGGTAAGAGCTCGCTCAGGTAGTATCTGGTACCTACTACAGTACCCTATGCACCAGTGGTCCCTAGCCTTTTGGGCACCAGGGATGGGTTTCATGGAAGACGGTTTTTCCATGGACTGGTGTAGGGGCAGGGAGGATGGCTTTAGGATGAAACTGTTCCACCTCAGATCATCAGGCATTAGATTCTCATAAGGAGTGCACAACCTAGATCCCTAGCATGTGCAGTTTACAATAGGGTTTGTGCTCCTGTGAGAATCTTATGCCGCCACTGCTCTGACAGGAGGCGGAGCTCAGGTGGTAATGCGTGCTCGCCCGCCACTCACCTCTGGCTGTGAGGCCCGGATCCTAATGGCCCACAGTCTCTGGCCCAGGGGTTGAGGACCCCTGCTGTAACACAATAGATGCTCAAATCCCAAGCCTGGAATAAGGTAATTTGATGCCCTCAAGACAGCAAAACAGGCTGTGGGTGAGAAGTAAGAAAAAAGCTGGCTGGGCGTGGTGCCTCACACCTGTAATCCCAGCACTTTGGGAGGCTGAGGTAGGCCGATCATGAAGTCAAGAGATTGGAACCATCCTGGCCAACTTGGTGAAACCCCATTTCTACTAAAAATACAAAAATTAGCTGGGCGTGGTGGCAGGCACCTGTAGTCACAGCTACTCGGGAGGCTGAGGTAGGAGAATTGCTTGAACCTGGGAGGTGGAGGTTGCAATGAGCCGAGATTGCACCACTGCACTCCAGCCTGGGTGACAGAGCAAGACTCTGTTTCAAAAAAAAAAAAAGAAAAGAACTACAGGCGCAAGTCCTGGGAAAGGTCCCTAAACTCTTGGGTGGCACCACTGGAGAGAGGGAATTAGCCCGTCACCCCAGAAACCTCTGGAGACGTCTTACACTATTTGGGGGTTGTCAAGGAAACTCTGTAACAAGTGAACAGTCTTATAAAGTCAAACTGAGACAAAAAGGACAGTTCTTTCCAAAGACAGTTTCCAAAGAAAGAACTTTCCAAAGTAGGGGAGGGGGTAAGATGTGGGAGGACCGGCCTTGGGTTAACCTCCTTATGAGTAGTCAGGACATCTTCCAGAGAACTCAAGGAACACTCACAGTAACCGATCTTCAATTCAGTTTAATATGATATGTATTAATTGGAAGTTAACTGTGTGTTCAGCCCAGTGTTAAATGCAAGTAAAAGCATATAATGGCAGTATGCATAGTAATAACATTGGCTAATATCTATTTTGGCTTTTGCCAGGTGCCTTGCATCTGTCATCTCACTTAACCCTCAGACAAATGATACTATTATTATCTCATTTTAGAGAAGAGGAGACTGAAGCACAGAGAAGTTAAGTGACTTTTCTGGGATCACACAGCTGGTAAGTCGTATATGGCTGGGGCGTCAACTCTCGCAACCTGACTCCAGAACTTAAACTTCTACATGTTTATACCCAGGACCACTAGCTTTATATACTCTAAGAAAAAAGCTGAATTGTGGAAAGAGATTGAAGTTAAAAAATGTCATAACATTTGTTTAAAAATAAACTAAAAACACCTGAAATATTCAGTAATAGAGGGATGGCTATGAACTAATAACAGCAATTATGATAACTACCATTTAGCTCTTCACCATGTCCCAGACATTGAGCTAATAGTTTCACAAAATTATCTCATTTCTCTTTACAACAACTTTATAAGATGCCTACTTTATCTTCCCTCCCACATCATTTTACAAAGGAAGAAGCTGAAGCTCAGAAAAAGTTAAGTAGCTTGTCGTTGTCACGTGGCTAATAACTGATGAAGCCGCAATTAGAAGTTAGTCTGCTGATTCTCAGTTCATCGTCCCCAACATGTGATTTACTCTTATGAAGCCATTAAAAACTATTTTTGGAATGATTTCAATGCTTATGAAAGAAGTGAAGAAGAAAACAAAAACAAAAAAACACAGGCTATGACATTGTCTAGTGTGAGACCAACTCTGCAAAACAGAATGTGTAGAAGTAGGGGAATTCACAAAAAATATTAACAGTGCTTATCTCTGGAGAGGGCACAGTGGTCATTTTTATTCTCTTCTTTATGTTCTTCTGCAAGTTTCATGTTTTCTGCAGTAAATATGTGTTCTAATTGGAATCCTATTGGAAAAAGAAAGAGCTTTTACAAGTATTGAAAAAGAAGAAAAAGAGCACTAGAAGCTGCAGTCCTTTGTGGCCTCTGCCTTGTCTCATGGGCATCTGTGTCCATGTCTTATCTCCCCAAAGGCAGTCTCAGAACCACACTATTGCTTGGATCTCCACAAGGGCACAGCACACACTAGGCATCCAAGGAGTACTTAACAGGCTCTCTGAGTGAAGAATGACATGGATATACAACTGCATTAAAGACACCAAGAATGAGAAAATAGCTTCCGTTTGTTGAGATCCTACTATGCATCAAGCTGCATACTAAGTGTTTTACATACGTCATTTTTGTCCTCATAACAAGTTAAATAATGATGCCCTGCTGGGTAGTGTCCATCTGCTCCCTCTACCCCCGCTGTCCTCATCCACTCTGCCCTCCACTGCTCAGCTCTGAGCCCCAGGATGGGATCCCTTAGGCTGCATCTGCCGGGCTCCCTCACTGATTGGTTTCTGGTTGGGTGTGACCACTGGAGGGAGAGGCACTAGCAGGAGATCAGGGCGGAGAAGAGCTCTGGAGCCTGACTGTGCAGTCACTGCCCTCCCACGATTGGCAGCAGCCCCTCCTCCATGGCTCCGGTTCTCCCACGGCCAGTCCCTTCCCTGGCTCCATCCATCCTGCTGTTAGAGGCAGGGAGCAGCCTCAGTCCTTGTTGGTTTCCTTAACACTGTCCACCCCTCTGTAAGGAGTCCCACTTGCTTTCTTCAACTGATCTAGGCCAGCGGAGTCCTGTTTTCTGCTGAGACCTAGACTGATGCAGTGTTAATTATCCTGGTGAATATAAATAAGGAAGTGGAGGTTTGGAGACCTATAGTTATCCAGATAGTTCAGTGGAGCACGATTAAAAGCCAGGTCCGTCTAATTCCAAAAGACCCTTTCTATATTGCCTGCTGTTTTGGTTCTGCAAGCTGAGTCTGTCCCTTGAAAGCAAATGGCGAACAGCTCCGGAAGAAAAGTTGTGGTTCAACACCTGCTTCCAATGAAGCCACCGAGACCAAGTGCCTGCCAGCTCTGACCCCTTGACATCCATCCTGGGCTATCGCTGCCGCAGAGGATGCTCTCCTGTCCCCTAAACGTCTGGTTCCCGAGCCGGGGAAAATGTTTCATGCCCTTGTCTTGGCGATACACTTTTTCTTCCCTTTTCCTTAAGTTGTGAGTAGGAGGAGATTGATTTCTGCATTTGAGATGCTATGGTTCCACGATTTTAGGAGAAGGTGCTGTGTAAAACCCAGGAGTCAGCTTTAGAGGATACAAAGTCCCCTTTAGCTTGCACATCCTATGAATGAGAATTGCCTATCTCCGCAACATGTGTCCCCAGAGTAGCACCTCTTCAGGAGGGTGGAACCTGCCAAGGTGTGTGGGCTGTGAGGAGCCAAGCCAGCATGCTTTCTGAGGCTCACGAGGGAACGGGCTGTGGACAGAACCTGCACTGATGGCTGAGGCACCCTTGAGTTTGCAGGAGCACTCCTGAGAAACTCCATGTCTGCACAGGGAATCTTGTGTGACGGCACTTTTTTGGAGATATCTTTAAATGAAATTAACTTTAAATATAAATGAGTCTTTCATGCTGAGAACTAGTTCCTACTGAGAACTAGCTCCTCCTCCTCCTCCTCCTCCTCCTCCTTCTTCCTCCTCCTCTTTTGTAGAGATGAGGTCTCCCTATGCTGCTGAGGCTGGTCTCAAAATCCTAGGCTCACACCATCCTCCTTGGCCTCCCAAAGTGTTGGGATTACAGGTGTGAGCCACCACACCCGGTCCTAATCATTTACTTTTATTTGGATTTTTTTGTAAGTGTTTTTCTTTAAAAATAAAAAAAAAAGAAAGAAAAGAAAAGACAATTTGCCTGTCATTCTACCCTGCCACCCCCAGCACAATGATGCTATTACAAAGATTAAGGAAAAAAGTTGAGTGATTTTGCTCACTTTACCTTATGACATGTTTAATATGGACATTAAAAAATGATTTGGGGAAAATGCTTTTGATCCTGTGACTGCAAAGAGACCAGTACAACATACTCCCAAGTTCTGGCCGCAGAAATTATTTCAGGTCTTAAAGATGAAAGGCATGAAATAGTCCATTGACCTCGAATGTGACCAGGGAAACTCCATCTAGAGCAGAAATCTGAGGCCTCGGGAGAGGATTCCTCACTAGGAAGAATCCTGGATTGTAACCCTGTGTGGACCCTGCTGGTGCCATTTAATAAAGAAAAACTTATATTTCTTTTCACAAGATCAGGTTATTGAATTTATGAAAAGAGAATGTATTTCTCTCTATGTTCTGCCTCCCAGAAACAATGATTCTGAATCATTAGATGTGGGCTCTGGGAGATATTATGACTCTCTTTGCAAACATCAAAGAGGGCTTTCCCCCCCCCGCCCCCGCAGTGTATGGATTTCTCTCGTGGAGATGGTAGGAATGAGACCTCTTGTGTTTTCTCCAAGCTCAGAGGGCTTGTTCCTCGACCCGAAATGCCTCTAACTCAGAGGGAAGCTGAAGGTCACAGGACTGAGGGACCCAGGATGGTGTTGTCCAGGGTGTTGCTGCACAAAGAAGGCAGCCGGTGCCAGCAACGCTGAATGAAAGTGAATTAACTCAGAGCAGGTGCAAGTGAAGAAGAAAAAGGGAAAGCGACTTTGTAAACCTTTGTTTATAATACCTGTATGTGTATGTATTTTCATGGCCACATTTGGGTTTAACAGTACAGTCCCATTTAAGTGATGCCCTGATGTCATGAGACTGGATGCTTGCCCCTTTCTTTTTTAAATTAAACTGAACTTTTTTGAAACAGGATCTCACTCTGTCACCCAGGCTAGAGTGCAGTGGCACCATCATGGCTCACTGTAGCCTTGACCTTCTGGGCTTAAGCAATCCTCCTGCAGTCTCCCAAGTGGCTGGGACTACAGACATGCGCCACTCTATCTAGCTAAGTTTTAATTCTTTTGTAGAGATGGGGTCTTGCTTTGTTGCCCAAGCTCGTCTTGAACGCCTGGGCTCAAGTGATCCTCCCACCTTGGCCTCCCACAGTGTTGGGACTTACAGGCGTGAGCCACCATGCCTGGCCAACGCCTGCCCCTTCTGTGGGGGGTCTGTTGCTGTCTGTGAGTGGTGGAGATTGGGGAGTGTCTGTGTGTGGCCAGGACTGTTGTGCTGACTGGCGTCCTGTTGCCAGCTCTTTGTGCTGTGGGTGGAATAAGGGTCCTCAACGGGTAGACAGAGCCCAGGGGGTTTGAGTCCTCTCTGCCGCCTGCTACCTTGTGATCTTGAGACCACATAGCCTCTCGGGGGCTCGATTTCTTCATCTGTGAATGCGGATTAAAAACTCTCTTGTAGTGTCGCTATAAGAGTGTGATAAGATGGTGATGAAAAAATGCCTGTATTCCAGAAGGTGTTAATTGGGTGTTACCTACTTCCTTCCTTCACACTGAACTGACCAGGGCAGGTTTTCAGACCCACCTGCAGGTCCCAGGCTAGTGGTTCATCCCCATGTCTGTTCTCACCTCTTCCTTGGTGCCCACATAGATTTTGTCATTATGTCAAGGTCACAAAAGTGGTTGGCAGCAAGGCCAAGATTCTTGACACTCCTTATCCCAACCCCAAGCCTGTGCTGTCTACGACACCTGCCCCTCCCCCCCACCCCCCGCTTCTTCTGGAATTCTCCCTGAAGTCAGTGGAAACCTTCCAAAGAAGAAGCTGAGACAAGCCAAAAACAGACTGCCCGAGTCACAGTTTGGCTCGTCATCTCGCCGACCAGCAGGAAAGGGTGCTCTCATGGCTGCCGTGCGCAACAGAAGCAAGTGTCCCTCAGCCCCCACCCAGGGAGTCTTGAGTGCAGGGGGAAAGGGCAGCATGGGGAGGACAGGAGAAGAGGCGAGGAGATACAGAAGAGGGAGTGTGGAAGGAGGGCAGAGAGGAGGAGGCGGGACACACAGCTGGAATGCCGCAGGAGGGAGAGGCACTCAGTGGAGGGGCCTTGGTCCTACGCCCGAGGCCAAGGGCAGTGAAAGGAGCAAAGGCTGGGATTCAGTGCGGTGCTTCCTGCTCACAAATTGTGTGACTTTGCCCTGACCGTGTGTGTGTGTATGTGTGTGTGTGTGTGTCTGTCTGTCTGTCTCGGGGTTGCTGTGAGGCTCCAATGGGAAATGAGCTAATGTGTACAACACATCCAGCCCAGTGCCCGGGCAGAGCGCCCCCCGAGGGCCCCTTCCCTCCTCTCCACCCGGTTACCTCATCTGACTGCTCTGAGGATGAAATGAGACCAGGCGCTGGTGAAACAGGATTTACTCCGTACAGATCCGTTTCCCTCCCCCTCCCTTAAAAACAGGCTCCCAAACTGGTAAAGGTTCCTTGTGAGAGAGTGAGAATGGAAGTGGGCGATAAATTGCCTGGTTTCGCTCAGCGACTGTTTCCCAATTCTCTCTCGCTACTGCTGTACTCTCGCAGTGTTTACCCGAGTTCTGGCGTACGGTTGTAGAAAATAGATCCTTTGATGGTTTTGTCGAAATATCTTGGGAGCCAGAGGAATTCAGGCCAAGTTAGTCATCTTTTGTGAAACTACAATCAGGAGGCGATGTTTATCTTGCCCAACCAGACCCTGCACTAAAATATACAGTACAATTAGATGTTTTTGAAAAATAGGCCTTGTGGTTTCTCTGTAGGCCCAGGTTGGGCAAGTCTGCTCTCTTAAGAGTGTAATATGTATTCATCAAAATGCTGGAGGTGGCTGGTGACATAGGCTTTGGGGGCCCAGGTCGGTTGTGATCATGGTTGTGATGGGCGGGGAGTGGTGTAGCTGCGGTGGCCTAGATTAAATTCTTCGTCCCAGCACCACCAATAGACCCCTCGGCAGCGATGGAAATGTTTTATTTCTGTGCTCTCTGATGCGGTAGCCACGTCTTCGAGCACTTGAAAGGTGGCTTGTGTGACTGACAAACTGAATTTTTGGTTCCATTTAATTTAAAGTAACTTAGATTTGGATTTAAATAGCCACATATGGTTTGTGGCTACCATATTGGACAACATAGCATTATACAGATAGCAGTATCCCATGAGCAGCTGCTTCAAGCAGGCGAGTCTCACATGGGTGCACTTTCCAGCCATGCCCAGGGCGGCTTGATGTGACCACAGAGACGTTACTCTCCACTAGCAAGTGAAACTGGGTTGAGCGGGTGAGGACTTTGCTCACTGGAGGGGCTGAAGCAGAACTGGGGAGAATTTATAGGGGAACAGAAAAGGAGAGGTTGTGGGCTGGGCGCGGTGACTCACACCTGTAATTCCAGCACTTTGGGAGGCCCAGGCGGGTGGATCACCTGAGGTCAGGAGTTAGAGACCAGCCTGGCCAACACGGTGAAACCCTGCCTCTACTAAAAATACAAAAATTAGCTGGGCGTGGTGGTGCACGCCAGTAATCCCAGCTACTTAGGAGGCTGAGGCAGGAGAATCACTTGAACCCTGGAGGTGGAGGTTGCAGTGAGCCAAAATCACGCCACTGCCCTCCAGCCTGGATGACAGAGTGAGACTCGGTCTCAAAAAAAAAAAGTAAGAAAGAAAAGGAGAGGGTGTGGCGCAAGCCACAGTTCATCACTGGAACCTCCATCCGGGCTGGGGCTTTCGGTTCCTGACCAGTTTCAGGCAGTCCTGCCTTTAGCCTCCTCCTCACTGGATGTTCCCAGGAGCAAGATAAGTAGTCGGTAATAAAGAGACACAAATGTGGTCTCCAAGGGGCTCATCTCGGGTTGGTCTCCACTGAGCACCCTGAAGGTAGGACTGTGTTTGAAGAATGCACAGATGGATGAGTACATTGGTTTTGGTAGCTGGTGGGTGAGGTAATCATGCCCTAATGCAATTCTTTGGTCTTCCTTAATAGGAAAGGGATCCTTGTGAGTTCACACCAGCAGGGGATGGTGGTCGGGCACTGGGGCTGTTGGAAAATGGGAGACGCTCAGCCTGGCTGATGCCTACTGCTCTTGTTTCCCCTTCTTCCTTCTTTTGAGGCTTCCCTTCCCCATCTCCAAGCCCCCAGTAGATGTCCTAGGGCTGGACCAAGCCTCTCATTTCAAATGAAGTGCCCAGTTTGGCCCTGAACGATGAAAAATGACCTCTTTTCTTCCCAGCTGATTTCAAGGAGAATGCAATCTCCTCACCCTTCTCTTCCATACCCCCTCTCACCCCCACACGCAGACCAGTGGCAGGTTACAGAGGAGGTAAAAATCACTCCGCTCACTGTTTGGAGGCCCCGGGTCTAAATGCCAGGTCTGCCAAGAGCTTTTTGTCTCTGGACCAGTGATTTTCCCCGTCTAGGCCTTGGTTTCCCCACCTGAAAAACGGCAGGGTTGAACTGCTCCTCATGATGCAAACATTCCATGATTAAAATAGATCCAATGAAATGTGATTATCTAAGAGGCTTAATCACTCCAGGAGGCATTGCCATTTAAAAGAGGAGCTGGTTAACCCAAATGAGTCTCTAATTGTCAGCCTGCAGCGGAGGAGCTCCCCGAAGCAGGAGGACTTCCAAATTCCCTCACCTGCGTGCTGCCATCTCCTCCAGCCCTAAGGGACAGCCAGCGGAGGGACCCTTTGGCCTGAAAGATCCCGCCCTCACACCAACTACTCTTCAGATGCTATGAGCACCCACAAGACATTTCTGTCATTCCTAGACCTGCTTGGCTCACAGGAGGGAAACCTGGCTGGGGAGCAGAAGTTCAGATACACAGAGAAATCCTGTGCCTCAAAACTAAGCTGCCTGGGAGTTTGAACTCACTCCTGAGAGTCAGGCGGCCCTGTTCCAGGTCTCCTTACAGCCACACAGCTGTGGGTGCCCCACGCGACTTTTGCTTTCCTCCTCTTTAGAATGGGATAATAACCAGCTCTGCCATCCTCGCCTGGCTGTTGTGAGAACCACAAGGAGTCGATGGCTGCATCAAATGTTTTGTGTAAAATGCTCTCTGAAAGCAAAGCGGTGGCGACAGCCCGTTCACATTCTCCAGATACAAATATCTGCATGGTAATAGTCAAACAGCACATCAGATTGCCTCTCCCAGCGCTGGAGAGGCTGTGCGATGAAACAGTAAGATGCTAAATCACTCCCGAGCTGTTTGAAGGATTAGGCAGAAATGTTAATGGCAACAGATGTCGGCTTGTTCCCTCCAGGAGGATTTAGGTTTCAATGGAGCAGTTCTCTGCTGGCCTCAGCCTAAGACGTGGCCACAACGCTTTCTACAATCTTCCATTCAACCCAGAGAGCTGCCCGGCCCACTTTCTGCCCTGAGGTTAAAAACCTGGCTGGGAAACACTGGAAGCTGAATCTTGTCTTGGGAGTGCCTCAGGGTGAATATCGTATCCTATCAGATCAACTGATTCAAATCTTAGAAGGAATGAAATGCAGTCTAGAATCCAGTTTTTTTCACAGGGGCCCTGAACAGAGATGAAAGAACTGGGTTCTAGGCTGTGTTTGGAGGCGCCTCAAGTCCCTGTACAGTGAGATCTGGGTGGCCCAGGTAAACTGCGCGTGGCCGTGCAGATCTAACATTCTAGGGGAGCATGAAAATGGATAGAGAGGCCAACCCAAGGGTCGTTTCAGAAATTATCAAGGTTTCTCCTCTTAGCCCTTGGCAGCAAGGTGGCCACACTCTTGGGACAGGAGAAAGGCTGTGTCAACGTCGCTGTCTGGAGCCTGCACAGTTTCGGAAACACTGAAGCACCTCCAGGAAAAGAACCAAGGGAACTTCTGAGCCCTGTGGACAGGGGACTGCATCCTGCCCTTCCGAAGGCTCCCCGGCTCCACACTCACCTTTGAAGGGGGACTGGGCTCGCGTCACGAGGAAGAGCTTCTTGCTCTTGCTCCGGGGCTCCTGGCGGACGTGGTAGCCCAGCGTGTTGCAGCGGCCCTTCTTGCAGCTCAGGCACAGGCCCTGGCTGAAGCTGTCCATGTCGCTGCACAGGTAGGCCACGCTCTGCGTGCCGGCATGCAGCAAGGAGTCGATGAAAAGGTGCACAGATCGCTCGTGGGAGCATTTTATGGTCTGGGTGATGGCTGGAACACAGGGCAAGAAGGATGTTATCACCTTAACCCAAAGCAGCCTCAACTCAGAGGCTCACCTTGGTTCTCAGCCCACAGGAGGTTAGAAGGAGCACTCAGAACAGGCAGGGGTGGGCTTGTCAAGGCAGACCCCCTAATAACAGCAGGATGTGGCAACTGACCGAAACTAAGGAAAGCAGACTCTCTGAGTCATGTAGTGTCAGGCAAAATCCCAGGCACTGCCGGGATCCTGAGAGCACTCCTCTATGACAGCGTGTTACAGTGGGCGTTTTAATAGGCACCCAAGTCACTAAGGAAAGATCAAATTCATTAAGAGCGCAGGTTAGTGTAATTTATTATAGAAATATTTCTATCTTAAATGAGATAATTTAAAATGCCCAGGTGCTGATGCCTGGAGGGTGGGTTTTCTGGAACAGGCTTGCGTGGGACACCTTTTCTCTTAATATAACCAGATACATGAGACAATCTCGTGGCACTCTGATGGTCTGGAGAATGCTGAGGCCTCCCGACAATGTCTACCTTGTGTCCCAAAGCAGCCATTGCATCCCATAGGTAACGGGCCTGTGACACCAGCACAAGAACTGGATTTGGAAGGACACTGCCCAGTAACCAGGTCTGGACAGGCCTCACCTCCAAAACAAGCTTATGAGGTTGATCTACCAAGAATTTGACCCCTTTTTTTTTTTTTGACTCTCCAAACTTTAATCTAATCTGTAGTAAATAATTCTCAAGGGATGTTGAGGAACCACCACAAGATATGTGAAACATTTGCTGTAAAGGGACAGCACAGGTGACTTTGCCAAAAGCTATTTCCCCAGGTGTCTGGAGGTTAAATGCCAAGATTAGTTATCGCAGTCCGTGGACGCTAGCAGCTGCATTCCTGGGGCACCTACTAGGAGACTGTGTATGCCGCGTGCCCTCTGCTCCTCCACTGCCTGCATCTTCACCGCAGCTCCTCGAGGCAGCTGTTATCAAGGAGAAAACTCAGCTTCCAAGACATCCACTAACTCACTCAAGCTCATCCACCCAGGAGATGGTGAGGGTGAAACCGCAGTTATCCAGTGAGCCCCTGTGCAGCTGTGGCTGGGAGAACTACCCCAGGAACCCTTTCAAACACAGAGGTGAAGACAACTGAGGAAAACCACCCCAAGCTTGGGCAAGCTGAGTACCTACATTTGGTTCCATCACTTTGAAGTTTAGCACAAAAGAGCAATGGTAATGATTGGTCAGGAATGTGTTTACCAGGCAAATAAAGCCCATACACCATTCTGGTGGTCTGCACCGAGCTTTGTGGGGATGAAGTTTGGGATGAGGGCTGGATAGTCAGCTGGGAACTGCTGGTGGCTGGAGGGGAGGTGATGGGGTGGGGGAGGTGGGAGGGATGTAAGCAATGATAAGGGCAAGTTCCCGGAAGGCTCTCTCAGGCCTGTGCGGTGGAAGGCTGGGAGTCCAGCCAAAATGAGATGACGTGGAGTGTGAAGGTCATTCTGATATTGGAGAGGTGAGGGTGGTGTCATCACAAGAGAGTGTGTTCTCAGCTGAGTGTCGCATGATCAGGGTGAGGTGGCTTGTGGGGGTGGAGGGCTCTAGTTGGCTTGGAGTGATTGGCATGTCTTAATCAGGATGATATTTTATAATAGCAAGAAATTTCGAATGCCCCTGGAATGTGCTGCTTCTGCTGACATTTTTGTTCTTTAATCCTGTGCATATTGTCAATGTGCATGGTAATATTTCGGTTTTAGGACTTGAGAGAGAAGTGGGATCACAACCCAGATAACAGCACATTCTGTGTCTGCCCTGAGGTAAAGGGCGTAACAAGGACGTATTTGAAGCTGAATTTCCCATCGGGA